>NC_029789.2:113395659-113484797 GCF_000816755.2 Arachis ipaensis
TATTTTTATATTCTAAATGTTTCTAATGTATTTTATATTTTTATAGTTAAAATTCCTACTTATATATTAACAAAAGATAAATAGGTCCTTGATCTTTTACTCTGGAAATATTTAAGTATTCGAAAATTTAAAAATATATTTAAAATTTTTGACCTTTTCAAAACATAGACATATTGATCTCTCATGTTTACCTGGCTACTCAACGAAAAAATTCCTACTTATATATTAACAAAAGATAAATAGGTCCTTGATCTTTTAGTCTGGAGATATTTAAGTCTTCGAAAATTTAAAAATATATTTAAAATTCTTGACCTTTTCAAAACATAGACATATTGATCTCTCATGTTTACCTGGCTATTCAACAGAAAAATCAAATGTGACTCCTGTTGTATTGATTTGGTTGATACAGATGTACACTTGGGAGAGTTTTTAAAATCAGACAAATTAAACTTAGAGATCGATATATCCAAATTTTGAAAAGGTCGGAGATTTAAATGTATTTTTAAATCTTTAAAGACTTAAATGTCCATGTTAATTACACCCAAATTCTTAAAAAATCAGTTAGCAAAAGGTCTTTAAGCTAGTGAAATTAAATTTGGAACCTGGAAAAATCCCCATTCTTTGCATGCATGGTCCAACTTGTGAAGCTCAAATGCATCTTCAGATAGCAGCTTGTTTAAGTCGATGATAGGGAATTGTAGAAAAGAAGATGTCTTAGGTATTATAAGAGTGTCTTGTTTTGGAACAAGATAGCGATCAGGAACTTGGGTGATGGATTGCTTTGCTAGCTCCTGAACAGAAGGCACCAATAGAGAGCTTCCAATCTTGGACATTATTTTTTCTTTAATTTATGCACCTATTAGCTAGCTTGATCAGAAAAGATTCAATAAAGACTGAAGATTCAACAGAAGAAAAGATCGATTGATATCATAAATGAAATAATTTTACCTTTTCTGGTAGCAACTATAAGAGCGTATACCTTTGAAGTGAAGAAGATGCAACTGAGAAACGGCCGGATGAAGGCAATAAAATTTGCTGCTGATTATTGGACCAACGTTCTGCCTAAATAAATCTGGTAAAGATATATGTGGGACCGGCATCCATATAAAATTATAAATTGGCACTAGATATTTTTTTTTGAAATGTTGTGTCGTACTTATAGGATGGATGAGTTAGATTGATATATGGATAAGGAAAATTCGCTCGTGCTTATTTCATTTGTTAGCATTATATATTGTCATTTTGTGTCACAAAGAGTGGACACGCGTGGAGGGGCAGGTAGGGTCTGTACGTATAGTGCAACAAGTCTCGTTCGATTTACCAGCTTGATTAGGGTCATGTTTAGTGGTTGATTTTAATGTAGATGTAACATAATTTTTGTTTAATAAAAAAATTGTGATGCGAATAGAGGTTCTGATCGATTGGATAATACAGGCCGAAAATAAAGGAGTTATAAGGGTGACATTCTTTTTTGTAGAAATAGATCACAAAATTCTATAGCAGAAACAAAGCCACAAAGGAAGCGCTGGAATTGTAATGACCCAAATGAATAGAAAAAAAAAAAATAGAAAAATAAGGGAACACTGTAACACACGTTCATGGTAATAGTATTAGAATTAGGATTAGAAGATAAATATGTGAAATTGAATGTGCTTTGTGATATGACTCTGTAGGATTAGGATTATATAAACATCTTTAGGGAATAGGAAATGATTTAAATATCTCTAGGAATTAGGTTATAACTAGCTGTTTTATTATCTAGCATGATTACCTAATGTATAGAATTTATTAGAAATATATCTTAGAATTAAACAATAAATGAAGTTATTTTATTTATTAATTTATGAGAAAAAAATTTTACCTGCGAGATGTTTAAATCACACTCTCTTCTATTTTATTTTTAAAATATACACTTCTCTATATACAAGAGTTAAATAACCGATTTGATTAAAATACTCATTTATAATTATTTTTACATATAAATTAGTCATAATTATATTAATGTTTCAAAAATAGAAATAATAATACATAATATATACTTATTATTATTGTAATAATTTTTATTTATCTTTAATATTTTAACTTGTTACAAAAAAATTAAATTTAAATTTTTTATATATTTCATAATTAATGATAAAATAAAAAATAAATAGAATATATAATAATAAATATATATTTTATATTTTTATTACTAATATATAATTATAATAATAATTATTAAAAGTACTGTAGTCAAATAGATTAAAATGTATGTTATTTAACTCTTGCAATAAAAAAAATTGTACGTTTTATAAATTAAAAAAAAAGAAAGTATCATTTTTTTTCTTTTCGATTTTTAGGAGAGTTTTCTTTCTTTAATTACTTGTTGGAAAAAAAAAACGGGTTAATTCATGCATTTTGGTTTTCAGCTAGTCATTTTGGTGATTTTTTGGGCCTATTTTTTATTTTTCATTACCCTTGGCCAACTTCACATGGGCCACTAACTTTCAGTCCATTATCCAACAATCCATAATTTGTGATTAACTGTTATTTAATCATTCTCCATCAAACAATCAAAACGGAAGCAACGAAACCATAACACGAATCCATTACCCCCTATTTAACCTCAGCTTGGCCGAGGCATTGTACCAATGGCCAATATATTGGCCTCATAGAAGCCATATCCCAGGTTTAAAACCTCAGCTTGTACGTGTCACTCTCTTAACCTGACACCACATGAAAACATGGGATGCTGACAATCACGATCAGCATCATAGAATCTCCCGATAGATAATTAATTGCTTGCAAGACAAAATAATTGAGGGGTTTACGACGCTTAAATTGGTGTTTAACTCAAATATAGTATGTGTTCAAGAATATTTTAATTTTGGCATTACGAGATAAGAGATGAACAAATTATAGAAAGATTGGGTTAGAGACGTAAAATTGTCATGATCTTCTTATTTCGAGTTTTTAATGTTTCGAAGTTGTTATTCTCATGATTGGAGTGAACTAGAAATCATACTTTAGTACTTATTTTTAGAATTAATTTCGTTAGATAATTAACAAAAATTTAACAACAAATCATCAAGTATTTTTGAACTGTACTTTATACTAATTAATTGTCATTAATTAATGATTATTTAAAATTTATTTTTAAAATTATAAAATTAATAATTATTAATTACTTGTTTATCTATACTTTTTCCTTTTAGAATAGTGCATATGTCTCAAAATTATGACGTGAGTTTTTTTTAAGGTGATTACGAGATTATGAGAGATTTTTTAAGTATAGTTGATAAGATATAGAGAATTTCTTTGATCATAAAATTATGAGAAAATATTCAATTTGGTTCTTGAAGTTACACTCGAGTCTCAATTTAGTCCTTGACGTTTCAATTACTTCTATTTAGTCCCTAAACTTTATAAATTTTAATCACCTTAGTTCCTGCAGTGATTTCCGCCACGAAGTCATTACCGAAGAGATGATGTGTACAACAGAATGCCACGCTAGACTCCACTAAAACGGCGTCGTTTTTGTTTAGCGCTCAAACAGCCCAAAACGACGTCGTATCATGTTATATGAGATGGCAAACGTTTTAGTTAAACAAGCACTACACCATATTCTCCCCCATAATAGGATTGTTCTTCTTCTTTCTCTTCTCTTCAATGGCGCTGCGAGTCTGACTTATCAGATTCGTTGAAGTTGCGATTCTCTTCTCTTCAACCACTTCATATTGCATCGGTCGTCTTCTCTTCACCTACGACTAAGTTTGAGGTAAGCAAAATAGTGAATAAAAAAACTTCTATACCCATGATGATGCTTTGTTTTTTTGCTTCACTTTTGGTTCCTCCTCTTTTTCCTTTTTATGCATTCTAGCTAAATGCATTTTGTTTTGCATGTTAGTATATGTTAGTTTTTGTGCTTATTCTCTGTTAGGGTTTATGCTTTCAGTGAATATTATTTAATTTCTTGGCTTATTAGTTAGATGTTTGATCATTCCCTGTTTCTGTACCATTAATTTGATTTTGAATAATTTAGGGGAATTTTTTTTGGGTTAGGGTTTTAACATGGGTGTGTTTGTCTGATAATCAATGGATTAAGAAATAAAAAGATGGAATTAGATTGTCGTATGTAATATGTTACATTTAATTCTTCCTCTATTTTATTTAGAAGAAAGGTGCAGTTTCATCAAAGTCTTAATCTCATTAAGTCAATTGCTTATTGCATCTTGTAACATGGAGTAATTGATCTGATTTTCTAAATGAACTCGTTTTGGTCTGTTGTTCTCATAACAACAATGCAATTTATGTTTTAGCAAGTCTAACTGAAGAGAGAAAAAATATTTTGAGGGTAACCTTATGTACTCGTTATATATTCTGTATGTACTCCTATTATAATTAATTATCATCAATATTAAACTAATAAAAAAAATAATCTAAGTAACACTAACCTCGTCAAGATATAGTAAAGAGTAGTCAAATTACATTATTTTGCTTTATTGCATCTCTCTTTCTTCAATTCAATTGAATCATTGAATAAACATTGAGGTGAATTTTGTTAGTTTCTTACATTTACAATTGAAATTATAGTGGTGGAATGAACTGAGAATTCTACTTAGTTACACTAACATAAGAACTTATATATATATATATATATATATCAACCATACTAGTTCTTGTTGTTGTTGTTGTTGATGATATTTTTTAATTTTTCTGTGCAGATGGGAGATCAATTCATTAAAATTATAAATCACCATAGAGGATCATTTGTAAGAAATGAATATGGAAGCTTGACATACTGCAAGGAGCGAATTTCAGAGTTATCTGGATTAGATACAGACACATTGGATGTTTTTTCAGTCAGAGACTACTACAAACACCTTGGCTTTGATAAGGTCGAGCAATGCAGGTGGTTGGTTCCTAACATGCCCTTGACAACTGGTTTGAGGACCTTGACTCATGATGATGAGATGCAAAAATGTGCTTCTATGCTGGGAGAAACATCGGAGTTGCTCGTGTATTATGAGCATGGAGTCTCTGAACTGGATTATGTTGAGGAACAATAACCATTTACGGGAAAAGAATTGATGTATTCGGATGAGTCGAATCCTCCACCGAAATATCCACCCCTGCCACAAGTACCCACCCCTGTCCCAAATCTAACTCCCACACAAATACTCACCTCTACTCCGAAGCCAACTCCCATCCTAATACCCCCTTGCCCCAAGTCCAACACCCACCTCTTCTCCAAAATTAATTCCTACCCCAATATCCAATTTGAGTTCATTAAAATTAGTTCAGGGACCTTTTAGAGGCTCGAGAGTAACTACATTTTGTGGTTTTTTTTTTTTAACTTTGTACAGGGGCTGATTCCAGCACTTCGGGAAGTCATTCCAAATGCCCATCACAGATTTTGTGTATGGCATCTGTGGAAAAATTTTAACAAGCAATGGAAGGACAATGAACTTAGAGGATTATTGTGGGAATATGCAAGGTCAACAACACAAGAAGGGTGGATTGAGGGAATGAGAAGAATTAAGAGGCTCAATGAAGAGGCATGGTCATACTTGAGCAAGTGGCCAAAGAATGCATGGAGTAGAGCTTTTTTAGTAATGTACCCAATATGGACAATATTTGCAACAATGCCTTTGAGATTTTTAACTCACAAATTAAGGGGGCCAGAGCCAAACCCATTATCACACTATTGGAAGAAGTTAGAATGTATGCTATGAGGACAATTAGGAATAAGGTAAAACTTAGGAGCCACATTGGAATTTTACCCCCAATACAGCATAGTTGGTTGGAGAAGATAAGGAAGGAATCAAAGAGTTAGAATCCTGTATGGTCTGGAGACGAAAAGTATGAAAGGTTTGAAGTCATTGGCCACCCAACCAATATGGTAGTTGATTTAGGAGAGAGGCTATGTTCATGTGGTTTTTGGCAACTAAGTGATAGTTAATGAATTCTTGTTTGTTACATGATCAAGATTCATCTTATATGATACTATGTTTTGGTTTTCTGATACAAATATATTTAATTATTGTTGGTTGTATCTATTATAATTCTGTTTGCAGGGATGCCTTGTGTCCATGCTTGTGCTGCGTTGGCTAGGGTCGGCAAACGTCCTGATGAATTTTGCCACAAGTGGTTGACAATGGATGCATATAATGAAACATATGCATTCCATTTAAATCCTATTCCTGGTTAACCAATGTGGGAGAAGTCTCCATACAATAGACCACAAGTTCCGAAATTCAAAAAGATGCCAGGGGTACCCAAGAAAAAATGTAGAAAGGATGCTAACGAGGACCCTGATGGAAGCGACAAGCAAAATACCAAGATGAAGAGGATTTATAAAGAAGATTCCAATTGCTATTGTGGGGAAAAAGCCCACACCAAGAGAAACTGCCCAGAAAGAAAGGATGAAGAAACGGCAGCTGGTATAGCAGCTGCAGCTGCTGCTGCTAAAAGTGGTAATTCCA
The DNA here is from genome assembly GCF_000816755.2 of Arachis ipaensis. Classification (NCBI taxonomy): domain Eukaryota; kingdom Viridiplantae; phylum Streptophyta; class Magnoliopsida; order Fabales; family Fabaceae; genus Arachis; species Arachis ipaensis. The sequence goes on from NC_029789.2 coordinate 113,402,124, forward strand.
ATCCTATTGTTCCTACCATTGCTACTCCAGTTGTGAACCCTGCCCATGCTATTCCACCTGCTGATGTACCATCTCAAGTTGGTGCACATCAAGAAATTCAGCATCAAGGCCAAGCTGAGGTTGAACTTGGCATGAGCCAACTAATTATGTCTCAAAATGAAGATTCTCTACAAGTAATGGTATATTTTAAATTATACCTTAAATTTAACCACTATGCCAATTTATTTTTTGTTCAAATTTCACTAACTTCACACTTTTTATAGATGGATACTAGTGTAGTGCAACATAATGCAAGGCCCCCAAAGCTTGCAACCAAAAGAATGGTGTCCCAACCATCTAGTACTCCACCAGCAACCAATGTACTAGTTGATCCAATGCAAGATGCATCTTCAGGGACAGCCACACGACTAGCTAGTTTCATGAAATTTGTCCCTACTCCTGGATTCAAACCTCTAAGAAAAAAGAATTGAATTGTTGATCATTCTGTCTTTGGGAGCTTTATATGTAATAGGGCATTATACTTTTGGATTAGTTACCTTTTGGATTAGTTATCTTGTTTCTCTAAGTTTGGATAACTCTGTAATGATGGCTTTTGGTTAGTAATACTTGGAATGGTTCCTTTTGGATAATTTACTGTGTTTTGTTTGTGTGTTGCATCACACTAAATTTTTTAGTTGTGTTTGAATTCAATATCGATGTGGATGTTTCATTAATGAATTATAAATAAATTGGATGATATTTCTTATCTAAAATTATTGTTTTATTTTGTGTTGTTTGATTCATATTAACATAGGTGCAATTTTTATTCATTGAGACTTAAAATAAAAATAGATACAACAATACATATAACAACATACGTTAATTTTTCTTCAAAATATTCCTGCAATTTGAATCAAAATCATCAAAATTTGGCTATTTACCAAAAAACATCAGGCCAATCTTCACCATTTTCATAATAACATAGCAACTACAAGCAAATTTATTGAAACCAACAAAGCCCCTCCCAATTTCAAAGCCCTAACATCAGATTCCAAACTTTCAATCTTCCAAGAAAAGTTCATCCTCCATTCTTCATCATTTTTATTTTTCGGTACTACTCTGCCTCTTGATTCTCCTTCTTTATGAAATTCATTAGCCCAAATAAACAACCTACACCACCTCTTACCAACACTTTGCAAACAGATTCAATGGAGATGGAGAAAGAATTAGATACTATAAGCTTTATAAAAATTTAAGAATAATCTTGCACTTATATTGTAGTTTGGACACTCAAAAAAGGGTCTCCCTGGATTTGCATCTATTCCTGACCATCTCAGAACGGGTCTACACCCACACCCACACCACTCTGAAAATAGTTCTTCTCTGCTTCGAGTAGTTCTCCAACCTCTATTAGAGCGTTGATTGCTGGAACTCCCAACGTATTTATTGCCGCTACCCATCATGGACTTCATAAAAACGTCTCCCAAAAGAGGAGTAAGAATCAACAAAGAAGTTAAGGGGCTTCAGATGGATTTGGGGATTAGGGATTTAAATAGTTCCTAGGGACTAAATTGATGCAAAAGTTTCAAATGCCACGTAATATATCCGTTAGACGTCCAACGTGGGATTCTGTTGTACACGTCATCTCTCCGGTAATGACTCTGTGGTGGAAACCACGTAGGGACTAAGGTGTTTAAAATTTATAAAGTCTAGGGACTAAATAGAGGCAATTAAAACGTCAATGACTAAATTAAGGCTCGAGTGTAACTTCAGGGACCAAATTGAGTATTTTCTCTAAAATTATCTTTTCATGAGATAATATTCTTTTTTTTATATGTTAAGTCTCATTTCCATAATACATATATAATTAATATTGTAATGTTCTCTTTAATAAGAGAATGACGATTATTGATGAGGAGCTATTATTTTTTTTATAATCTTATTTCGAAATCGAGACAACTCCCAATCAACAAACTGGATTTTGGAGACTTTAGATACTTATGAATCTAATTCTCTGTATTCTATGACATGCCCCCAACTCATATTCAAGGTTAAAACATCGAGTTCTGAGTTCCGAGTTCTAGGGTATCAAGTTCCAAATTACCGAGATCTCCGAATCAAATTATTTCTGCGCAGAATGAATGATGGGTTGGGTGCAAAAACGGTGAGGCAATGATAGCTTTGCATATTCTTGAAGTTAGGCAGTGGTGCTCTCTCCTTTTTGCACTTTGTTAATAAGGAACAATTACCCTTTTGTCCCTAGCATTTCAAATTTTTAACGTATAGGATAGTTTAAAAACCATTTGCTTTCCATAACTATTCATTTGATTCTTTTTTGTCACCTTTTAACTGTCCCTTCTTCTCATTCTCTGCTCCACTTTGCATCCCATCACGATGTCCTAGTTTGCAGCACCTGAAAGTTGATCGTCTCCATCTTTTCCATCATCTCTTCAACACCCTTATTCATTTGGTTGGTTCTTCTTTCTCTTTTTTTTTTTTGTTTCTTGTTGCCACAAACCTGGATTTTGTAGTTACACCATTTGCATGCTTGCTTCTTATTTTTATTTGTTCGTTTCATGTCCCAACTTATGGGTCATCTAGTGCTCCTTGTTTCTTTGGGGGCAATACCTTCGGAGACTCTTATTTTTTGGACTTAGCTTCCTTAGGGTGCCACTATTCATAAGCATTTAGGTTTCTTGTAACTTATGTTTTTTGGTATGTAGTGTTACTATTGGAACTTGAACTAAATCCATAGACAATTAACCTGCATAAGCTTATGAAAGAAAGACGATAAGTTGAAAAATCCAAGGAGAAAAATATATAAAATGAACCACCTAGGAAATAATGTCTGCTTAGCCAAAGTAAAGCTAAAGTTAGGAAGAGTCTAATATGATCGATCGACATCAACAAGAGAGGATAGCAGTTAATAGAGTTTATTAAATAGACATTATCCTAAAACAAAAATTACTATAAAAAAATGCTAAGTATTGTCAGATTTATTGTTGGATTTAGCGTCGTAGAGTAGCCGCGGCTTTATTAGCAGATTTACTGACAAATTAGGCATCAAATTTGTCAGGTCAAATTATTTTCGGCGAATTTACAATTCCGACAGTAAAATCGCCGATAATTATTGGAGGAAAAATTAAAAAAAAAATAGCGCGTCCTTTAGGGGTCGGATTTACCGGCAAAAAAATTTAATGGTAAACCCACTTAGTGAAATACTTCCTTTTGGAAACCCGCAATATATTACCGTCGGTTTTTTCCGATTGTAAAACCGACGGTAACTGTGCCATAAATTTAAAGCGCGAACACTCTTCCCTCTCATTTGAATTTGTCTCTCTCTCTAACTCTCTCATCTCCCACACTCTCTCTACCCCCTCTCATCTCTCTGACAACCCCCTCCTCTCCGGGAGCCATTCCTTATCGTTTTCGCCATCACTGTTGTAGCGATCAGATTCTGAACGACTTGCTACCGTTGCTATCATTGCCACCAACGTCGCCGCTTCTGCTGCTGTCTACGCCGCTACTACCGACGCTACGCCGCTGCCATCTATGTCGCTTCTTCTTCTCAGCTCTGGTGCTCTTCTTCAGGTAATGCTTCTAGACTTAAGGTTTTCTAAAATTCTGATTAGTTGATATAATTTATAAGGTTTATTTGTTGTTTTGAGACTTTTGATTATTATTGATTATTTTGTTCTGAATTTAGGGTACTGAACTTGTTTTGAACTTAGGGTTTTCTAAAATTCTAAACTTAGGGTATTGAACTTATTTAATTTCAATTTTAATTAGAACATGTTTTGATTTGTGTTCCTTATTTAATTCTGAACTTAGGATACTAAACTTGTTTTGAACTTAGAGTTTTCTAAAATTTTTAATTTAGGGTACTGAACTTGTTTAGTTTTAATTTTAATTAGAACATGTTCTAAGTTCTGTTTCTTATTTAGTTCTGAATTTAGGATACTGAACTTGTTTTGAACTTAGGATTTTCTAAAATTATGAATTTAGGGTACTGAACTTGTTTAGTTTCAATTTTAATTAGAACATGTTCCGATTTGTGTTCCTTATTTAGCTTTGATTTATTTTTATTCTAATTAAAATATGTTTTGATTACTGTTGATTTGTTCTAAACTAGTTATTATAATTTATAAGGTTGATTTGTTTTGAATTTCTGATTATTGTTGATTTGTATTGATTATTGTTGGTTTGTTCTCTTAATAAATTAAAAAAAAATCAAACATGAGATCATTTTAAATGATTTATTGATGACTTTTATTTGCATACTGATAAACCCCTATTTTATGATTCATCTTGTACTCAAATTGAGTGTTTTTATCAAATCTTCACCCACTTATTCATATGAATTGCATGGTTTTACTTTTCCTTCCTTATTTTATGATATATATGAAAACATGTTTCCTATGCTTTAAAAATATTAAATTTAATTATCCTTCATTACCATTCGATGCCGTGATCTGTGTGTTAAGCATTTTCGGACTTCATAAGGCATAAATGGCTTAGAAGACAGAAAAGAAACATACAAAGATGGAAGGAAAGCACAAAAATGGAGTTTTGAAGAAAAGACTGCGACGCGTACGCATGGACGACGCAGACGCGTGCCTTGAGCAGAACGCAAATGACGTGTACGCGTGACAAGAAAAACTCCCAGATGACGCGAACGCGTGACCCACGCGAACGCGTGACCCACGCGAACGCGTGACCCACGCGAACGCGTAACAGACACCACGTGCAGGAATCTGCAGAAAACGCCTTCAGCAATTTCTGGACCCCTTTTTGGCCCAGATTCAAGCCCAGAAACATAGAATAGAAACCAGAGAATGGAGGAATCAAAGAGAAGAAGGAATCATACATTCAGAACATACAATTTGAGGTTTTAGATGTAGTTTTTAGAGAGAGAGGCTCTCTCCTCTCTCTTAGGTCTTAGAATTAAGATTTCTCCTATTTTATGGTTATTTCCTCATATCAGGTTCAATGTTTCCAACTTTAATTTATGTTTCTATTCTACTTTTATTTATTCTAATGATTTTACTTGTATCTGATTTATGTTGCCAAATTGGCTTATGAACCTTTTCATGTTAAGATTTGAATATTCTATTTAATGCAATTTGAGGTATTTCAGATTAATGATTGTTTTATTCTATTTATGATGCTTTCAATTTAATTTAGATTTTTTTTCTTTTGGTTTTGGTTAAGTAATTGGTAACACTTGAGTTATCAGACTCAACAGTTGATTGAAAATTGGGATTGCTGATTGATTTGGATCTCTCTAAGCTAGTCTTTCTATAGAAATTGACTAAGACTTGAGAATCAAGTTAATTAGTCCACTTGACTTTCCTTTATTTAGTAAGGGTTGACTAAGTGGGAGCAACGGACAATTCTCATCACAATTGATAAGGATAACTAGGATAGGATTTCCAGTTCTCATATCTTGCCAAGAGATTTCTTTATAATTATTAATTTATTTTTCTTGCTATTTAAATTACTGGTTCCCTATTTCAAAAACCAAAAAATATACCTTTTTCCATAACCAATAATAAATCATACTTCCCTGCAATTCCTTGAGAGACGACCCAAGGTTTAAATACTTCGGTTATAAATTTTATTGGGTTTTGTTACTTGTGACAACCAAACTTTTGTACGAAAGGATTCTCTGTTGGTTTAGAAACTATACTTACAATGCAATTATTTTTATAAAATTTTTTATCGACAGAAATACGATCGTCACATACGGAAAAAATTATACATGTAGTAATATCTATTGCTAAATGTTTGTGAAGTTGGAATGTGCACTTACCTCTTTTGTTTTATTTAATTTCAACGGATAATATATTTATTTAACTAAGTTTAACGTAGTTTATTTTGATTAAGCATTTTGAATGATGTTGTGAATATCTTTAGCAAATTTTTAATTGATATGCTCTTTGCACACATGACGACAGGTAGAGGTGTTGTGGATTAGCCTAGTGGTCGTGGTAGAGGGAGGGTTTCTGCCAGAATCCCTAGGAATTCTGGATCTTTTCCCTCTACTCCGACTACCCCGGTGACGTCACAAGTTACAAGTGCATCGGACTGGCCGTTCATCATGGTCTCTAAATCCAACTACGTTCCTGCGCCTACGACAGTGACGCTGATGACAAGTCATCTTATGCTAGCTTTTCAAGCATTTTTCACTTGTTTCATTAGGTTTTATGCACTTTCTTGCATCATAAGTAAGTGATTTGGAGTGAATTTGCATCGCTATGTCAATTCAATTAACCATCATTCATTTGGCACAAAATCACATGGTTTAAGCTATAATTAGCTGGTTTTTGAATAAATTAGACATTTTGTGAATTTGGTGATACTTTGATTGGTTGTTTTGATTACTTGTAGGTGAAGAAATGATGAAAAAAAGAAAAAAGAACCTTAGAGCACGCTTTGGACCTTAGGCCACGCTTTGAAAAGCGTGACCCAAGGCACAAAAGCGTCACGCACCAAAGAAGCAAAGGCCAACCAAGGCCATAGTGCTCAAAGATTGAGCGCTGCGCTCTCTAATTGAGCGCCCAAACCAAATGCCCAGCACCAAAGTGACAAGGCCAAAGAAGCAAAAGCATAGCGCTAAGTTGGAGCACATAACGGAGCGCTCAAGAGAATCAAAGAAAGCAATAGCGCTCCGTTAACTATCCTACCTTTTTTGTGGCTCCCCCCATGAAGAAATCAAAGCACAATGTCAAGAAAAGGTGGAGCCAAGGTTCGAAATGGGGACCTTGTGCTAAGAATGAAGAAGCGCTACTTCACAAGGAAATTGGCTCAAAAGGGGCAGCCAGGGATCGAAGAGGGAGGCGCGCACAAACAAAGAAGGGTGCTACATTATGTGTTTTCACTGAGCACTAGTGTACAAGGCTTGGCATAAAAGAAATTGGCACAAATGCATCCACCGTGGTTCAAAGGGGGAGTCCCACCCAAAGCTAGTAGCGCTACGTTACTAACATTCACTGAGCGCCACTTTGCTGAAGAAATTGGCCAAATTGCAATGGCCAAGGCTCGAAAGTGGGAGCCTTACTCAAGCAAATGAAGCGCTACGTTATCTAAGTAAACTGAGCGCTATGAAGAATGCTTGTCACACATCAAATGAGCCAAGGCACAAAGCAAAGGGAGCGCTACGTTTGGTTACTTCACTGAGCGCTCCCCTGGAAGGTGTCCCCATGTTCCAATTTTAAATCAAGAACCAATTTGGATCCATTTCTTCACCAACTTAAAAAGCCCACTTCAAATTCTAAAATAAAAAATTAGAAAGTGTATAAATAGGACTTAGTTTGATTTAGAGAGGACCTTCTTTCATTTTTTTTAGTTTTACCTTTTACTTGAATTTTAGTTTTTACTAGAGCTTTCAATTTTGAACTTGGGAAATGGGATTGAGATCTGAGTTCTCTTTCTCTTTGTTCTTACTTCTACATTTCTTAATTTCTGTTTCTAAGTTTTGGATTGAGATTGAAGGAATTCTATTTCAATTCTTGATCTGAAATTCCTTTTTGTTCTTCTTCTGCATAATTCTGAGATTTGAAGAATTTGATCCAACTTTCATCCACTGCTTTCATCTACATTTCTTCTACAAATTGTTTACTGTTTGATCAAGGAAGGAATTGATATCTAGATCTATTTTCTAGTCTCTTTGATCCCCTGAAATCTTCAATTTTTTTCTACATTTCACAATTGAGCTGAGTTTACTTTTGGTTTTGTTTTTCAAGCAATTTTACTTTTTTGTTTAGATCTTCAGCAACTTAGTTCATCTTCTACTTCTCTGCTTAATCTCTCTTTACATTCTCTTTGTTAAATTCTAAATCCCAGCTCCCACATCCCTTTACTATTCAATCAATTTATATTTCTTGCATTCTAAGCTTCAGCTATTTATATTTCTTGTAATCTAAGCTTTAGTCATTTACATTACTTGCTCTTTAAGATTCAGCTCGTTTACTTTCTTGCAATTTAAGTTTCATGCAATTTACTCTTCTGCACTTTACTTTTCTGTCAATTTCCCCTCTTCCTTATATTTTCATGCAATTTAGCTTCTGCTATTCAAGTTTCACTCAAATCATCAACTGTTTGCTTAACTAAATTAACCACCTAACTAAAATTGCTCAATCTATCAATCCCTTTGGGATCAACCTCACTCTTGTGAGTAATTACTACTTGATGTGACCCGGTACACTTGCTGGTAAGTTTAGGTGTTGGAATCCATTTTCAACCCATCAAGTTTTTGGCACCATTGCCGGGGATTGATCTAGATTGACAATGATTAAGTAAGGTGGTGGTCTAGATTAAGCACTTTTTCCTTTTATTTTTACTAAGCACATTAACTGTTTGAATTTTTGCTTAAGCTAACACTAACTTCACTCTACCAGTGAGTGGATTGTTTTTGTTCCTGGTTCTGTGTTTGTTTTTCTTGCTGTTGTATGTCAGAAGCAAGGAGAGAGATCCATACCTTTTGTGACCAAGACAAAAGGACTCTTAGAAGATTAAGAAGAGAAGCAAGATGAAAGGAAATTGTTGGAGAAGAAGAGCCTTTTGAAGAAGAATTTCAAGAAATGGAGGAAAATTCAATAAATCCAACAGTGGGAGTGGCCAACAACAATGGCCAACCCCAGAGGAGAGTTTTTGCTTCATATACGTTTGCTAATCCAAGGCATTGTGGGAGTAGCATCCTTACCCCCAAATGTCAATGCAAACAACTTTGAATTGAAGCCCCAACTCATCACTTTGGTACAGAACAATTGCTCATATGGAGGAAGCCCTCTAGAAGATCCAAATCAGCATTTATCTACTTTCTTGAGGATCTGTGACACAGTGAAGTCTAATGGTGTGCATCTAGACATATACAAATTGTTGCTGTTTCCATTCTCATTGAGGGACAAGGCTGTTCAATGGCTTGAATCCTTCCCACAAGGAAGCATCACTAGCTGGGAGGATCTAGTGAATAAGTTCTCATAAACCACTATTTTATGGTTTATCTTGTGCTCATTTGAGTGGTTTTTATCAAGTCCTTACCCACTTATTCATACTATTTGCATGGTTTTACATTTGCCTTCCTAATTATGTGCTTTGATTGAAAACATGCTTCTTTGGCCTTAAGTTCCCTATGTTTAAATCCTCTCTTATTACCATTAGATGCCTTGATATGTGTGTTAAGTGATTTCAGATATCACAGGGCAAGAATGGCTCAGAGGATGGAAAGGAAGCATGCAAAAGTGGAAGGAATACAAGAAGTTGGAGAAATTGCTAAGCTGTTTAGCCTGACCTCTTCGCACTCAAACCGCTATAACTTTAGCTATAGAGGTCCAAACGATGCGGTTTCAGTTGCGTTTGAAAGCTAACGTTTGGGACTTCGATTTGATATATAATATGCCATAGTTTCCCAGACGCTAGGTGACACGAACGCGTGCTCCACGTGGACGCGTCGTAGTTCCGAAAATCAGCGTGGCAGATTTCTTCTCCAGCGATTTCTGGGCTGTTTTCGACCCAGTTTACGGCCTAGAAAACACAGATTAGAGGCTATAAAGTGGGGGAATGCATCCATACATAAAGAAGCTTTTAATATTCACAATTTGAGGATTTAGATGTAGTTTTTAGAGAGAGAGGTTCTCTCCTCTCTCTTAGGATTAGGATTTAGAATTTCTCTTAGTTTTAGGAGTGCCTCTCAATCCCAGGTTCAATGTTCTTTTTATTTATTTTCCTAATTTAATTTATGAACTCTTCCATGTTACATTTGATATCTTTATTAGTGCTAATTGAGGTAATTCAGAATTATGATTGCTTTCTTTTATTTATTATATAAATAATTTGAATTTTTCCCTTTTGGCTTTGGTTGAGTCATTGGAGACACTTGAGTTATCAAACTCATTGTTGACTGAAAATTGGAATTCTTCAAGAATTAATTCGAGTTCCAATAACTCTAGCCTTTCCCAAGGAAAGACTAGGACCTGAGGAATAAAAATTAATTCATCCACTTAACTTACCTTCATAGTTAGAGGTTAACAAAGTGGGAGAAAAATCCAATTCTCATCACAATTGATAAGGATAACCAGGATAGGACTTCCAATTCTTATACCTTGCCAAGAGCTTCGTTATTTATTATTTTAACGACTTGTTATCTTACATTACTTGCTCCTTCTTTCCAAAACCCCCAATTTATAAGACTCATAACCAATAATAAGAACACCTCCCTGCAATTCCTTGAGAAGACGACCCGAGGTTTGAATACTTCGGTTATCAATTTATTTAGGGGTTTGTTACTTGTGACAACCAAAACGTTTGTATGAAAGGACTTTTGAAGGTTTAGAAACTATACTTGCAACGAGGATTTATCCGCAAATTTCTAGACCACGCAAAAGTTCTCTCATCAAAATGGCGCCGTTGCCGGGGAATTGCAAACGTATACCTTATTATTGGTTATTATAAATATTTGCTTTTTGCTTGTTTATTTGTTTTTATTTTTGCTTTTTCATAAATTAAGAGGTTATTGTTTTTTATTTAGTTATTAAAAATTTTTTTCAAAAAAATTTGTTCTTGGTGTTCATCTTGATCATCAAGTTGTTCTTCGTGTTTATCTTGACCTTCAAGTTGTTCTTAGTTGTTTTCTTCGTTTTGATCTAAAAATTTTAAGTTTAGTGTCATTTTATTGTTTTTCTCTTTTCTCATTAAATTCAAAAAATTCAAAATTTAAAACTCAAATTTCAAATTTCAAATTTCAATTTTCAAAATTCAAATTAAAAAAAATTAAAATTAAAATTTCAAATTTCAAAATTTAAATTTAAAAATTTTAAAAATCAAACCTTTTTCAAAATTTAAATCTTTTTTCAAAACTTTATCTTATATTGTTGACTTTTACAAAAGTTTCAAATTTTAAAATTCAGAATTCAAATTTCAAAATTCAAAAATTCAAATTTCAAAAATTTAAAATTTAAATTCAAAATTTAATTTTCAAATTCAAAATTTAAATAACCTTTTAATTTAAATTTATTTTTATTTTTGTTTTTAATTTTTATTTGCTACTATGAACTCTCACCCCTTTGGCTATGAGTCTGGTTACCATTATATTTCAGGAAGAGGAAATTACAATGAGAACAGGAATCAAGGTTGGAACAAACAAAGATGGGAGGAGCCACAAGGATTTAATCAACCCTCATGGCAACAACCACCTCCAATGAACTATCAACAACCACCATCATATGCCTATAAACCCTCTCCTCAACATGACTTTGGACCACCAAACTCACAAGCCCCTTTACACCATTTACCTCCATATGACCCTAACCCACATCCACCATACCAACCACCCTATGAACCAAATGAACCATACATAGATCCACCCCAACCTCCATTGGATAACAATACACCCATCTCTAACATCATTGGTCTCACCTCTACACTCCAAAATCTTATATCCCGCATGAACCAACCCTCTACCTCCAATATTCAACCCTCAAGCTCTAGTGCACTTCCTTTTCAACCACATAATGATCTTTTCATCCCATCACCATCCTCCATGGGAGAGCACCAACATCCATCAATCCAAGAGCAAGATGATCCCAATTATGCTATTGATATAGAACAGGAAAGAAGGAGTCATCTTCGCGAATCCATACTTCATAAGGAGATAGAGGAGGCCCTACGGGTAAAGGTAAGAGAGACCCTTGAAGATGAAAGAGTAGTTGAAAGGAGCTGTCATGGAAAGAAAATCATCGAGGATGAGTACGATTTTATACTTAAACAACTGGACAAAGCAGGAATTATTAAAAAGGAAGAAGTGGTTGCAGACTTAGGAGATGCTGAACCTCCATGGGAAAGTCAAGACATAGAACCTCCTTCTAAGACGGTTGCATTTGATATTGAGGAGGGTGTACAACCTCAAAGGCATATCATAGTTGAAGACTTGGAAGAGGTTGGTCAAGAGATGGAGATTAAAGAAGAAGAAGCACAACCTCCCATGCCCTTGGTAAGTAATGAAGAAGAGATTGAATTGGAAGAAAGCTACCAAGAGGAAGAGGTTGAAATTGAAGAAGCTTACAAAGAGGTGGAAGCTGTCAAAGAGTACAAGGGAGTGGAGCTTGAAATTACCTTGCCAAAGTTATTGGAGACCACTCCCCCTAAGTTGCCATCATCCTTCACAACATTCAAGTGGGTAAAATTCATACCCCTTAGCTTTCTAATTCCACTTGAATATGGGCTACTGGAGACGGATGGTCAACTTAGAGCTCTTTGTGGCATTAAGAGTAAGAGGAAGATGGTCAGTGGTAAGAATTGTCCTGCAAGGTTCATTATGGTTGGAAGCTTTAAGTTTAAACGCAAAGGTTGGTGTAAAGCTCAATTGAATGGGTCTAGGAAGCTGTTTGGTAGCTGCAGTGAGAATTCAAATCACGAAAAGCAACAGTTGAAACAACCCGTCCACCTGCACATCTCAGCATGCACCGAGGACGGTGTAATCTTTAAGTGTGGGGAGGTCGATACCGATCTCCATGGGTTAGTTACCTTCTTTTTAACACCAATAATCTTATTTTCTTTATTTGTTCATTGTTGCATCTGCATATTTGATTGCATGTTTATTTGATTTTGTGCATTTAGTTACTACTTGGTTAAAGTAATAAATTTCTTTTTAGGACTCTATTTTTTGAAAAATTTCACAAATTTAAATTGAAAAATTTTTTAAACTTGTTTGGAAGTTGTATTTGGAACATGGTTTTTGAGCTAAAAGAACATACAACCTGTGAGATTTGAGCTTATTTATATGGTTACATTATTTAACCATAAATATTTTATTCCTGTGTGTTTCCTTCTCTATGATTGTAATCTATATTTTGTTCCAATCTATATGTCCAATATTTAGTGTATTTACATGTTTGCATATGATTGAGGCCATTATTTGATTTTAGCTTACTTATCCCAAATGAACCTACCCTTTACATCACCCTTGTTAGCCACTTTGAGCTTTTTAATCCCCATTTGTTCTATATTTTACAACATCACTAGCCTTAAGCGGAAAAACAAGTAATCACCCCAATTGAATCTTTGGTTAGCTTAAGATAGTGTGTTAATTAAGTGTGGAGAAACTGTGAGAACATGGGTTAATAAGAAAATGTGTTATATTTTTAATTTGATAAAATATTTGGAATTTGGGTACCTACTCATGTGAGACTAGAAAAATTAAAAATCTATGTGCATTGATAAGTTATGTTTATTTTTCTATTTAAAAAAAAAAGAGAAAGAGAAAAAGAAAAAAAAAAGAGCAAATTAAATAAGGGGACAAAATTACCCCAATGTTAAGTTAATAAAAGATCAATGCATATGTGATAAAATTAAAGAAAAATTGATACATGAGTATGTAATGCAAAAGTGAAGAACTTTGAGTAGCTAGGCATGAATTAGAATTATATAGAGAATATGTATGTTAGGTGAAAGCTTAGGTTAATTAAAGATTCAATTTATAGCTCACTTAACCATATATATATACCCTCACCCTTACCTTAGCCCCATTATAACCTTGAAAAGACCTCATGATGTTTGCATTGGTACATTAAATATTTGTTGATTGGTTAGATGAAGAACAAAGTTTAGAAAGCATGACTAGAGAAGAGTAGAGTGATTGACCCTAGACACTTGAGAGTTAGAGTGATATACACTACCAGTAAGGGTTCAGTGCTTAATTCTATGTTCCCTGCTTTCATGAGCTATCTTCTTACAAGTTTATTTGCTCTTTATTGTATGATTTGAATTAGTAAAATCTGATTTATGTTTGTCTTGAAGAGCTTATTTACTTTTAACCAAGTAGGTAGAAATATTTTGTATGTAGTTGCATTCATAGGTTGCATTCCATATATTCTATCATTCCTCTTCATTCTTTATAGCTTCTCTTGAGCTTAGCATGAGGACATGCTATTTTATGGTTTATCCTGTGCTCATTTGAGTGGTTTTTATCAAGTCCTTACCCACTTATTCATACTATTCGCATGGTTTTACATTTGCCTTCCTAATTATGTGCTTTGATTGAAAACATGCTTCTTTGGCCTTAAGTTTCCTATGTTTAAATCCTCTCTTATTACCATTAGATGCCTTGATATGTATGTTAAGTGATTTTAGAGATCACAGGATAGGAATGGCTCAGAGGATGGAAAGGAAGCATGCAAAAGTGGAAGGAATACAAGAAGTTGGAGAAATTGCTAAGTTGTCCAGCCTGACCTCTTCGCACTCAAATGGCTATAACTTTAGCTACAGAGGTTCAAACGACGCGGTTCCAGTTGCGTTGGAAAGCTAACTTCCGCGGCTTCAATTTAATATATAATATTCCATAGTTGCTCTGACTCTAGGTGATGCGAACGTGTGCTCCATGCGAACGCGTCGCAGTTCCGAAAATCAGCGTGACAGATTTCTTCTCCAGCGATTTCTGGGCTGTTTTCGACCCAGTTTGCGGCCCAGAAAACACAGATTAGAGGCTATAAAGTGGAGAAATGTATCCATACATAAAGAAGCTTTCAATATTCACAATTTGAAGATTTAGATGTAGTTTTTAGAGAGAGAGGTTCTCTCCTCTCTCTTAGGATTAGGATTTAGAATTTCTCTTAGTTTTATGAGTGCCTCTCAATCCTAGGTTCAATGTTCCTTTTATTTATTTTCCTAATTTAATTTATGAACTCTTCCATGTTACATTTGATATCTTTATTAGTGCTAATTGAGGTAATTCAGAATTATGATTGCTTTCTTTTATTTATTATATAAATAATTTGAATTTTTCCCTTTTGGCTTTGGTTGAGTCATTGGAGACACTTGAGTTATCAAACTCATTGTTGACTAAAAATTGGAATTCTTCAAGAATTAATTCGAGTTCCAATAACTCTAGCCTTTCCCAAGGAAAGACTAGGACCTGAGGAATAAAAGTTAATTCATCCACTTAACTTACCTTCATAGTTAGAGGTTAACAAAGTGGGAAAAAAATCCAATTCTCATCACAATTGATAAGGATAACCAGGATAGGACTTCCAGTTCTTATACCTTACCAAGAGCTTTGTTATTTATTATTTTAATGACTTGTTATCTTACATTACTTGCTCCTTCTTTCCAAAACCCCCAATTTACAAGACTCATAACTAATAATAAGAACACCTCCCTGCAATTCCTTGAGAAGACGACCCGAGGTTTGAATACTTCGGTTATCAATTTATTTAGGGGTTTGTTACTTGTGACAACCAAAACGTTTGTATGAAAGGACTTTTGAAGGTTTAGAAACTATACTTGCAACGAGAATTTATCCGCAAATTTCTAGACCACGCAAAAGTTCTCTCATCAAGTTCCTAGCCAAGTTCTACCCACCTCAAAGGATTATCAGATTGAAGACAGAGGTGCAAACCTTCACACAAATGGATGCAGAATCCCTCTATGAGGCTTGGGAGAGATACACTATGCTCATCAAAGACAACACCAACCAGCTCAAAGAAAGGGAGTACTGGAGTTGGAAGGAATGGACACTATCCTAGCTCAACACAAGGTGATGCAGCAACAAATCCAGTAACAATTTGAGCAAATGGCTAAGAGGATTGATAGCTTACAAGTTGCATCAGTGAATATCACCAATCAACCACTCATAAACCCCAATTTTATGGTTTATCTTGTGCTTAATTTGGGAGATTTTATCACCTTTTCCCACATTTATTCAATGAAATAGCATGGTTTTGTAATTCTCCCTGAATTTGTACTTAAGTGTGAAAACATGCTTTTTAGGCCTTAAAATAGCTAAATTTAATCCACTTTAATTCCATTCGATGCCTTGATATATTTGTTGAGTGATTTCAGGTTTATAAGGCAAGTATTGGATGCAAGAAGTGAGGAGAAAAGCATGCAAAGTGGGAGAACTCATGAAGAAATGAAGGAACTGCAAAGCTGTCAAGCCTGACCTCTTTGCACTTAATCGGCCATAACTTGAGCTACAAAGGTCCAAATGAGGCGGTTCTAGTGGCATTTGAAAGCTAACATCCGGGGCTTCGAAATGATATATAATTTTTCATATGTTGCTTCACGTTTAGGGGCGCACACACGCACTGTACGCGTGCATGCAGATGCTGCACGTGGCCCACTAAAGGTGAAATCACTGGGGGCAATTTCTGAAGTATTTTGGGCCCAATTCAACTCATTTCTGATGCTATTTCATGCAGAATTCAAGTTTGGGCAAGGGGGGAGAAATTGTTTGTAGTTTTGGCATCATGTAGGTTAGTTTCTAGAGAGAAGAATTATGTTAGGTTAATCTCTCTTAGATTTAGGTTCAATTACATGTTTTTATCTTGTTCTCTTTACAATTTCTTGCTTCTACTCTTTCATTCTCATGATTTGTAGTGTTAATTTCCCTTTTGTTCTCCTTTGTGATGATGAACTCATGTTGGATTTGGATCTTTTCTTTAATGCAATTTAAGCTTTGATGTTCTTTTAATTGTTGATTTGAGTTGTGATCTTACTTTCTTTGCAATTGGTAGTTGGTAGATTTTATTGGTTCTTGCAATTTATGATGTTTACTTTTCTTGCATTCTAGGTGTTTGATAAAATGTTTTCTTTAGTTTTTGAGTAGTTTTCTTTACTCTTGGTCTAGGCTAAGGGAATTGAGTGACCTTGAGTCATTGGGTCTCATTGAATTGGTGATTTGAGAACCCTTAGTAATCAATTTGATACCCATTGACACTAACCCACTACTAATCTAATTAGTAGATAGGTTGGGACTTATGGGTTGATGTGATCAAAGCCATTTGACATACTTCAAGTCTAGGAGTATATATTACGTACTTAAGGCTTTTGGAGGTAGACTTAAAGGGCTTGGTCCCTCATAATTATCAATGTATGGTTTGTTGACAAGGATGGTGATCTCAATTACCTATGTCTAGCCAAGAGTACTTTTTATTTCTTTTATTAGTTAATTGTTCATTTACTTTTCTTGCCATTTATTTTATTGCCCTTCTATCAACCAAACCCCTTATTCTTCATAGCCAATAATTGACCACTTCATTGCAATTCCTTGTGAGACGACCCGGAGTCTAAATACTTCGGTTAATTTTCATTGGGATTTGTACATGTGACAGCTCAAATTTTTGATTGGGAGGATTGTTTGTTGGTGTAGAACTATACTTGCAACGAGAATTCATTCATTTGAGGAAATTCTATACCGATACGACAATTTTCTTAAATCAAAATGGCGCCGTTGCCGGGGAGTTGCAATGGTGTTATGTTGTTGGCTATTATGAATATTGTGAATATGTTTGCCTTTTACTTATTTGTTAGTTTTTGTTAGCTTTTGGACTTTGTTGCTTATTTTTGTTAGCTTTTGTTTTTATTTGCTATTATGAATTCTCAACACTTTGGCTATGAGTTTGGCTCAAATTATGTTGTAGGTAATGGGAACTACAATGAGGATGTGCATTAAGGATGTAATAATTAAAGATGGGAGGAGCCTTAAGGGATTGATCAACCTTATTGGCAACAACCCCCTCCGGTTTCTTATGGGTATAATTCTAATCCTAATGCATATCAATCTAATGGATGTGGTGACCCTTATTGTGATTGTCAACAACCACCACCACATACCTATGAACCACTCCCTAAACATGACTTTGAACCACTTTACTCACAAGCCCCTTACCACCAAACACCTCCATATGACCCTAATCCTTACCCACCATACCAACCACCTTATGAACCATATGAAGAACCACCCCAATTCAACCCCCAATACCATCAAGAACCACCACCTCCATACTATTACCAAGATGAACCACCGCCAATGTATGAGAACTTTCAACCACAAGATGAATCACCTCCCATATTTGAAAAAATCACGGCTCAATTTGCTAACATTACCACTATCTTGGAATCATTGGACTCATGCAACAATCAAAGCATCTCCACGGATGAATGTGAGAAATCAACCGAAGAAAGGAGCATGAAGGAGATTTTAGAATCTCAACAAGAGGACAAGGAGATGGGATATATCTTGCAACAAGTGGAGAGTGAAAAGATTGTTAATGAAGAAGAAGTGGTTGAAGAGCTAAGAAAAGTTGAACAAGAGGTGGATTCCAAGTTTGAGAACATTTCCACATCAAGTGGTGTTGTTAATGACTTTGTGGAAGTTGTTGAACCTTCTTCCAATGAGCTTGAATTTGATATTAAGGAGGGTGCGCAACCTCCTAAGCATATAATGAATGATGAAGAATTGGAAGAAGGTGAGCAAGCAACAAATCTTCCTCTTGGAGATGAGCCCACACCAACACATGATCCTTTGGTATTTGAGGAATCTTCTCCTCTTGAAATTGAGGTAGATGTTGAGATAAGTCCCACATTACCTCCAAGTTGTGACGTGAAGAGTGGGGAAGAGCTAGAAGAAGTTGGTGAAGAGGTAGTTGAATATGAAGAACTTTGTCAAGAGGAAAAGATTGAAGTTGAAGAAGCTTGCGAGGAGGTGGAGGTAATCAAGAAAGAGCACAAGGGGGTAGACCTCACATTGTCTAAGTGTGGGGAGGTCCCCCTTCCTAAGTCACCATCCAACATAACATTCAAGTGGGTAAAATTCTTATCTCTAATCTTTACTTTTCCACTTGAATATGGTTCGATTGAGAATGATGGGCAACTTAGAGCTCTTTGTGGAATTAAGAGTAAGAGGGAGATGGTTAGTGGTTGGAAACATCACTTTAAGTTCATAATGGTTGCATCCTCAAGGTTGAATAGTAATGTTTGGTGTAGAACCAAATTGCATGGGTCTAGGAGAATGTTTGGAGGTCTAATTGAGAATTCACAAGCCTTGTCACCCAAATTTAACTATGGTAGTCAACGAGAAGATGGGTGCAAGAACAAGGTTTGGGACCCCGGAATCCATTTCAACATTCAACACTCTTGGGCTTTGTCATCTACCTAAGCTTACTTGAAGGCCTTGTGCGCCTAATTTGGGATCCCGGTGGACATTGGAGATGCAAACAATGGTGGGGATTCAAGGATGAATTCAAGCATAAACCACCCTAGCAAGGACCCCCACCAAATGTCCAACTTAAGGACTTAAACTAAAAGTGCTAGGTGGGAGACACCCCACCATGGTAAACTCTTTTTATTTTTCTCTTTTGTAAATATTGGTAGAATAGGTTTGATTTCATGTTTTGTTTAGTTTGTTGAGTATATTTGGTAGTTTGATATGTTAAATAAGGTTTTAGGGTGTTTTGGTAGCTATTTGGAGGTTTAGAAGGCTTAGTTTGGTGCAAGAACTTGAAAAAAAAAAATTTTGAAAAACAGAGCACCAACCCACGCGTGTACGCACCTGGCGCGTACGCGTGCCTCAAGCATTCTCGACCATCCACACGGACGCGCCATGTACGCGTACGCGTGGATGCAAAAATTCCACCCCCAGCTAAAAACCCGAGAGTTAGGTCTGCACTGTGCGAACATTGGGCTTAAGGCACAAACCAACCCGCGCATGCGCGCACCTGGCGCGTACGCACCGTTGACTCTAATTGCGCAATGCACGCGCACGCAAGCTGTGCGCGTGCGCGCCGATAGCGCCACCTACCCCTCTGGTACAAAAACCAGAAAGTTATGCCAATTTTGTGCCTATTTCGTGCCCGCGACTAACGCGTAGGCGCACTTCACGCGTCCGCGCCGATCGCCACCTTCATCAGGCACGCGCCCGTGCACTGTGCGCGTCCGCATTGCAAAAAAAAAAAAGAGTTTTTTTCTCCTCTTCCATTTTCTTTTTTCCATTGCATTCGCATACTTTTATTCTTTGCATTTTCATTTTGTTTTTATAACTTGTTTTTACCTTCTTTTTTTTGAGCTTCTTATTTGAATAATGGTGTTGAATTTTCTTACTCAATTGTTGAAGATTTCTTGGTTAATCTTGGTGCTTCTTGACTTGTTTGATATTGTTGGGTGATGAAACTTTTAAATCAATGCTTAATCTTGTATGACTCTTATATTCTTTATGCATTGATATGAACTTGCATGTCTTTCATGACCCACTCTTTCTAGTTGAACTTGATGCTTTTGAGTGCTCTTCATGCTTTGACTTTACTCTTGCATCAAGTGTTACTTAATATGCCTTAGCTTATATTGTTTTCTCACTCATATGTTGTATCTACCATGTAGTGAGAACCTTACTCTTATTTGGCATTAGCCCTCGCCTATGTTCTATTTGCCCTGATATCTTTGATGTAGGCTTAATTATCCTTCTTTCTCTTTCCTTTTAGGTTGGCCACCAAGAAGGAAAGAATTGGAAAGGCTTCTAAATGGGGCAACAAACAAGTTCACCCACACAACCTTTTGAAGGAGCTCATCAATTGTAGCAACCCGTCCACCTTGCTTTTCTTTGCATGCACCGAGGACGGTGCAAATTTTTAAGTGTGGGGAGGTCGTCCGACCGACCTCCATAGGTAACAAGTTCCTTTTTCAACACCAATTTTTAATTTTTGTCTTTGTTAGATTAGTTGTTGCACTGCATGATAGGTTGCATGTTAGTTAGAATTTGTACATATTTCACCATTTCTTTTTATGTAGGACCACTTGGTTAGGGTGATGACTTCTTTTCCAAGAAAAATTGTTTTTAGGGAACCTACCAATTTGAAAAAAAAAAATTTTGTGACAAACTTGCTTGAAGAATGTATTTTGGAACATGGTTTTTGAGCTAAGAACACAAGCATGCAAGTTTTGAGCCTTATGGTGTGGTTACATCATATAACCACTTATTTTTCATTCTTGTGTGTATTATTCTCTCTCTATGATTGTAATCTTTGATTTGTTTGATTCTTTATGTCCATTATTCCATGTATGAATGCATTTATATGATTGAGGCAATCATTTCATTTAGCTTACTTACCCAAATAGCCTACCTTTCATCAACCATTGTTAGCCAAATTTGAGCCTATTTAATCCCTTTTGTTCTTAATCTTAGCACATCGCTACCCCTAAGTGAAAAACAATAAATGTCCTTAATTTAGATCTTTGATTAGCTTAGGCTAGTGAGGGTGTGTATCATTTGAGTATGGAAAACTTGGGACATTGGTTGAGGTAAAAGTGTAATTTTTATTTTTGTTAAAAATATTGGGAATTGGGTACATATTCATGCACTATATGTAAAACCATATGCATTAATACATTTGTGTATATATATATATATATATATATATAATATAAGAAAAAATATATATAGAAAAAAAAGAAAAAAAATGCAATAAAAAAGGGACAAAAATGCCCCAAAGTAAAGTCCAATAAAAATCAATGCATATGGAATGTTAATTAAAGAGAATGCATGAGTATGTGGAAAAAGTGAGAATCATGGATAGCTAGGTTGTGTATTAGAATTGTATAGGTTGTCATATGTGTTTGGTGAGAGCTTAGGTTAATCAAGGATTCAAATTTCAAACTCACTTGACCATATACATCCCTACCTTTACCCTAGCCCCATTACAACCTATGAACAAGTCCTCATGATGAATGTATGCATGCATTGAATAATTGTTGATTGTTAGATGAAAAACAAATCATGCAAAGCATTATTAGAAGAGAATAGAGTGATCGAACCTATACACTTGAGCGACTAGAGCGGATACACTTCCGGTGAGGGTTCGATGCTCAATTCCTTGTTCCCGGCTTTCATGAGCTTTCTTCTTGCAAGTCTATTTGAACTTCATTTTGATATTTGAATTGGTAGAGTTTGTGAGTCGTCATATGACCTCTGCCCTACTTGCTTATATATGTTCTTGGAGATTAATTTGCTTTTAACCAAGTAGATAGAACCATTTTGCATTTAGTTCCATGCATGTAGATAGGTTTATATAGTTTCTTTGCATTGAATAAATGTTCATACCCCTTTTCTTGTCCTTCTTTATTCTTAGCATGAGGACATGCTTGGTTTAAGTGTGGGGAGATTTGATAAACCCTGATTTTGTGGTTTATCTTGTGCTTAATTCGGGGGATTTTATCACCTTTTCCCACATTTATTCAATGAAATAGCATGGTTTTGTAATTCTCCCTGAATTTGTGCTTAAGTGCGAAAACATGCTTTTTAGGCCTTAAAATAGCTAAATTTAATCCACTTTAATTCCATTCGATGCCTTGATATATTTGTTGAGTGATTTCAGGTTCATAAGGCAAGTATTGGATGGAAGAAGTGAGGAGAAAAGCATGCAAAGTGGGAGAACTCATGAAGAAATGAAGGAACCGCAAAGTTGTCAAGCCTGACCTCTTCGCACTCAATTGACGATAACTTGAGCTACAAAGGTCCAAATGAGGCGGTTTCAGTGGCATTGGAAAGCTAACATCCGGGGCTTCGAAATGATATAAAATTTGCCATATGTTGCTTCGCGTTTAGGGGCGCGCACATGCACTGTACGCGTGCGCGCTGATGTTGCACGTGGCCCACTAAAGGTGAAATCACTGGGGGAAATTTTTGAAGCACTTTGGGCCCAATCCAACTCATTTCTGATGCTATTTCATGCAGAATTCAAACTTGGGCAGGGGGAGCAATTGTTTGTACTTTTGGCATCATGCATGTTAGTTTCTAGAGAGAGAAGCTCCCTCTTCTCTCTAGAATTAGGTTAGGTTAATCTCTCTTAGATTTAGGTTTAATTACATGTTTTCATCTTGTTCTTTTTACAATTTCTTGCTTCTACTCTTTCATTCTCATGATTTGTAGTGTTAATTTCCCTTTTGTTCTCCTTTGTGATGATGAACTCATGTTGGATTTGGATCTTTTCTTTAATGTAATTTAAGCTTTGATGTTCTTTTAATTGTTGATTTGAGTTGTGATCTTACTTTCTTTGCAATTGGTAGTTGGTAGATTTTATTGGTTCTTGCAATTTATGATGTTTACTTTTCTTGCATTCTAGGTGTTTGATAAAATGTTTCCTTTAGTTTTTGAGTAGTTTTCTTTACTCTTGGTCTAGGCTAAGGGAATTGAGTGACCTTGAGTCATTGGGTCTCATTGAATTGGTGATTTGAGAACCCTTGGTAATCAATTTGATACCCATTGACACTAACCCACTACTAATCTAATTAGTAGATAGGTTGGGACTTATGGGTTGATGTGATCAAAGCCATTTGACATACTTCAAGTCTAGGAGTATATATTACGTACTTAAGGCTTTTGGAAGTAGACTTAAAGAGCTTGGTCCCTCATAATTATCAATGTATGGTTTGTTGACAAGGATGGTGATCTCAATTACCTATGTCTAGCCAAGAGTACTTTTCATTTCTTTTATTAGTTAATTGTTCATTTACTTTTTTTGCCATTTATTTTGTTGCCCTTCTATCAACCAAACCCCTTGTTCTTCATAGCCAATAATTGATCACTTCATTGCAATTCCTTGTGAGACGACCCGGAGTCTAAATACTTCGATTAATTTTCATTGGGGTTTGTACATGTGACAACTCAAATTTTTGATTGGGAGGATTGTTTGTTGGTGTAGAACTATACTTGCAACGAAAATTCATTCATTTGAGAAAATTCTATACCGACACGATAATTTTCTTAAATCAACCACCAACTGGATGGGGACAAAATGCAGAAAACCAAGAAGATCAGCAGCAGGAACAAATTCAATATGTGCACAACCAAGGCTCAGGCCAAAATGAAGTTTATGGTGACACCTACAATCCATCCTGGAAGAACCATCCAAATCTCAGATGGGGAGATAACCACAATCAAAACCAACAGTCCTGGCAGAAAAATTCAACCCAAAATAACTCAAGAAACACAAACAACCACAACCAGCAAAACACTAACCACAATCCATATAGAAAATCTCAAAACAACTACTCCAATTATAGCTATTATCCACCCAATAACCCAGCCACTAACCAAAACACCTATCATCCATCTTCGACACCCCACAACTAGCCATAAATACCAGAAGATACTCAAAGAATCTCAAACCTGGAGATACTAATGGAAAAAATGATGAAGCATCAGGAGTTAACAAGCAAGAATCAAGAAGCTTCAATGAGAAACTTAGAGAGGAAAATTAGACAACTGTCCAAGCAAGCAATGATTGAAAGGCCAACAAGCTCACTCCCAAGTGATACCATTCCAAATCCTAAAGAAGAATACAAAGCCATCCAACTGAGGAGTGGAAAAACCTTGGTGAGTAACACTGAAGCCAATAAGAAGCCGATGGACAATGACAAGGCCATTAGCAAGCATGATGAGGCTAACAACAAGGAAGAGATGACAGCAAGCAAGAGGGATAAAGAAGAGCCTAAAGAGAAAGATGAGCAGCTCTAAGCTTCAAGGAAAGGGAAGCAAGTAATGGAGGAACCCTCTCAAGGACAGAAGCAGTTGGAGAAGGCTTTTACACCTCCCATGCCATATCCTTAAAGGTTCAACAAAGAAACCAAGGATCAACACTTCCCCAAGTTCCTTGAAGTCTTCAAGAAGCTGGAGATTAATATCCCACTGGCTTAAGCATTAGAGCAGATGCCTCTATATGCAAAGTTCTTGAAAGAGCTCTTCAACAAAAAGAGAAGCTGGCATGAGAAGGAAACCATTATGCTCACTGAAGAATGTAGTGCTGTGATTCAAAGGCGCCTCCCACCAAAGCTCAAGGACCCTGGGAGCTTCTTCCTACCTTGTACCATTGGTAGCCTAACCATTGATAAGGCACTATGTGACTTAGGAGCAAGCATCAATCTAATTTCCTATTCTATGATGAGAAGACTATGCATAGAGGAAGTAAAGCCCACACAAATGTCACTAGAGCTCGTAGACAAATCATTGAATATCTCCCAAAGGAGTGATTAAAAATCTCCTGGTCCAAGTAGGGACATTCATATTCCCAGTAGACTTTGTGATCCTGGATCTGGGAGAAGAAGGAAGTGACTCTATTATCTTGGGAAGACCCTTCTTGGCCACAACAAGAGCCATCATAGATGTTGAACAAGGAGAGCTGACCCTAAGAGTACATGATAAAAGCATTACTGTGAATGTCTTTCCAGAAGCACAGAACAATGATGAAAAGGAAAAATGGATGGAGGTTGACAAAGAAGACTTGCAGTGGAAGGAAGAAACCAACAAGACAATCATAAATTCTCTTCCAAAGCAAGAGACAAGCAGCAAAGCAGGACAAAAGGAGAATGAGACTCTAAAGAATAATGAGAGAAAGCAAGAAGGAAGTGAGGTGTTAGCCACTAAGAAGACAGATTCCAAAACACAACCCACTGTCAAAAGAGAAGAATCATCAAAAAAGGGGAAGAAAAGCATGAAAAAGAGTCCAAAAGGGTGGAAAAATAAAAAGATCCCAACTGAAGAATTTTCAAAGGGAGATAAAGTGCAGCTAATTTATCAGCAGTTGGGGACAAATCAACAATCTGATGATTATTACACTATCAATCGGATACTCTCACTGGAGCATGCAGAGATTGAACATCAAGGCACTGGAAGAAAGCTTACTGTGAGAGGAGACAAATTGAGACATCACAATTATCAACCACCCTAATGAGGGTCCAATGTCAAGCTAGTGACAATAAAAGAGTGCTCCATGGGAGGCAACCCATGATTTAATATTTTTGCTTTGGTTTTAATTTCAATAATCAATGGTCATTCTAGCATGAATTTGAGTTCGCATGAGTATATTTGATAATTGCATACATTGTCTTGAAGCATATGCTAGACTTCTAAGTTTGGTATGCCTGAAGGCACTCAAAAAAATAGCTTCTCAAGCTTTCTTAGGATATATGCTTACTCATTTTGATGGAGAGTATAGCCAAACATTAAGTTTGATGTTTACATATGCAGAGAATTTCAGAAAAATCAATTTTGTTCATAGGATCAAATTTATGAATAGATGGATCATACATTGCTTCATAATTTTTAGCTTATGGTATCATAGTAAGAAATAAAATGTTCTTTATAATGAATGTGCCAATTGTGACAAATACTTATTGAGTTTTACATGGATCCCTTAACAGAGAACAAGTTTGGTGTCCACCAAATCTTTGTTCAAAATCTAAGGAGCATGGTTGGTCATTTAAATAAGGAACATGTAGAATTATCTTTATTTGTTACTCACCACCACACCACCGTACCAAAGTTTACTCCAATACTTACCATTTCTTTGACTTAATTTTGTAGGACAAAGAAGATTGAGAAGAAGACAAAGAAGAGGGAGCAAGCACGGTCATGAAAAAGGAAAATGAGGGTCACATGTGCTTAGAAAAGCGTGCTCTCTTGGGAAACAAAATCTACATGCTTTGAACTCTTAGAGGCCAAACTACATGCATCCAATGGGGGAGCAATCCTTGTCAACCTTCAACTATGCATGCAAGCCATCCATGCTATAAGCTCTCCACAATATTTTGCTCAATCTTCACCCTTCATTCTAGCTTAACCGAACCCCCCCCCCCTTTTGCAACATCACTTCATAGCTCACATATCCTTTCTCTCCTCATACAAGACTTTCTCATCCATTTACTTTTGTTTCACTTACACCCTCACTCCAAACACGGTATAGCAACCCATTTCTGCCCAAAGATAACACAAAATATCCTACATCAACTTACCTCCGATACCATTTCCCAACAAGACCGAAGCCTACATCTTATCTTCTTCTTTCTTTTCGTTTAATTCATGGCTTCTTCAAGCTCTAGAAGAAGGAAAGGCAAGGAGCCAATGGTGACCAAACCATCAACCTATGATACAAAGAGATTCAAGTCTCAATTCCATGAATCAAGGTATCATAGGCTCATGGAGTCAAAGCATGTCATTCCAGAAATGGGCTTTAGACTAAGGGGTAGAGAGTATCCTGTCATGAGAAGAATTATCATGGAAAGGAGGTGTGAACTTTTGTGTGAACCTTTAACAGACATCAGTGCAGTTATGATAAGAGAATTCTACGCCAATGCTGTGAAGCCAAGCCAAGACAGCCCCTCTTATAAGAGCTATGTCAGAGGTGTTGAGGTAGATTTTAGTCCACCATCAGTCATGAGGGCCCTACAGTTGAGAGTAATAACCTATGGAGAGCTTAGCTTTGAGGAAAGATTGCAGGGTGAGAATGACCTTGATGAGATACTACAAGGGTTGTGTTTTGAAGACAGAGACTGGGAAAGGGACTCAGAGGGAGCTCCAAGCCACCTGAAAAGAATAGATCTCATACCTGAGGCCAAAGGGTGGTATGAGGTGGTGAGGAGGTTTATACTCCCTACTGGAAACACCTCAGAAGTTACAATCCAGCGAGCTATCCTGATTTATTGCATCTTAAAGGAAGGAGAAATCAACCTCTCACAGATCATAGCAGACAGCATTCAGAAAATGGCTAAGAATACAAGCAAATCAAGTAGGCTTGGTCATCTAAGCACTATTCTGAGGCTATGCAACAGGGCTGGAATGCTCTTTGAAGATGAAGATACAGAGAAGGTGAAAGGGGGAAGAGGAATCACTAGGCGACTAATGGAAGGTGCCACTGATGATGACAACCAAGAGGAAGGAAGAGCCCAAGGAAGAAGAAGAAGACCACAAGTGGAGGAAGAACAAGCTCCTGGTGCCATAGACATGAGCCAATTGCAAAGAGCTATTGAAGAAATATCTCAACAAAACATGAGAGCACAGGAGCAGTATTTAATGCAACAAGAGCTATACTTGCAACAACAGGAGCAGTATCTGAAAGATCGAGAGCAACAACAACTTTGGCAACAGCAAATGATGGATAAACAAGACAATTTCCAACTCCAGATGCTGGAACAACAAAGGGAATTTCAAGCTAGAGTTCTAGAGGGGCAAAGAGAACAATCAACAAACTTTCGAGAAGCATATGATAGATTGTCCTTGCTACAGGCCAAGTATGGGGAATACACTCAAAATTTGTATCAGTGGAAGAACATATATCATACCATTGGAGAACATAGGCACTATGATAGAATAGAGTATGATATAGACATCCAATCAAAGTTGGATTACTTGGTCCACAGCATGCCAGCATTGGAACCACAGATCAAGCCATTTGAGCAATGCCAAGAGCTAGTAGACCAGCAGAGAGTAAGAACCCAGAAACATACAGCACACATGCGACATGGGTTAGAGGAAGCTGGACTCTCAAGTCTTATAGACCCCATCTGGGATAGAAGGTGCCCTATTGAAGAACCTCAAGATGCAACCAAGAAGAGGAAGAAGAAAAAGAAAAGAGAATCAAGCAGGAGCAAGGAGCATGACAACTAGGAGGTGGTGGAGTTTCTTTCATGTTTCCTTTTTAAAATTAAATAAAGGATATGCATATCTGAAACATGAGATGCCTCCAAATGCTTTATGTTTTACACTTTCATGTTCTGAGTAGTTTTTCTTATTACAAGTGATCTGCATATTATACTCGTCATAACTCATCAGCTTAAATTTTGTTTTGTTTCCCCTTCTGCATAAATAAAAGAAAAATGTTTGATTTAGAAAAGAGATTGTCCAATGTTGTAGAAATTAGAATGAAATTCAGTGGTGGTACTTGTTTGATTTAATAGTTAGCTCAAATAACAAAAGCTGCATAATAACATGTCCCTTGAAGTGTGAATTAGTTTGCTGCTATAAAGTCTGTCATCAATGAATATCCTTTGAGAATGAAGCCAAATAAGAAAGAAAAAGAAGGAGAAAAGCCCAAAAATGGGCAAAGAAACAAACAATAAGGCTAGACACCAATAGCTTGAACCCTAGGACATATGCCTGTGGTATTTTTGTACTAGGATATGCTTGGACAAGTAGGTTCTAAGGAGTATTTCAAAACTTGGCCACTTGGATCAACTGATCTGGGATTGCCAACCGAAAGTCGACTATCAAGAGCAACCTAGCTACAAAACACTTAGTAATCCAAAGAGATGTTGTGCATCAATGTTCCTAGGAAGAAATTGTGAGCCATGTGTCTGTGATGAAGAAATGTTGAGCAAAATCTAGCCAAAAGGCTGCTGCAACATTTGCCACCAAGCCTTCATTAAAGAATAAGCTTTCTGAAGCAGAAGGAAGAAAGAAAAAGCTAGCAAGGGATCAAGCAAAAGCAAGGCATTATAGCAGCAACTCTAGTGAACCTTTAAGGAAACATTTCTTATCTATCAGCAAAGAATAAATGAGCTACATTTGTTTGCATAAAACCCTATGAATCAAGTTCAATTATCTGCTAAATAAGGACATGCATACTTCTCTGTTTCATTTCATTTTCTCTTATGTTGAGTGCTTGCTTGGGGACAAGCAAGATTTAAGTTTGGTGTTGTGATGACAAGTCATCTTATGCTAGCTTTTCAAGCATTTTTCACTTGTTTCATTAGGTTTTATACACTTTCTTGCATCATAAGTAAGTGATTTGGAGTGAATCTGCATAGCTATGTCAATTCAATCAACCATCATTCATTTGGCATAAAATCACATGGTTTAAGCCATAATTAGCTGGTTTTTGAACAAATTAGACATTTTGTGAATTTGGTGATGCGTTGATTGGTTGTTTTGATTACTTGTAGGTGAAGAAATGATGAAAAAAGGAAAAAGGAACCTTAGAGCACGCTTTGGACCTTAGGAAGCGTCACGCACCAAAGGAGCAAAGGACAACCAAGGCCATAGCGCTCAAAGATTGAGCACTGCGCTCTCTAATTGAGCGCCCAAACCAAGTGCCCAGCACCAAAGTGACAAGGCCAAAGAAGCAAAAGCATAGCGCTAAGTTGGAGAACATAACGGAGCGCTCAAGAGAATCAAAGAAAGTAATAGTGCTCCGTTAACTATCCTACCTTTTTCGTGGCTCCCTGGTGCACAAATTGTAAATCACACTTTTTACAACTCGTACCACTAACCAGCAAGTGTACTGGGTCGTCCAAGTAATACCTTACGTGAGTAAGGGTCGAATCCCACAGAGATTGTTGGTTTGAAGCAAGCTATGGTTATCTTATTTTTCTTAGTCAGGATACCAACAACAGTGTTTTTCAAGTTCAATTGTAAAAAGTGAAAGGGCATAAATATAAATACTTATTGTGCAATGATGGAGAATATGTTGGAGTTTTGGAGATGCTTTGTCTTCTGAATCTCTGCTTTCCTCTGTCTTCTTGTTCACGCACGCACGTTCCTCCTATGGCAAGCTGTGTGTTGGTGGGTCACCGTCGTCAATGGCTACCATCCGTCCTCTCAGTGAAAATAATCCAGGTGCACTGTCACCGCACAGCTAATCATCTGTCGGTTCTCGATCATACGGGAATAGGAATTGCTATCCTTTTGCGTCTGTCACTACGCCCAGCACTCGCGAGTTTGAAGCTCATCACAGTCATCCAATCCTGGAATCCTACTCGGAATACCACAGACAAGGTTTAGACTTTTCGGATTCTCAAGGATGCTGCCAATGGATTCTAGCTTATACCACGAAGATTCTGATTAAGAAATCTAAGAGATACTCATTCAGTCTAATGTAGAACGGAGGTGGTTGTCAGGCACGCGTTCGTAGGGGAATGATGATTATTGTCACGTTCATCACATTCGTCATAATGAAGCGCGAATGAACATCTTAGATAGGAGCAAGCGTATTTGAATAGAAAACAGAAATACTTGCATTAATTCATCGAGACACAGCAGAGCTCCTCACCCCCAACAATGGAGTTTAGAGACTCATGCCGTCAAAGAGTACAAAGTTCAGATCTAAAATGTCATGAGATGTAAAATAAATCTCTAAAAGTTGTTTAAATACTAAACTAGTAACCTAGGTTTACAGAAAATGAGTAAACTATGATAGATAGTGCAGAAATCCACTTCTGGGGCCCACTTGGTGTGTGCTGTGGCTGATATTTAAGCTTCTCACGTGCCTGGACTGTTTTGGGCATTCAACGCCAGGTTGTAACCTGTTTCTGGCGTTGAACTCCAACTTGTAACCTGTTTCTGGCGCTGGACGCCAGACTACAACATGGAACTGGCGTTGAACGCCAGTTTACGTCATCTATCCTTGAGCAAAGTATGGACTATTATATATTGCTGGAAAGCCCTGGATGTCCACTTTCCAACGCAATTCGAAGCACACCATTTGAACTCCTGTAGCTCCAGAAATTTCATTCCGAGTGCAGAGAGGTCAGAATCCAACAGCATCCGCAGTCCTTTTTCAGCCTGAATCAGATTTTTGCTCAGCTCCCTTAATTTCAGCCAGAAAATACCTGAAATTATAGAAAAACACACAAACTCATAGTAAAGTCTAGAAATATGAATTTTGCCTAGAAACTAATGAAAATAAACTAAAAACTAACTAAAACATACTAAAAACTATATGAAATTAATCCCAAAAAGCGTATAAAATATCCGCTCATCACAACACCAAACTTAAACTGTTGCTTGTCCCCAAGCAACTAGACAAATAAAATAGAATACAAATAAATCAAGAAGTAATAATATCTCAGAGTTTTTGAGTGAAGCTCAGATTCTAATTAGATGAGCGGGACTAGTAGCTTTTTGCTTCCGAACAGTTTTGGCATCTCACTTTATCCATTGAAGCTCAGAATGATTAGCATCTATAGGAACTTAGAATTCAGATAGTGCTATTGATTCTCCTAGTTCAGTATGTTGATTCTTGAACACAATTACTTATTGAGTCTTGGTCGTGGCCCTAAGCACTTTGTTTTCCAGTATTACCACCGGATACATAAATGCCACAGACACATAATTGGGTGAACCCTTTCAGATTATGACCCAGCTTTGCTAAAGTCCCCAATTAGAGGTGTCCAGGGTTCTTAAGCACACTCTTCTTTTTTGCTTTAGACCTTGACTTTAACCGCTCAGTCTCAAGTTTTCACCTGACACCTTCACGCCACAAGCACATGGCTAGGGACAGCTTGGTTTAGCCGCTTAGGCCAGGATTTTATTCCTTTAGGCCCTCCTATCCACTGATGCTCAAAGCCTTGGATCCTTTTTATTACCCTTGCCTTTTGGTTTTAAGGGCTATTGGCTTTTTCTGCTTGCTTTTTCTTTTTCTTTCTCTATATATATATATTTTTTTCTGCAAGCTTTTGTATTCACTGCTTTTTCTTGCTTCAAGAATCATTTTTATGATTTTTCAGATTATCAATAACATGTCTCATGTTCATCATTCTTTCAAGAGCCAACATATTTAACATTCAAGAACATCAAATTCCAAAGACATATGCACTGTTCAAGCATTCATTCAGAAGACAGAAGGCATTGCCACCACATATAAATAATTAGAATTTTTCTTATTAAAAACTCAAAAAATATTGCCTTTTATTCTAAAGAAATTCTTCTATTTTATTCATGTTTAATGATGATGAAAAAATTAAATTATAGCTTAATTGGAGATAAAATCAAAATATAAATACTAATTACTACTCTTTATATAACTTCTAAGGTAAAACTTAAATAAGAACAGTTATCACAGGGTTAAGGCTAAGATTAGAACTCAACAACCTTGAGGTTGGGAAGTGGATGTTCCTCTAGTCTGTGGGGTGCTTGGTCCTTCGAGAGATAACTTCTGATGCTTCAGTTCCTTGAAGTCACGCCCTTGCTCTTCTTGTTCCCTGAGCAGTTTGCAGAGCATGCTGTTTTGATTTTGCTGTTCTTCTTTTATTTGGTCCATAGCTTCTTGCAACTTAGTAACAGATGCTTTAAGATGTTCCCAGTATTCAAATTGAGGGAGTTCTGGTAGAAATTCTTGCGCCCTCCTCTTGATGGGGTCATCCTGCACTTGTTGTTTTTCCATTGTGATTTTAGTGATTGGTTGCTCCACTGAGATATACTCTGTTGTTCCCATCTTTACTCCAGCATCTTTGCAGAGCATAGAGATTAAGCTTGGATAAGCCAACCTGGCATCCTTGGAGTTCTTGTTAGCAAGTATGTAAAATTCAGATGGGATCAGTTGATGAACTTCTACTTCTTTTTCTAACATAATACAATGGATCATCACTGCTCTTTTAACGGTGACTTCAGAACGGTTGCTTGTGGGCAATATAGAACGCCCAATGAAGTCCAGCCATCCTCTGGCGACTGGTTTGAGATCTTCTCTCTTGAGTTGATTTGGGACACCCTTGCTGCTGGTGGTCCACCTGGCTCCAGGGATACATATATCCTCTAGAATCTTATCCAGGCCTTTGTTTGTTCTCATCATTCTCTTATTGAAGGAGTCTGGGTCATCTTTCAGCTGAGGTAGCTTAAAGATCTCCCTGATTTTGTCAGGGTGGATGTGAACAATCTTTCCTCTGACCAAAGTCCGATAGTTATAGAGGGCAGTTTCAGATATTTTCTGCCTGTCTGTTTGCCACAGATTAGCGTAGAATTCCTGAACCATATTCCTTCCCACTTTCGTTTCAGGATTAGCTAGGACTTCCCAGTTCTTGTTTCGAATCTGCTATTGGATCTCCGGATATTCATCTTCTTTCAGATCGAACTTGACTTTTGGGATCACTGATCTTAGACCCATTATTTTGTAGTAATGGTCTGAATGTTCTTTGGTTAAGAACCTCCCTTGATTCCAAAGTGGTTTTGGAATATTCTCTTTCTTGCCTCTTGGAGTGGGTTGTTTTCCTTTAGGAGCAATGATCTTAGTGGGTATGGTTTAGTGATCACGGATAAACACACCAAACTTAGAGGTTTGCTTGTCCTCAAGCAAAAGAAAAGAAAGGAGATGGGTAGAAGAAGAGCTTGTGTCGAATGGTGGATGAGAGGAGGGAGGCCGAGTGTGGTTTTAAAAGGGAGGGGGTGGGATTTTCGAAAATATTAAAAAGATAAGATAGAAGATATGATTTAAAAAAGTATGATATGAAAAGATGTGAATGAAGATTGAAAAGATAAGAAAGATATTTGAAAAAGATAAATATGGATTTTGAAAAAGATAATGTGGAGATTTGAAAAAGATTTTAGAAGGAAAAGAGATAGATTTGTTTTGGAAAATTTGAAAAAGAGTTGGATTGGATTGAAAAAAAAAAAGAATTTGTGTTTATGGATTAAGATACATTTGATATTTTTAAAGTAGGGTTTTTAGAAATTAGGGATTTTAGAAATCAGGGTTTGTAACATGTTTATGCAAGAAATCATGAATTGAAACATGAAAATCAAAATAAAAATGAAAAATATGAAGTAAAAATGAATTTATCTCCTCCCCACCATCCTGGCGTTAAACGCCCAAACGCTGCATGTTTTGAGTGTTTAACGCCCAATTGCTGCTTCTCTTGGGCGTTCAACGCCCAGCTGCTGCTTCTTTCTGGCGTTGAACGCTAGGAGCTCCTTTGTCACTGGGCATTTTTTTGAACACCCAGGACACTGTAAATCTGGCGTTAAACGCCCAGATAGCTATCCTTATTGGCGTTCAACGCCCAGTGGATGCTTCTTTTGGGCGTTGAACGCCCAATTGTGCCTCTTACTGGCATTTTCTTGCCAGTGAGCTCTTTTTCTCTGTTTTGTGTGCTGAATCCTTCTGTAACCCTGTAAACTTATGCAATTGACTCTTTACCTTAGTATCAATGAACTTTATATAAACAAATAAAATCAAGAATAGGGCAAAATGCTAGAGGAAGTGATGCCCATGGCTGGGTTGCCTCCCAGCAAGCGCTTCTTTATTGTCTTTAGATGGACCTTGCTGAGCTTTTTAATCTAGCCTCAGCCTTGAGCATTCTTGCTCAACATTACCTTCAAGATAGTGCTTGATTCTCTGTCCATTAACAATGAACATCTTATCAGAATCAATGTCTTGAAGCTCCACATAACCATATGGTGATACACTTGTAATCACATATGGTCCCCTCCACCGGGATTTCAGTTTTCCGGGGAATAGCCTGAGCCTAGAGTTAAACAATAGAACCTTTTGTCCTGGTTCAAAGATTCTAGATGACAGCTTTCTGTCATGCCACCTTTTAGATTTCTCTTTATAAAGCTTGGCATTTTCGAAAGCAGTGAATCTGAATTCCTCTAGCTCATTCAGCTGGAGCAATCTTTTTTCTCCAGCTAGTTTGGCATCAAAGTTTAGGAATCTGGTTGCCCAGTAGGCCTTATGTTCCAGTTCCACGGGCAGGTGACAAGCCTTACCATACACAAGTTGGTACGGAGAAGTCCCTATAGGAGTCTTGAATGCTGTTCTGTAAGCCCACAGAGCATCATCCAAGCTCCGTGCCCAATCCTTTCTACGGGTACTTACAGTCCGTTCCAGGATTCTTTTTAGTTCTCTGTTAGAGACTTCAGCTTGCCTATTTGTCTGTGGATGATATGGAGTAGCCACCTTTTGGCGAATCCCATACCGGACCATGGCAGAGTAAAGCTGTTTGTTGCAGAAGTGAGTGCCCCCATCACTGATTAGTACCCTAGGGACACCAAACTGCTGAAGATATGTTTCTGGAGGAACTTCAGCACTGTTTTAGTATCATTGGTGGGTGTGGCAATGGCCTACCCATTTTAATACATAGTCAATTGCCACCAGAATATAAGTGTTTGAGTATGATGGTGGGAAAGGCCCCATGAAATCAATACCCCATACATCAAACAACTCAATTTCCAAGATTCCTTGTTGAGGCATGGCGTAACTGTGAGGCAAATTACCAGCTCTCTGGCAACTGTCACAGTTACGTACAAACTCTCGGGAATCTCTGTAAAGTGTAGGCCAGTAGAAACCACATTGGAGGACCTTGGTTGCTGTTCGCTCACCTCCGAAATGACCTCCATATTGTGACCCATGGCAATGCCATAAGATCCTTTGTGCTTCTTCCTTAGGCACACACCTACGGATTATGCCGTCTGCACATCTCTTAAAGAGATAGGGTTCATTCCACAAGTAGTACTTTGCATCAGTAATTAATTTTTTCTTTTGTTGCCTGCTGTACTCCTTGGGAATGAACCTTGCAGCTTTGTAGTTTGCAATGTCTGCAAACCATGGTGTTTCCTGAATGGCAAACAAATGCTCATCCGGAAAGTTCTCAGAGATTTCAAGAGAGGGGAAGGACGTCCCTTCTACTGGCTCAATCCGGGACAGATGATCAGCCACTTGGTTCTCTGTCCCTTTTCTATCTCTTATTTCTATATCAAACTCTTGCAGAAGTAACACCCATCTTATGAGCCTGGGTTTTGAATCCTGCTTTGTGAGTAGATATTTAAGAGCAGCATGGTCGGTATACACAATCACTTTTGATCCTACTAAGTATGATCTAAACTTGTCAATGGCATAAACCACTGCAAGTAATTCTTTTTCTGTGGTTGTGTAATTTTTCTGGGTATCATTCAAAACACGGCTAGCATAATAAATGACATGCAGAAGCTTGTCATGCCTCTGCCCCAGTACTGCACCAATGGCATGATCACTGGCATCACACATTAATTTGAATGGTAATGTCCAGTCTGGTGCAGAGATAACTGGTGCTGTGACCAGCTTAGCTTTCAGAGTTTCAAACGCCTGCAAGCACTCTGTGTCAAACACAAATGGCGTGTCAGCAGCTAGCAGGTTGCTTAGAGGTTTTGCAATTTTTGAAAAATCCTTTATAAGCCTCCTATAAAATCCTGCATGCCTCAGAAAGCTTCTGATTGCCTTAACATTGGCAGGTGGTGGTAATTTTTCAATTACCTCTATTTTAGCTTGATCCACCTCTATTCCCTTGTTCGAAATTTTATGCCCAAGGACAATTCCTTCAGTCACCATAAAGTGACATTTTTCCCAGTTTAAAACCAGGTTGGTCTCTTGGCATCTTTTCAAAACCAGTGTCAGGTGATCAAGACAGGAGCTGAATGAGTCTCCATATACTGAGAAGTCATCCATGAAGACTTCCAGAAATTTTTTCACCATATCAGAGAAAATAGAGAGCATGCATCTCGGAAAGGTTGCAGGCGCATTACACAGCCCAAAAGGCATCCTTCTGTAAGCAAATACTCCAGATGGACATGTGAATGCCGTTTTCTCTTGATCCCGGGGATCTACTGCAATTTGGTTGTAGCCTGAATAGCCATCCAAAAAGCAGTAATAATTATGACCTGCTAGTCTTTCTAGCATCTGGTCTATGAATGGTAAAGGAAAATGATCCTTTCTGGTAGCTGTATTGAGCCTTCTGTAATCAATACACATGCGCCACCCTGTAACTGTTCTTGTAGGAACCAGTTCATTTTTTTCATTATGAACTACTGTCATGCCTCCCTTTTTAGGGACAATTTGAACAGGACTCACCCAGGGGCTATCAGAAATAGGATAAATAATCCCAGCCTCCAGTAATTTAGTGACCTCTTTCTGCACCACTTTCTTCATGACTGGATTTAGCCGCCTCTGTGGTTGAACCACTGGCTTAGCATCATCCTCCAATAGGATTTTGTACATGCATCTAGCTGGGCTTATGCCCTTAAGGTCGCTTATGGACCACCCAAGAGCTGTCTTGTGTGTCCTTAGCACTTGAATTAGTGCTTCCTCTTCCTGTGGATTTAAAGCAGAGCTTATGATCACTGGAAAAGTGTCACCTTCTCCCAAAAATGCATATTTTAGGGATGGTGGTAATGGTTTGAGCTCGGGTTTAGGAGGTTTTTCCTCTCCCTGAAGAAATTTCAGAGGCTCTTTCAATTCCTCTGAATCCTCTAGATCAGGCGGAACATCTTTAAAAATGTCTTCCAGCTCTGATTCGAGACTCTCAGCCATGTTGATCTCCTCCACTAGAGAGTCAATGAGATCAACTTTCATGCAGTCTTTTGGTGTGTCTGGATGCTGCATGGAATTGACAACATTCAACTTAAACTCATCCTCATTGACTCTCAGGGTGACTTCCCCCTTTTGGATATCAATGAGAGTTCGTCCAGTTGCTAGGAAAGGTCTTCCAAGAATGAGAGTAACACTCTTGTGCTCCTCCATTTCCAGCACTACAAAGTCGGTGGGAAAGGCAAATGGCCCAACCCTGACAATCATGTCCTCAATCACGCCTGATGGGTATTTAATGGAGCCATCAGCAAGTTGGAGACATATCCGGGTCGGTTTAACTTCTTCAGTTAAACCAAGCTTTCTGATGGTGGATGCAGGTATTAGGTTGATGCTTGCCCCAAGATCGCATAGAGCTGTCCTGGTGCAATTACCCTCTAATGTGCATAGTATCAGAAAGCTTCCAGGATCTTTAAGCTTTTCTGGAAAGCTTTTCAGAATGACTGCACTGCATTCTTCAGTGAGGAGAACTCTTTCGGTTTCTCTCCAATCCTTCTTATGACTCAAGATCTCTTTCATGAACTTAGCATAAGAAGGTATTTGCTCAAGTGCCTCTGCAAACGGAATCTTTATTTCAAGAGTCCTGAGATAATCTGCAAAGCGAGCAAATTGCTTATCCTGCTCCTCTTGGCGGAGTTTTTGAGGATAAGGTATCTTGGCTTTATATTCCTCAACATTAGTTGCTACAGGTTTATTTCCTACAGAGGTGGTTGGAGGAGCCTTTTTAGAGGGTTGTTATCAGCACTTGTGTGTGTCTGATCCCTTACTGGCATCTGAGTGCCAGGGTTGGAAGCTGGAGTGACGTTAGACGCCAATGCCTCATCTGCTCCTGGCGTCTGAACGCTAGAACTGTGCTTCCTTTGGGCGTTCAACGCCAGTTCCTTGCTTGTTTCTGGCGTTGAACGCCAGTCCTGAGCATGGTTTGGGCGTTCAGCGCCAGTCTTCCACCCAATCTTTGGCGTTTTAGCGCTAGAATTATTTCTCTCCGGGCTCTTACTGTCCTCAGATGGATTTTGGGTAGTTTGCTTATTTTTTTTGCTTCCTGCTACCTTGAGGTGGGGTATTTAATATTTTCCCACTTCTTAATTAAACTGCTTGGCATTCTTCTGTTATTTGTTTTGACAGCTGCTGCTTTGTTTGCTTTAATTGTACTTCTATATTTATATTAGCCATTCTTGTCTCTTGTAGTCTCTCCTTGAATTCGGCTAACTGTTTTGTTAGAAAATCCAATTGCTGATTGAATTCAGTAGCTTGTTCTGCAGGACTGAGTTCAGCAGTCATTGTTCTAGCCTCTTCTTTCATGGAAGGGTCACTGCTTAGGTACAGATGCTGATTTCTGGCAACTGTATCAATGAGCTCTTGAGCTTCTTCAATTGTCTTTCTCATGTGGATAGATCCACCAGCTGAGTAATCTAGAGAAATCTGAGCCCTTTCTGTAAGCCCATAATAGAAGATGTCTAACTGAACCCACTCTGAAAACATTTCAGAGGGGCATTTTCTTAACATCTCTTTGTATCTCTTCCAGGCATCATAAAGAGATTCATTATCTCCTTGTTTAAAGCCTGGATGTCCAGCCTTAGCTGTGTCATCCGTTTTGGAGGAAAGTATTGATTCAGAAATTTTTCTGTCAGCTGTTTCCATGTCCTTATGCTGGCCTTAGGTTGGTTATTTAACCACCTCTTAGCTTGGTCTTTTACAGCAAATGGAAACAGTAATAGTCTGTAGACATCCTGATCTACTTCCTTATCATGGACTGTGTCAGCAATTTGTAAAAACTGTGCCAGAAACTCTGTAGGTTCTTCCTATGAAAGACCGGAATATTGGCAACTTTGCTGCACCATGATAATGAGCTGAGGATTCAACACAAAGCTACTGACTCCAATGGAGGGTATACTGATACTACTCCCATATGAAGCAGTAGTGGGGTTAGCATATGACCCCAGAGTCCTTCTGGACTGTTCATTTCCACTTAGATCCATGATGAATAAAGGGAGATGATGTAAAATAGAGAAAAAAATTTTTATTTATTTATTTTGAAAATAAAATAAATTAAAATAAAATAAATAAAAATAGGTGAAGATTTTCGAAAAATGAAGAGAGAGAAAGAGAGAAAAAATGGTTAGGAGATTTTGAAAAAGATATGATAAGATAATTTTTTTTTGAAATTGAAATATGAATTTTTATGAAAAATTTCGAAATATTAGCTTAAAAATAGTTAGAAAAGATATTTTTTTGATTTTTGAATTTTATGATGAAAGAGAAAAACACACAAAAGACACACAACTTAAAATTTTTAGATCTAATGCTCCTTGTTTTCAAAAATTTTGAAGGAAAAACACCAAGGAACACCAAACTTAAAAATTTTAAGATCAAAACACAAGGAAGACTCAAGAACACTTTGAAGAATCACAAGAACCACAAGAACATGAAGGTAGAACGCCAAACTTAAAATTTTTAGAAAACAAAAATAAAATTTTCGAAAATCAAAGAAAAATCAACAAGAAAACACCAAACTTAAAGTTTGGCACAAGATTTATTCAAAGAAAAATTATTTTTGAAAAATTTTTAAAAGGATGATACCCAATTGCCAAGAACATAAGCCAACGCTCTAGCCAACTGAGCTATAAATTTAAAGTGTTTTAACAAGGTATAAAATAAATAATAAAATTTTGAAGAAGAAAATAAGGATTCTAAAATTTTAGCAAGAACAATAATAACAGACTCAAAGACAAATTACAAAAAAAAAGAAAAATAAAGATTTTTTTGAAAAATTTTTGAAAAGAAAGTAAAAGATTCTGACCCAATAGACAAAATCTTCCTAATCTAAGCAACAGGATAAACTGTCAGTTGTTCAAACTCGAACAATCCCCGGCAACGGTGTCAAAAACTTGGTGCACAAATTGTAAATCACACTTTTTACAACTCGTACCACTAACCAGCAAGTGTACTGGGTCGTCCAAGTAATACCTTACGTGAGTAAGGGTCGAATCCCACAGAGATTGTTGGTTTGAAGCAAGCTATGGTTATCTTATTTTTCTTAGTCAGGATACCAACAACAGTGTTTTTCAAGTTCAATTGTAAAAAGTGAAAGGGCATAAATATAAATACTTATTGTGCAATGATGGAGAATATGTTGGAGTTTTGGAGATGCTTTGTCTTCTGAATCTCTGCTTTTCTCGGTCTTCTTGTTCACGCACGTACGTTCCTCCTATGGAAAGCTGTGTGTTGGTGGGTCACTGTCGTCAATGGCTACCATCCGTCCTCTCAGTGAAAATAATCCAGGTGCGCTGTCACCGCACGGCTAATCATCTGTCGGTTCTCGATCATACCGGAATAGGAATTGCTATCCTTTTGCGTCTGTCACTACGCCCAGCACTCGCGAGTTTGAAGCTCGTCACAGTCATCCAATCCTGGAATCCTACTCGGAATACCACAGACAAGGTTTAGACTTTCTGGATTCTCAAGGATGCTACCAATGGATTCTAGCTTATACCACGAAGATTCTGATTAAGAAATCTAAGAGATACTCATTCAGTCTAATGTAGAACGGAGGTGGTTGTCAGACACGTGTTCGTAGGAGAATGATGATGATTGTCACGTTCATCACATTCGTCATAATGAAGCGCGAATGAACATCTTAGATAGGAGCAAGCGTATTTGAATAGAAAACAGAAATACTTGCATTAATTCATCGAGACACAGCAGAGCTCCTCACCCCCAACAATGGAGATTAGAGACTCATGCCATCAAAGAGTACAAAGTTCAGATCTAAAATATCATGAGATGCAAAATAAATCTCTAAAAGTTGTTTAAATACTAAACTAGTAACCTAGGTTTACAGAAAATGAGTAAACTATGATAGATAGTGCAGAAATCCACCTCTGGGGCCCACTTGGTGTGTGCTGGGGCTGAGATTTAAGCTTCTCACATGCCTGGGCTGTTTTGGGTGTTCAACGCCAGGTTGTAACCTGTTTCTGGCGTTGAACTCCAACTTGTAACCTGTTTCTGGCGCTGGACGCCAGACTGCAACATGAAACTGGCGTTGAACGCCAGTTTACGTCATCTATCCTTGAGCAAAGTATAGACTATTATATATTGCTGGAAAGCCCTGGATGTGCACTTTCCAACGCAATTAGAAGCGCGCCATTTGGACTTCTGTAGCTCCAAAAATTCCATTCCGAGTGCAGAGAGGTCAGAATCCAACAACATCCGTAGTCCTTTTTCAGCCTGAATTAGATTTTTGCTCAGCTCCCTCAATTTCAGCCAGAAAATACCTGAAATTACAGAAAAACACACAAACTCATAGTAAAGTCCAGAAATATGAATTTTGCCTAGAAACTAATGAAAATAAACTAAAAACTAACTAAAACATACTAAAAACTATATGAAATTAATCCCAAAAAGTGTATAAAATATCCGCTCATCACTCCCCCCATGAAGAAATCAAAGCGCAATGTCAAGGAAAGGTGGAGCCAAGGTTCGAAATGGGGACCTTGTGCTAAGAATGAAGAAGCGCTACTTCACAAGGAAATTAGCTCAAAAGCGCTACAAACAAAGAAGGGCGCTACGTTATGTGTTTTCACTGAGCGCTAGTGTACAAGGCTTGGCACAAAAGGAATTGGCACAAATGCATCCACCTTGGTTCGAAGGGGGAGTCCCACCCAAAGCTAGTAGCACTACGTTACTAACATTCACTGAGCGCCACTTTGCTGAAGAAATTGGCCAAATTGCAATGGCCAAGGCTCGAAAGTGGGAGCCTTACTCAAGCAAATGAAGCGCTACGTTATCTAAGTAAACTGAGCGCTATGAAGAATGCTTGTCACACATCAAATGAGCCAAGGCACAAAGCAAAGGGAGCGCTACGTTTGGTTACTTCACTGAGCGCTCCCCTGGAAGGTGTCCCCATGTTCCAATTTTAAATCAAGAACCAATTTGGATCCATTTCTTCACCAACTTAAAAAGCCCACTCCAAATTCTAAAATCAAAAATTAGAAAGTGTATAAATAGGACTTAGTTTGATTTAGAGAGGACCTTCTTTCATTTTTTTAGTTTTACCTTTTAGTTGAATTTTAGTTTTTACTAGAGCTTTCAATTTTGAAATTGGGAATTGGGATTGAGATCTGAGTTCTCTTTATCTTTATTCTTACTTCTGCATTTCTTAATTTCTGTTTCTAAGTTTTGGATTGAGATTGAAGGAATTCTGTTTCAATTCTTGATCTGAAATTCCTTTTTGTTCTTCTTCTGCATAATTCTGAGATTTGAAGAATTTGATCCAACTTTCATCCACTACTTTCATCTACATTTCTTCTACAAATTATTTACTGTTTGATCAAAGAAGAAATTGAGATCTAGATCTACTTTCTATTCTCTTTGATCCCCTGAGATCTTCAATTTCTTTTCTACATTTCACAATTGAGTTGAGTTTACTTTCGGTTTTGTTTTTCAAGAAATTTTACTTTTCTGTTTAGATCTTCAGCAACTTAGTTCATCTTCTACTTCTCTGCTTAATCTCTCTTTACATTCTCTTTGTTAAATTCTAAATCCCAGCTCCCACATCCCTTTACTATTCAAGCAATTTACATTTCTTGCATTCTAAGCTTCAGCTATTTACATTTCTTGCAATCTAAGCTTTAGTCATTTACATTACTTGCTCTTTAAGATCCAGCTCGTTTACTTTCTTGCAATTTAAGTTTCATGGAATTTACTCTTCTGTACTTTACTTTTCTGTCAATTTTCCCTCTCCCTTTTATTTTCATGCAATTTAGCTTCTGCTATTCAAGTTTCACTCAAATCATCAACTGTTTGCTTAACTAAATTAACCACCTAACTAAAATTGCTCAATCCATCAATCCCTGTGGGATCGACCTCACTCTTGTGAGTAATTACTACTTGATATGACCTGGTACACTTGCCGGTAAGTTTAGGTGTTGGAATTCATTTTCAACCCATCAGACGCTGCCTCCATCCTCTCAGCAGCCCACTATCTCGGCGACGTTGCCTCCGACAACGGACACCACGGCGCTGGAACGCTCTCGCAGAAGCCGGCCAGCTAATGCCATCCACCACCTCCCGTTGAACGGATGAAGATTTGGTCTGATGGCGGAACGACATAGTACTACTTTAAGTCTTTTATATACTGAAAGTATTTGATAACTCGAGATTAGTGATTCTTGATTATTGATTCTAGTTTTTGTGAATTTAGGATTGTAGGTTTGAACTGTGGAAAGTGTTTGATATA
This sequence comes from Arachis ipaensis, assembly GCF_000816755.2. NCBI lineage: Eukaryota > Viridiplantae > Streptophyta > Magnoliopsida > Fabales > Fabaceae > Arachis > Arachis ipaensis. The sequence continues at coordinate 113,445,984 of NC_029789.2, forward strand.
TCGTGATTAGTGATTCTTGATAGTTGATTGTAGCTTTAGTGGATTTAGGGCTGTAGGTTTGAATTGCTGAAAGTATTTGATATATCACCACAAGAAAAACGTTGAGTAACTTCGGATTTTCTGTCAAAAAATGAACAAAATTTGACGGTAATTGAATTTTCATCAGAAGAAATCAAACGGTATAAATCTCGCTAATAAATGTTTATCATTAGAATTTTTTCTTCCGACGATAATTACTGTCGGATTCTCCGACAGATTACCTGTTTCAAAAACTATTTGATTACTAGCAGATTTTTCTAACGGTAATGTTAGTGCCATAATATGTTGTTTCTCACGCTATTATCGTCAGATTATTCCCTCGGTAAATTCAACGGTAATGCCATTTTTTTTTAATTTTTTTTAAATAAATGGCCAATTTTAGTTTTTTTATCTAAATTTATTATTCACACAATTAATGGTCAATTTATAAATAATAGAAACTTATTATTCAAAATAAATAATAAAAGGGTTAAGTACGATTTTGGTTCCTAAGGTAGGGGTATAAAATTTATTTCATCCCCAGCCTTTTTTTGCTACAAAATGGTCCCAAAGGTTTAATTAAGTTTTAAAATCGTCATTCGGACGAAAATACCCTTCCACCTTCTTCCCCAAAATCAAACGTCAACTAGAAACAGAACAGAAGCCCAAGCTGAAACAGAACCCACCACCACCACCACCATTATCATCATGGTCATCATCATCATCATCAGAACTTCTCCAAAATCAACCAAAATCAACCAGAAGCAGAACAGAAACCCAAGCTGAACCAAAACCCACCACCACCACCACTATTATCATCATGGTCATCATCATCATCATCAGAAGAACAATAATAGAATCATAAGAAGAAATATAAGAAGAAGAACAACAACAACAATGATAATGGAATCATAAGAAGAACAACAAAACTCAAAACCCACCACCACCACCCCCACCCAGAACTCAGAAAATCAGAACTCAGAAAAACAGAACAATCAAAACTCAGAATCATCAACAAAATTCAAAACTAAAATTCTTCCTCTTTCATTAACAAAACTCATGCAATTACAATAATAAAAAATTCCTAAATTAATCTTCAATTACAAAAACCAAAAATCCATAAATATAATTACCAAAACAAACAAGAAAACGATGTGCGACGGCGAAGAAGAGGTGCGGCGAGACGAGGTGCGACGACAAGGAGGAGGTGCAGCGAGACGAGGGAGACGGCGAGGCAACGATGACGGAAAAGGCGAGGCGATGACGTCGGCAAGGGCGAGGATCAGTGACATCCACCCTCACGGTGAGATCCAGCGGCGAGGACTGAACGATGAGGATCAGGAGCGGCGGCAGCGAGGAGCGGTGTAAAATCCAGTTAATTAATGACTAATAAACCCATAAATTAAAATTTACTCTAGAAAATTAGAAATGTGATTTTTAAGGCTTAATATGATAGAGAAAATTAAAACGAGAGTTTTGACACTAATTTTAAAAAAATCGGCCCAAGATTAGGCCGAATGGGCGAAACTGGGCCAATCAGACCTGTATTGGGCCCTTGGCCCAACCCAATATCCAACTAGATGAAGGGCACAGCCCTTCCCTCCACATTCTAAACACACACACGCTGAAACACTTTAGGGGAGAAGGGAAGAACACAATTCCCAAATCATAAGCCTCACTTAATCTTCAAATCCTTATAACTTTCGATCCGGAGCTCCGATCGCCGCACCGTTTGCAGCCATGCGACCGCAGCGTTGAGCTCTACAAAGCCCACAACTTTGTTATTAAGGTAAGCAATGAATTCTTCTCTGAATTTCCAGCCCTTAATTTCAAAAATTTTGGATAAAAAGTATTGAGATTTTGAGTTTTTGATATTATAGGATCCAATTAGCTTGAGAGGAAGGCTTAATCTTGCCTCTTTGATCTTTGGGTAAGGTAAAATTCTCAACCCTAAGCTAAACACTTGGAATTTTGTGATTTAGTGATTGAGTTGTATGTGTGGGTGTATATTATGTGTATTAGGCAATGTATGTGTGTACATTGGAGCTTGATTGATGGTTTTGGAAAGCTTTGGAGTGGAGCAATAAGCTTGAAAATATGTTGGTGAAGTTTTGGGACCTTGAAAGTTGGATTTGGAAGTGTTCCAGGTTGAACGGGAATCGGCCAAAGTATGGTTTCGGTTTTCTGTATCTAAAATGTAATGTAATGTGAAAACTTAGGCTAGAGACCCTAGGATAGGCATTGAATTGGAGATATTGTTGATTGGTTATAACGGATTATGTGGATTATGTGATTATTGATCTTGAAGGTGGATTTGATGTTTTGTTGATGATATATATGATTTGCGTATGATGATACTTGGAACGTATAAAGGTTGAATTGAAGTTGAAAATTATGCTTGATATGGTTAGTTGGTATTTGATGATGTATATTGTGAATTGTGAATTTGAATTATTGAGTTAAAGTTGATGAAATAGAAAACTGATGTATTGTGGAATGAATATAGAAGTTGGAAATGTGGTTAAGGTTGAAATAGTAAGGTTTTGGTTGGTTTCAAAAGGGTTTGGAAGTGTATGATTTGAAAATTGGAAATTTGTGGATTTTGTGAAAATAATGGTTTTTGGCCAAACTTTGAAGGAGCATAACTTGGTCTCCAGACCCCCGATTGATGTCAAATTTGTTTAGAAATGAAATTGGGTTCGAGATGTTTATGTCATTCAAAGAATGGAGGAAAAATATTTTAAAATGAGAAAGTTATGCTCAATTAAAGTTTGGTACATAAATTGGACAAAATGGGACTTAGCAGCTTTTTTGTATTTCTGCATAACATGCGTACGCATGCAGCTGATACGTGGGCAAAATCGCATGCCCACGCGTACGTGTGACATGGGGATTACGCAAAATTCTCATGCACGACCAGTCGATTCTGCCTGGTCCGTATGCGTGCGCGAGAAAGAGCAATGCATACATGTAATGGGCTAAAATGCATGCTCACGCGTGTGCGTCGCCCACACGTATGCGTGACCCTATTTCTAGCAAATATGATTTTTGTGGTTTTAAAACTAAATTTCAAGTTTCTAAGCCCCCATTTTCATCTTTTAAGTCCTAAATCAATATAGAATGCCTAGTAATTAATAAGAAGCTAGGGAAGGGAGTAATTTGTGGATGAAGAAAAGGGAAATATTGAGGTATTATGACTAGTGATGATTATATGAGTTGTTGAAGATGATGGTGGAAGTGTTGTGAATGATATGAGCCGAATGGCCGTATGTGATAATGAGTTGTAGCTGGTTATGAATTATGATTATATGCCGGATGCTTGAGATAAATAATGGTTTATGGCTGAGTATGAATGCTTATATACTAGTTGATTGAAATTGTGATTGTTGCACTTCCACCTATCTGAGATACAAGTTTTTCTGGGTGAAAGCAGTGGCTAGCCACCACGTGCTCTAGCTTGAGACTCGATACTCTGCTGACCCTATGTCGTAAGTGTGGCTGAACACTGTGAAAGTTCCGGATGAGCTCGCCCCCGTGGATAAACACCAGTTAGGGTGTTGTATGTGATTATGATTATGTTTGTGAATAACTCAAGTTGGGGATGAGCGACAGAGGGACAGTCCAATGGTTAGCTACCAGGACTTGTCGGGTTGGCTTTATAACTAACAGATGAGACTCATCAGCCACTAGGACAGGCATACATCATATGCATTATATGTGAATTGTTTGCAATGCCTAATTGACTGCATAATTACTTGCTAATTTGCTTAAATGGTGTATCTGCTTCCTATTTGTGAAATTTTTTGTTTCATATAATTGTTTTTACGATATCAAATTATTGGTGGCGGTTGGGAGGTTCGAAGGATTTGGAAAGGGAAATTTTAGTTAGACCGAAGATCCTTAGTTAGTTGCCTATTTTTGTTTTTCTTGGCTTAGTTATGTTTATACGCTTTAATTATGAATTGGGAATTCTAGGATTGCTTTCGGCTTTCCCAGGACATTATATGTTAGATATTTGTACACTGTTACTGTAAGAACTGCGAATTAATTAACTGATTAATTAATTTTAAATGATAATAATTTAATTATCCGAAATAGCTTCAAAATTTTAGAATATTAATTAGAAAATTTAAATATGATATTTGGACTCAGTAGATTTTTCTGAGTTGGAAAATGTAATTTTCTTCGGAAAATTGCGTAAAAATACATAACGGTAAATTAACCGGCAGTACCGGCTTAAGTCTGTCCGGTACTGTGCGAGAATAATAAAAACAGTAGAAAACCTTAGAAAAATATTTAGGATTAAAAACCGGACACTAATTTTAAAGGTTTGGCCCAAAGTTGGGACAAACGGGCCAAAAACGTTAACGGATTGACCGGACCTAAAGTGGGCCCAAGCCCAACATATAAAAGGTCACTTAAGTGACCAATTCACTCATTTTCAGCACAAGGAGGCTAAAGCAGCGTGAATGAGAGGAAGAGAGGAGAGGGTTTCACAAACACTATTCACCTCATCATTCATTTGATCATAACTCGAGCTACAGTGCTCCGATTCGGCTACCGTCAGCGACTACGCGAAGCTCTTGACGAGTCCGTCAGTTCTATCTAATATTTGTTGGTAAAAATTCGAATTTTCATCTCCTTTCCTCTGTCCTAAATATCCAAAAATATGGGTAATGATTTTGAAGGAATTTTTGTGCCTTGATTGTTTAGGTGGTACTTAAGATTGGGTTATTGCTGGGTTGTGCCCCAAACACCATCGGAAAAGGTAAGAAAACTCTTTACCTTGTGAAATTATGATTTTGATGAACCCTAGGTATTGATTTGTGGTAATTAATGTGTATAGCTTGGGAAAAATTGGTTGTTGATGCTTGTTGAAGCTTGTTAGTGATTTTGGAAGCTTGGGAGTGGAGTTGCAAGCTAGAAATTTGACCTTGGAGGTATTGGAGCCTTGAAAATTGAGGAAAAAGGTGAAATTGGAAGTGTTTCGGGTTGAGCGGGGAATCGGCCAAGATATGGTTTCGATTTTCTGTATCTAAAATGTAATGTGGTTGTGAAAACTTAGGCTAGTGACCCATAGGATAGGAACTGAATTTGTGATGATGGTTGACTTGTTGTTGGAATTGTTGTATGATTATGTGATTATTGGTTTTGCAGGGTGTAAATGATGTTTTGTTGTTGGTGCTTGTGAATTATATATGATGATGATGATTGGTATGTTGATTTGAAGTTAAGATTGGACTTGATATGGATATTTGATATTGTATATTGTATATTGTGGAATTGGAAGTATTGGGTTGGAAATTGATGAAAATGGGGAATTGGTAAGGTGATGAATGTGTATTGTATATTGTTGTACTTGAAATATTGAGTTTGAGATTGATTAAACTGAAGAAATTTAGTAGGTTGTGGATTGTATGAGAAAGTTGGAATGTGGTTGAAGTTGAATTGATAAAGTGTTGGTTGAATTAAAAGAGGTTTGAGAAGAATTTGTTTTGAAAGTTGAGGCTTATTGGTTTTGGTTGAAAATTATGGTAAGTTGATGATTTAGTGAACTTTTGTGAAAATGAATTTTTCATGAACTTCAACGGATCATATCTTGAGCTACCATTTTCGAAATTTAAGGCATTTTATATCAAATTGAAGATAATTTAAAGAGCTTTAAATCGGTATAAAATTTGTAAAAATCTGAACTTTGTAGAGAGATATATGATCGTTGGAAGTTTGGATCAGAAATCTGAATTTTGTGAAGTTGCAGAATTTGTGATTTCTGGTTTGTGTGCGCACGCACACCCTGTGGATTTTTGAAACTGTGTGCACGCACAGCCTTGTGCGTACGCATACACAGAGATATAGCTGCTGCTGGGAGCGTTAGCACGCTTTGTGCGCGCACAAAACCATCGAAGTTTTGCAAGCTGTCCGCGCGCACAGCCTTGTGCGCACGCACACGTTGGGAAGCATGTTCTGTTGAGGGCGTTCGCACGCCTTGTGCGAGCGAACAGAATTGGAAAATTTTACTCATGTGCGTACACACACTTCTATGCGTACGCACACATCTTGAAATTCTTCTGGGCGTCCGCACGGACACCTCTGTGCGTACGCACACTGCCATGTTTTCTTATGAAAACCTTGTTTTAAATGTTTCACCTTCCCAGCAAGCTTGTAAACTTCCGTGACCCTGTTTTCAGCAATTATGACTCTTGTATTTTTTTAAAACTGGATTTTAAACTACTAGGCCTCCATTTTTATCCTTTTAGTCCAAAATCCTTATAGTATGCCTAGGAATGAGAAGGGGCTAGGAAGGGTGGTAGCTTGAGGGTGAAGTAAGGGGAGAGTTAATGATGATTGTATGAGTTGCTGATGGTGATGATGAAAGTGCGTTATATGCCGTGAGCTGAAGGGCTGTATTTGGTAATGATTTATGGATGGTTATTGATTATGTTATGAGCCAGATGGCTATGATAAATTGTGATATATGGCTGGAAATGAAAATGTGAATGTGAATGATTGTTTTAGTTTGAGCTCTCTTTCTCGAAAGTGCAACCCTAGAGAGATGGTGGAAGGTGAGGATCCCCTTCCTTGTTCCTCCTGGTATTGTAAAATCGCCCCCAGCGAGATGGTGGGAGGTTAGGATCCCCTCCTTGGTTCTTCCTGGACATATGAAAATGTACCTCCTGGGTAGATGCAAGGATTGTGGTCTCGCCCTACTTGCTCCAGATTGGTTAGTATAGAGGCTTGATAGAGAAGATTATTGTTGGTAAAGAATTTCACACAAAAATAGTCACGTTGTAAGGATGGTTCTAAACCAACGTGTAATCCTACCAATCAAATTTTGAATTGGTTGTCACAAAGTTCAACCCCTAATAAAAGTAAACCGGAGTATTCAAACCTCGGGTCATCTCACAAGGAATAGGCAAACATGTGCATCAATATTAGTTAGAATTCCGAGGTTGGAAATCATAAGCAAGAATTTAAACTACTAAACTTAACAATGCAAGGAATCTTAAAATGCGAGAAACTAGATCAAGCAATTAAAGCAAAGTATGAGCAATTTCAATCTAACAAGGGAACATATAAATCTATTTCTACTCTAGAACTAAGTAAACAACTAGACTAACTACAACAAGAATCAAGCAATTGGTGTTTTTGGGTTTTAAGTATGAATAATAAAAGGAACTCTTGGCTAGGCATGGGAATTGGGGTCACTATCCTTGTCTAATAACCATATCCTAACAATTATGAGGAACCAAGCTCATTAAGTCTATTTCTATGCTTGAAGTATATCAAATGGCTTGATCAACGTCAATCCATAAGTCCTAACCTAGCTACTAATTGACTTACTATTAGGCTAGTGTCAATGGTTATCAAATTGACCACTCAGGGTTCTCAAATCACCAATTCAATTAGACCCAATGACTCAAGGTCACCTAATTCCCTTAGCCTAGGCCAAAAGTATAGAAAACTACTCCATAATCAAAGAAAATATTTCATAAAACACATGATATGCATTAATACAAGACATATTCAAATTGAAAATTAATTGGAAACTACAAGTACCCACTAACAATTATCAATGGAAAACAACTCAATTAACACTATCAATCATAGAAAACATCAATGCACTAATAGAAATTCAAGATCCATAAAGTTCATAATATGAGAAGAAAAATGGGAAATAACAAGAAAATTAAAATTCAAACACAAGATCTAAACAAAATGAAAAGTAGAGAACTCAAATTGAATAATTGAAACTAAGATTAACAAAATCCAATTCAGAAATTCAACAATGGAAGATCAATTCAAACTAGATCTAGAGAGGAGCAAGAGTTTCTCTCTCTAGAACATGAGAACCCAAAACTAGCTCAAATTGTGTGTAAAGTGTAAAAATGATTGATTCTCTCTTCCCCCTAGAGTTCCTGGGTCTTTTCTATGCAGAATCCACTTGAATTTGGGCCTGGAGCTCCTCAGAAATCGCCAACCACGAGCTCATTAATGAGGTCACGTGCCGAGTGTCACGCGTGTGCGTCATCTGAGTTTTGCAATCCACGCATACGCGTCAGGCACGCGTACGCGTACGCGAATGAGTCAACTTGTGTGCGCCAATCCTAGCAACATGCTCCCACGTGTGCGCATCGCAGCCAGTTTCCCAAAGCTCCATTCTTCATGTTCCTTCCACTTGTGCATGATTCCTTTCTCTCTTCTAAGCCATTCTTGTCCTATAAACTCTAAAATCACTTAACAAACACATCACGGCATCGAATGGTAATAGAAGAGGATTAAAATATAGCATTTTTAAGGTAAAAGAAGCATGTTTTCAACCATGAAGTGAAATTAGGACGGAAACATAAAACCATGCAATTTATATGAATAAGTGCAGAAAATATTGAGAAAACCCCCCAAATTCTACATAATATAAACCACAAAATTAGGATTTATCAAGACTCCCCGAGTGGATGCAAGGGTTGTGGTTTCGTCCAACTTGCCCTGGGTTATGATGAGTGATGATATGGTTATAAGGAATGATTATGGAATGTGTATGGATGGATATAAAATGATTATCTGAGACACGAGTTTCCCTGGATGAAAGCAGTGACTAGCCACCACGTGCTCCAGGTCGAGACTCGATACTCTGCTGACCCTATGTCGTAAGTGTGGCCAGACACTGTGAAAGGTCCGGATGAGCTTGCCCCCGTGATAAACACCAGTGTAGGTGTTGTACAAATATGATTATGATTATGATTATGTTTATGATTGAGAATTTCTCGAGTTGGGGATGCACGACAGAGGACGGTCCAATGGTTAGTTACCAGGACTTGTCGGGTTGGCTTTATAACCGACAGATGAGACTCATCAGCCACTAGGACAGGCATGCATCATATGCATCTATATGTCTTGTATGGATTACCTAAGTGATTGCATAACTAAATGCTACTTGATTATCTGCTATAATTGAATCCTATTTGTGAATTCTCTGTTTGTAATAATTGTGTTTGTTGCTTTTGGTTCCGCTGGTGGTTGTGAGGTTCGGAGGAGTTGGAAAGGGGAGTTTTAGATAGCTCTGAAGACCCTTAGCTAGTTGCCTATTTTGATTTCATGGTTTAGTTATGTTTTAAGCTTTAATTATCTGTTGGAAGTTCTAGGATCACCTTCGGCTTTTCCAGGACATTATATGTTAGATATGTGGGCATTGTTATCATGCTGAGAACCTCCGGTTCTCACCCATGTGGATTTTGTGGTTTTCAGATGCAGGACGTGAAGCACCTCGCTGAAGCATGCTGGAAGCTTCTGATTTAGCGAAGATTCTTATCTCTCGGAGCTATATTTTTGTTATTTGTACCTATTTAGATACTTATTATCTCCACTTATTATATATATGCTGTATTAATTCCTCTTAGAGGCGATTTTGGAGACTCAGGTTTCTGTAACCTTGTATTTTGGGTTTTCTTTTGGGTTTGTCCTATATATATATCTATATATGTATAACTATGTTCTCGGACCGATTTATCTTCGTGAGCCCTTGGGTTTTGCTACATGTGTTTTGGAACTCTTAGTAGATAGATTCGTTAGTTTGCTCTATCCTGCTTACGTTACCGTACACAGAGTGTTGCGCTTTCATTTTAATGATTTTTGCTTTATCCTTTTCTTCAAAGGCTCCTAGTTATAACCTTTTTTCACTATACTATATGTTAAATTTTTATTTTTAGAGGTCGTAGCGCCTCGCTACCTCTGCTTTACATCCTAGGTGTAAAGCTCTGTGTGGTAGAGTGTTACATTATGGTATCAGAGCAGTTCATTCCTGTAGAGCCTGAGGGACGGATTGACTATGCTTCTTAGCATACTCTGAGTCGTGTTTATGTGCTATTTAGGATATCTGTCTGAGATACATAGCATAAAGTTCATGAGCATGCATTTAGAACTTTGAAGCACTAGACTTGCGATATTGAGACTGATCACCTTGATATAGCTTGTTTGGTGTGAACAGGAACCAAATGGCGCCTCGTGGACGCGGTCGGGGGGTGTAATCGGGGTCAAGGATGGAGAGGTAGTGATGTAACCATACAGGTAGGTGCACTGACTGATTTCATGACCGCAATGGCGAGTACTGTTGCTGCCATTGGCGCTGTGGCTGCTGCGACTAGCCGAGCAAAAGGTAGGATGAAGCAACAAGCTAGAGTTAGCAATGACAGTGGTGATGGAAATCAAGGTGGAAGTGATGTCCCGAGTACAGTGGCACCAGTGGAAATAGTGAGTTATCTGGAGTTAACTAACACGGGTCAAATAGCGGGCGAAAGCTCAAGAAGGACTGAGGTGGCTAGGAGTGACCGCCGGAAATCTTTCACCAAGAAAGAGAGAAAGAAGACAAAGATTACACCAAGGGGCCAAAGTTTCAAGAGGGGCCGTTATGCCACTTCATGTTCTCAACGCCGGATTAATGACCGAAGGAACGACAACCGTCTGGGTCTGAATTCAGAAGGGCAGATTAGTACTCAACCGGAAGACTTAAAGTGTCAGAAATGCAAAATGTATCATCTAAATAGACCATGCAGGGCCGGACTAGGTGTATCTTACGAATGCGGGAAGCCGGGGCATATAAATCAAGATTGTCCATACAGGAAACGCCGAGAGGCAGCCGAATCTAATTCTCAGACCTGAGGTAATCACAAACTAGCAGTTGGATTTCTAACTTCTTTGCATATCATTAATATGTGATATTCATTGTTAATGCATGACAAGCGTCGATAATCGTAAAGTCCAAGTCGACGATTAGTCGAAGGCCATTGGTTGTTGAGACGGAGCGATATTTAGTTAACTTAAAGGAGTGGCCATGATCTTGAAGGTTAAGAATCAGAGTGACGCAGTAGAAGTGGGTTGGATTACATCTAAGGGATCGGAAGTGTTGAGAACTGTGCAGAGTTATTGCTCGGAACCCAGTGATAGTGAACTGCGAGAAAGAGGAATGGAACGGATTTAACCTTTAGTTGCTAATTGTTTGAGAGGAGAGTAAAGATGAGACCAAATCGCTATTGCGAGAGAGTTTTTAGGACAATCCTGAAGGTATACCAGAACCCCCATCTCAGAGAGAAAGCGGATTTGCCATAGACTTAGTGCCGGAAGCCAGATCAGTTTTGATTATACCGCAACCGAAGACACCATTATAATCGGTTGAACCTAGGATCGAGTTGAAGGGAGTATTAGAATAGCAAACTGTCCGACTAAGTGTTTTTCTGTGAGGAGTATCGGTTATGCCAGTGAAGAAGGAAGAGAACAGCAGAAGGCTTTATGCAAGGGCGAGTGTGCCAACGGAATCTGCGCGACCCAACTTAGCTTTTCTTTTCTAACTTACATTGAAAATTCTACTTCGAATTTCTTCTTGAATCTTCAACGAATTATCAAGCGGAAGACTTTCGATAATCAATCTTATCATAATCAAACATACTCGCTATCGCCCATAATTTCCAACTTCATCAATTCTTATCATTTGATCATACAAAACATCTATGGATTATTGCAAATAGTTCACAAGCTTCTTGGCATTCTTAATGAATTGATCCTTCTTCCAATGCTACCTTTTACTTGTATGAGTCTCATTTTCCCATAATGAGCCTAAACTTATCTTGGTATAATCATCTAAATCCTTGAATCTTAGGGGCGTGCTATGAGTGGAGTTGCTCCCTTTTTGCAAACTTACGTTCTCTTTGACATTAGCTGATACTTGCTTAATTTGATATGCCTTGTTCTCCCTATCACGGTTTTAATTTGAACCCTTTTCTTGAGATACACCTTGAATTCTTCTCCTTGTGCATTTCGTTATTCACCTACCACTTTTGTTTAATTACTATACGAGATATCTTTCAGACCTCTTGCAAACACCATTCTTATTGATCGTTCATCTTTCGAGCTTAATATCTGTTTGAGAATCAATTCGAGTCTAAACTAGTATCACGTATCACTCCTAGTTGTAACCGTCGAGATATTGGTCCCTTAGAGCAAGATTCCTAAACGTGGGAGATGAAGCATGTATGTGTGCGATATCAAGAGGAGTTTTGGAGCCTTAATTCCTGCCGACCATATTGCCGGGAGTTACATTGACACGTTAGGGTGCACCGTGTGTGTGGATGCCTAAAGGCAAAGAAAACTTTTGAATCTTGAGAGAAAAATTAATCTTGGTACTAGTACTCACGACACTTGAACCTCATAAACCATTTGGAACTACTGCAGTGCAACATCGAAGGGGTTTCGGATGCACGTGGAGGTGACATCGTAAAGTGGTAACAAGCGTCCTCAGTAAGAAGACCCTGAGTGTCGTTGGAGAACGAGTAAAGAAAAGGAACCGTTAAGTAAGGTAGTAGTCTAAAGCTGGATGTCGAGGCAACAGCTAGAGGTATCAAACTGGATCGGTGGCGAATTTTAAGGAGCTGTGAGGCCAAGAGTTCGAGAAGTGCAGTAAGAGGATAAAGAGCAATTAAAAATGTTGAAGCATGTTGAACAAGGGAATCAAGCGTCTTTGGTCCTGAACTGATAGCCGAAAACGATGAGGATAGATTAAGCGAAAATTGAGTTAAGGTTCTAACTGCGCAAGCCGACCTAAAAGTTATGCAGACTGACAGAGTGAGCCTAAAGAGTTTAAAAGAGAAAGCTGTGTATTATTAGAGACTACTTCGGTGACCAGTAAGAGAAGAGCGATCAATCTAAAGGAGTTTATTTCGAGGATGATGGGCCGTCTGAGGTGCTAGAACAATTTGAACCAATTCAATTAAAAAAGGATACGAAGTTTCAAGTGACCCCAATTTGAATTGATAATGTAAACATTAAGGAACTCTGAGAAAAAGAAGTCTTACTAGAGAGGTGACTTGGAAATCAAGTCAAAATAGGGACAAACTACCTGCACCTCTTTTCAGGTAACTGAATTTGAATTTTGTGGGCAAAATTCCTATTGAGGTGGGGAGAATGTAAGAACTGCGAATTAATTAACCGATTAATTAACTTTAAATGATAATAATTTAATTGTCCGAAATAGGTTCAAAATTTTAGAATATTAATTAGAAAATTTAAATATGATATTTGGACTCAGTAGATTTTTCGGAGTTGGAAAATGTAATTTTCTTTGAAAAATTGCGTAAAAATGCATAACGGTAAATTAACCGGTAGTACCGGCTTAAGTCTGTCCAGTACTGTGTGAGAATAATAAAAACAGTAAAAAACCTTAACAAATATTTAGGATTGAAAAGCGGATAGTAATTTTAAAAGTTTGGCCCAAAGTTGGGCCAAACGGGCCAAAACGCTAACGGGTTGGACGGGCCCAAATTGGGCCCAAGCCTAACATATAAAAGGTCACTTAAGTGACCAATTCACTCACTTTTAGCATAAGGAGGCTGAAGCAGCGCGAATGAGAGGAAGAGAGGAGAGGGTCTCACAAACACTATTCACCTCATCATTCATTTGATCATAACTCGAGTTACGGTGCTTCGATTTATGTGCCGTCAGCGACTACGCGAAGCTCTCGCTGATCCCGTCAGTTCTATTTAATCTTTGTTGGTAAGAATTCAAATTTTCATCTCCTTTCCTCTGCCCTAAAAATCCGAAAATATGGGTGATCATTTTGAAGGAATTTTTGTGACTTGATTGTTTAGGTGGTACTTAAGGTTGGACTATTGGTGGTTTGTGCCCCGAACACCATCGAGAAAGGTACAGGAACTCTTTACCTTGTGAAATTATGATTTTGATGAACCCTAGGTATTGATTTGTGGTAATTAATGTGTATAGCTTGAGAAAAATTGGTTGTTGATGCTTGTTGAAGCTTGTTGGTAATTTTGGAAGCTTGGGAGTGGAGTTGCAAGCTGGAAATTTGACATTGGAGGTGTTGGAGCCTTGAAAATTGAGGAAAAAAGTGAAATTGGAAGTGTTACGGGTTGAGCGGAGAATCGGCCAAGGTACAGTTTTGATTTTCTGTATCTAAAATGTAATGTGGTTGTGAAAACTTAGGCTAGTGACCCATAGGATAGGAATTGAATTTGTGATGATGGTTGATTGGTTGTTGGAATTGTTGTATGATTATGTGATTATTGGTTTTGCAGGCTGTAAATGATGTTTTATTGTTGGTGCTTGTGAATTGTATATGATGATGATGATTGGTATGTTGATTTGAAGTTAAGATTGGGCTTGATATGGATATTTGATATTGTATATTGCATATTATGGAATTGGAAGTATTGGGTTGGAATTTGATGAAAATGGGGAATTGGTAAGGTGATGAATGTGTATTGTATATTGTTGTACTTGAATATTGAGTTTGAGATTAATTGAAGTGAATAAATTTAGTAGGTTGTGGATTGTATGAGAAAGTTCGAATGTGGTTGAGGTTGAATTGATAAAGTGTTGGTTGAATTAAAAGAGGTTTGAGAAGAATTGGTTTTGAAAGTGGAGGATTATTGGTTTTGGTTGAAAATTGTGGTAAGTTGAGGATTTAGTGAACTTTTGTGAAAATGAATTTTTGATAAACTTCAACGGATTATATCTTGAGCTACCGTTTTTGAAATTTAAAGAATTTTATATCAAATCGAAGATAATTTAAAGAGCTTTAAATCAGTATAAATTTTGTAAAAAACTGAACTTTGTAGAGAGAGATATGATCATTAGAAGTTTGGGTCAGAAATCTGAATTTTGTGAAGTTGCAGAATTTGTGATTTTTGGTTTGTGTGCGCACGCACAACACTGTGCGCACGCACACCCTGTGAATTTTTGGAACTGTGCGTATGCACAGCCTTGTGCGTACGCACACACAGGGATATGGCTGCTGCTGGGAGTGTTAGCACGCTTTGTGCGCGCACACAACCAACGAAGTTTTGCAAGCTGTGCACACGCACACGTTGGGAAGCATGTTCTGTTGAGGGCATTTGTACGCCTTGTACGAGCGAACAGAATTGGAAAATTTTACTCCTGTGCATACGCACACCTCTATGCGTATGCACACATCTTAAAATTCTTCTAGACGTCCACACGCACACCTCTGTGCGTACGCACACTGCCCTGTTTTCTTATAAAAACCTTGTTTTAAATGTTTCACCTTCCCAGCAAGCTTGTAACCTTCCGTGACCCTGTTTTCAGCAATTATGACTCTTGTGTTTTTTTAAAAATGGATTTTAAACTACTAGTATGCCTAGGAATGAGAAGGGGCTAGGAAGGGTGGTAACTTGAGGGTGAAGTAAGGGGAAAGTTAATGATGAATTGTGATTAATGATGATTGTATGAGTTACTGAGGGTGATGATGGAAGTGCGGTATATGCCATGAGCCGAAGGGCTGTATTTGGTAATGATTTATGGCTGGTTATTGATTATGTTATGAGCCGGATGGCTTTGATAAATTGTGATTTAAGGCTGGAAATAAAAATGTGAATGTGAATGATTGTTTTAGCTTGAGCTCGCTTTCTCAAAAGTGTGATCCCAGAGAGAGGGTGGATGGTGAGGATCCCCTTCCTTGTTCCTCCTGGTATTCTAAAATCGACTCCATCGAGATGGTGGGAGGTTAGGATCCCCTCTTTGGTTCTTCCTGGGCATATGAGAATGTACCTCCTGGGTAAATGCAAGGGTTGTGGTCTCACCCCACTTGCTCCAGGTTGGTTAGTATAGAGGCTTCCCGGGTAGACTCAAGGGTTGTGGTTTCGTCCCACTTGCCCCAGGTTATGATGAGTGATGATATGGTTATAAGGAATGATTATGGAATGTGTATGGATGGATGTGAAATGATTATCTGAGACACGAGTTTCCCTGGATGAAACCAGTGACTAGCCACCACGTGCCCAAGGTTGAGACTCGATACTCTGCTGACCCTATGTTGTAAGTGTGGCCAGACACTGTGAAAAGTCCGGATGAGCTCGCCCCCGTGATAAATACCAGGGTGGGTGTTGTATGATTATGATTATGTTTATGATTGAGAATTTCTCAAGTTGGGGATGCACGATAGAGGGACGGTCCAATGGTTAGCTACTAGGACTTATCGGGTTGGCTTTATAACCGACAGATGAGACTTATCAACCACTAGGACAGGCATGCATCATATGCATCTATATGTCTTGTTTGGATTGCCTAAGTGATTGAATAACTAAATGCTACTTGATTATCTGCTATAATTGAATCCTATTTGTGAATTCTCTGTTTGTAATAATTGTGTTTATTGCATTTGGTTCCGCTGGTAGTTGGGAGGTTCGAAGGAGTTGGAAAGGGGAGTTTTAGATAGCTCTGAAGACCTTTAGCTAGTTGCCTATTTTGATTTCATGGTTTAGTTATGTTTTAAGCTTTAATTATCTGTTGGAAGTTCTAGGATCACCTTTGGCTTTCCTAGGACATTATATGTTAGATATGTGGGCACTGTTACCATGCTGAGAACCTCTGGTTCTCACCCATGTGGATTTTGTGATTTTCAGATGCAGGACGTGAGGCACCTCGCTGAAGCATGCTAGAAGCTTCTGATTTAGCGAAGATTCTTATCTCTTGGGGCTATATTTTGGTTATTTGTACCTATTTAGATACTTATTATCTCCACTTATTATATATATGTTGTATTAATTCCTCTTAGAGGTGATTTTGGAGACTCAGGTTTCTGTAACCTTGTATTTTGGGTTTTCGTTTGGGTTTGTCCTATATATATATCTATATATGTATAACTATGTTCTCGGACCGATTTATCTTCGTGAGCCCTTGGGTTTTGCTACATGTGTTTTGGAACTCTTAGTAGATAGATTCGTTAGTTTGTTCTATCCTGCTTACGTTACCGTACACGGAGTGTTGCGCTTTCATTTTAACGATTTTTTCTATATCCTTTTCTTCAAAGGCTCCTAGTTATAAACCTTTTTCACTATACTATATGTTAAATTTTTATTTTTAGAGGTCGTAGCGCCTCGCCACCTCTGCTTTACATCCTAGGTGTAAAGCTCTGTGTGGTAGGGTGTTACAGTTACCATGATGAGAACCTCCGGTTCTCACCCATGCGGATTTTGTAGTTTTCAGATACAGGACGTGAGGCTCCTCACTAAGGCATGCTGGAGACTTCTGTTTTAGCAAAGATCCTTAGCTCTCGGGACTTTATTTTGGTTATCTGTACTTTATTAGATACTTATTATCTCCATCTGTATTGACTCCTCTTAGAGGTTATTTTGGAGACTCAAGTTTCGTAACTTTGTATTTGGGTTTTCTTTTGGGTTGTTCCTATATATCTATACATGTATAACTATGTGCTCGGACCAGTTACTTTCACGAACCGAGACCTGGCTTTGCTAGCTGTATCTTGGCACTCTATTGTACATATATCCGTGTCGGCTTACTTAATCTGTTTTGTTTACGTTATTGATCAGAATGTTGCGCTTTTCAATTTAACGATTTTGATTTACCCCTTTTTCTTCAAAGGCTCCTAGTTACAAACATTTTTCGCACTACTATATATACTAAATTTTATTTTTAGAGGTCGTAATACCTCGCCACCTCTATTTTATGACTTAAGCATAAGACTCTGTGTGGTAGGGTGTTACATTATGGTATCAGAGCAGTGTGTTCCTGTAGAGCCTAAGGGACGGACTGACTATGCTTTTGTGCATTCTCTGCATATATATTTATGTGCTATTAGGATATCTAACTGATATAACGAGCATAAGCATTCATGAGCATGCATTTGGGACTTTGAAGCACTAGACTTCTGATATTGAGACTGATCAACTTGATATCGATTGTTTGGTGTGTATAGGAACCAGATGGCACCTCGTGGGCGCGGTCGAGGACGTGGGAGAGGTCATACTAGTACTCAAGGACTGGAAACTAACCCGAATGACCCGGTAAACTTTATGGCGGCGTTGGAAAACATGGCTGCTGCTATGTAGGCCATTGCAGAGGCTCTTGAGCAACAGATAAATAATAATGGCAATGGCAGAAATGGAGCTCAGGGCCCAATGATACCGGCAACCTTCTTAAAGGTTAATTCACCAAAGTTCAAGGGGACCACCAATCCGACTGAAGCCGATACCTGGTTTCAGGCCATAGAGCGTGCACTGCAAGCACAGTTGGTGCCTGAAGAATAGTGTGTTGAGTTTGCTACGTATCAGCTTACTGGAGAAGCATCGCATTGGTAGCAAGGGACCAAATGTCTCCTACAGTAGGGTGATGACCCTATTTCATGGGATGCGTTCCAGGTGGAGTTTTATAAGTATTTTCCAAATTCCGCTCAGACAGCAAAAGAACTTGAATTACTGTAGCTGAAGTATGGTGCTATGTCCGTATCCGAGTATACAGGCAAATTTGAAGAACTATGTCGCTTTTCTCATATCTGTCAGGGAGCTCCTGAAGGCTTTGAGGAGTGGAAGTGCATCAAGTATGAAGGAAGGATCCGAAGCAACATCTTCAGTTCAGTAGGGCCAATGGAGATTAGGACTTTCTTCGAGTTGGTAAATAAGAGCAGAGTGGCTGAAGACTGTGTAAAAAGGGCGGCTGTAGAGAAAGAAAGCCATAGGGGACCATTTTTACATAACCGAGGGAGGAGCTTTGCTCCTAGAGGTCCGCCTTTCAAGTGGGGAGGCTTTGTACCACAGCAGGCTCAGGGTCAGAATAGCTTCAGAAGGCCTAACAACAACAATGTCCTAGGAAGAAGATTTGGGAAGCAGCCTCTGAATGAGCAAGCTTGCGCTACATGTGGGAGTCACCATCCTGGTGTTCCGTGTAAAGCCGGTTGAGGCTTATGCTACTCATGTGGTAAGTCGAGGCATAAAGCCTCAAACTGTCTAGAGAAGCAGAGGCAAGGTACTGGGAGAGCACAGCAGCCTGGTCGGGTGTTCACTACCTCAGCTGTGGGTGCCTTATTGTGTACATTTCATGGTATTTATTTGCTCTATTTGGGTGGATTTCATCAACTTTTCTTGCACTTATCCATTGAAATAGCATAGTTTCATGATTTCTTCCTAAAATATGCTTGAAAGTGAAAACATGCTTTTTAGGCCTTTTAATTCCTAAATTTTATCCACTTTAATTCCATATGATGCCTTGATGTATTTGTTGAGCGATTTCAGGTTTCCAAGGCAAGTATGGGTTGAAGAAGTGAGAAAAAGAGCATGCAAAAGGGAAAAAACCATGAAAAAATGAAGTTTGGAAGATTCAGCGATCCGTGCGTATGCACAAGCGACGTGTGCGCGCGCACAAGCGCGAGCCAGGCGACGCGTACACGTGAAAGTGAATTTTGCTCAATGACGTGTACGCGTGACCCGAGTCATGTGAGCTCATTAATTCAAATCGCTGGGGTGAATTCTGGGCCTCCAAAACCCAATCCAACTCATTTTTTAAGCTATTCAACCCCAATTTAAGTGGAAACAAGGGGGGGGCAATTAGGTTTAGCTTTTCTATGTTTTTCTCTTAGTTTCTAGAGAGAGAAGCTCCCCCCGCTCTCTAGAATTAGGTTAGGTTTAGTTAATTTTCCTTTAATTTTTATTTTTAATTCTTGTTTTAATGTAGTTTCATTTATGTTTTCATGCTTTATTATCTTACTTCTCTTAGTTCTTCTTAATTTCTCTTTTATGTCACTTTTCATTTTATGAGCATTCTTGTAATTCTAAATTTCCATTTAATGCAATTTATGTTTTATGTTCATTTAATGCATGTTTGAGTTATTATTGTCATTTTCTTTCTTTTGGTAGTTAGATTTTATTTTTAATGTATTTTAATATTATTTTATTCTCATGCACACCAAGTGTTTGATAAAATGCTTGGCTTAGTTTTTACATAGTTTTTTCTCACTCTTGGCTTGGAATTGAGGATTTTGGTGACCCTTGAGTCATTGATATCCATTCTTGTTTGATACATTAGAGTAGTTAGTTGATTTGGTTTCCATTGACTCTAAGTCTCCCATTAATAGAGTTGACTAGGACTTATGGATTGAAATCAATTATGCCTATTTGACTTATCCTGGATGTAGGGTTGACTAAGTAGGATTAACTCTTCATAATCATCATGTGTTTGTGGTCAATGGCTAGGATAGGTAATCTTAGCTCTCAATCCTTGCCAAGAGATTTCTCACACTTGAAAATTTTCCTTTCCTTGCATTTAATTGCTTTGACTTTTAATTCCTTGCATGATCATTTAATTGCTTTCATTCAATTTCTTGCATGTTAAGTTACTTCCTTGCTATTTATATTTCTTGCCTCTCTCGTAATTATCCATAGCAAATAACCTTAGCACTTCATTTGTAACTCCTAGGGAAGACGATCTGGAAATTAAAACTCCCGGTTATTGTGTTTTGATTGTGACTATCTTTTGATCTAAATTTGATTATTGGCCAATTGTTGGGTTGGTAACTATACTTGCAACGCGAATTCTATTTTGAGAAAAATCCCTAACCCGCTTTAGGCCATTGTCAGTGCCGAAGGGTCTGATACACTTATCTGAGGTAAATGTGATATGACTGGTCAAACTTTAAATGCTTTATTTGATTCAGAAGCAACACATTCATTCATTGCATTTGAAAATGCTAGTGAGTTAGGATTAAAGATTATGGTTTTGGGCTATGATTTGAAGGTATATAATGCCACTCATGAAGCCATGGTGACTAGGTTAGGATGTCCACAAGTTTCATTTAGGGTCAAGCAGCGTGCTTTTATCCATGATTTAATTTGCTTGCCAATGACCGGTCTTGATCTTATCTTGGGATTGGACTGGTTGTCAAAAAACCATGTTTTACTGAACTGTTTTGAGAAATCATTGCATTTCATTCCAGAAGGATCAGAAGGGCCGGTTATGGTGAATGGCTGTTATTTGAACTACGTGGTAGTAAATTATTCTTGACAGGAGTGTCAGGGCGTTATGTTGTTAGCTGCGAGTGTGTCAAGTGAGGAACAAAGTTTAGAGAAAATTCTAGTTGTTTGCGAATTTCCTGAGGTGTTTCCGGATGACATTGAGGAATTCCCTCCTAGCCGAGAGGTTAAATTTGCAATTGAGTTGGTACCTAGACGGAGCCAATTTCGATTTCCCCTTACAGAATGTCACCTTTGGAAATGGCCGAACTCAAAGCTCAGTTGGAAAACTTAATGAGTAAATGCTTTATCCGCCCTAGTGTTTCTCCGTGGGGAGCACCGGTGTTACTGGTAAAGAAGAAAGATGGGAGTATGCGACTTTATATGGATTACAGGTAACTGAATAAGGTCACAATAAAGAATTAGTACCCGCTGCCGAGGATTGACAATCTCATGGATCAGTTACAAAGAGCCGGGGTTTTCTCTAAGATTGATTTACGATCCGGTTATCACCAAATAAGGGTGAGAGATAAGGACATCCCTAAGACCGCTTTCAAGACTCGTTATGGTCATTACGAGTACCCTGTAATGTCTTTTGGGTTGACGAACGCTCCTGCAGTGTTTATGGATTATATGAATAGAATCTTCCACCCGTTTCTGGATAAGTTCATTGTCGTCTTTATTGATGATATACTAATTTATTCTAAGACTCAGGAAGAGCATGAGGAACACTTAAAAACGGTGTTGCAGATTCTGAAGGAAAGAAAACTCTATGCGAAATTGTCCAAATGTGAATTCTGGAAGGACAAAGTGAAGTTTCTTAGTCATGTAGTGAGTAAACAGGAAATAGTAGTAGATCTTTCTAAGGTGGAAGCGGTGATGGAATGGGGTCAGTAACTAAGATAAGGAGTTTTCTGGGCTTAGCTGGCTACTATCAAAGATTCATCAAAGGCTTCTCGTAAATAGCTTTGCCATTGACAAAGTTAACCCGCAAGGATGCGCCATTTGTTTGGACTTCTGAGTGTGAGGAGAGCTTTTAAGTTTTGAAGCAAATGTTGACCACCGCGCCTGTATTGGTGTTACCTGAGCCGAATGAACCATTTGAGGTATATTGTGATGCCTCACTAAAGGGCCTAGGGTGCGTACTGATGCAGCACCGGAATGTGGTAGTGTACGCCTCACGACAATTGAGACCTCACGAAGTCAATTACTCGACGCACGACCTGGAACCTACTGCGGTTGTGTTTGTCTTGAAGGTGTGGAGACACTACCTCTATGGGGTTAAGTTCTGAGTTTTCTCTGATCACAAGAGCTTGAAATACCTCTTTGATCAGAAAGAGCTTAATATGCGGCAGAGGAGGTGGATGGAATTACTGAAGGACTATGACTTTGAGTTAGTTACCATCCGAGGAAAGCGAATGTTGTGGCGGATGCGCTAAGTCGGAAGTCATTGTATGCTGCTTGGATGATGCTTCGAGAAGAGGAGTTGCTCAAAGCATTTGAGAGCCTGAAAATCGGTGTTCAAGAACTGTCTGGAACTATGTGTTTGAGTCGATTACAAATCTCAAGTGATTTTAAATCCGAACTCTTGAAGGCTCATCAAAACGATGATGTATTGCCGAAGGTGTTGCCAGCTATTGAGCAAGGAAAGCAGTGGAGAGTATCATGGGATAAAGATGGGTTATGGAGGATTAAGGATAAGATCATTGTGCCGAACGTGGGAACCTTACGACAGAACATCTTAAAGGAAGCGCATAAAAGCGAATTTTCCATTCACCCTGGAAGCACTAAGATGTACCATGATTTGAAAGCGGTGTTTTGGTGGCCTGATATGAAAAATGATGTGGCAAAACATGTCTCAAAATGCTTAACCTGTCAAAAAGTGAAGATTAAACACCAGAGACCTTCCTGGACGTTGCAACCCTTGGAGATTTCGCAATGGAAGTGGGAGAGCATTGCGATGGATTTTGTATCGGGATTGCCGAGAACTAGAGCCAGTTTTGATGTTGTCTGGGTAATTGTAGACCGGCTGACGAAGTCGGCTCACTTTCTACCCATTCGGATGAACTACTCTTGAGGAGTTAGCACTCTTGTAAATAAAGGAGATTGTGAGACTTCATGGTGTGCCTACTACTATAATTTCTGACAAAGATCCCCGTTTCACTTCAAGGTTCTGGGGTGAATTTCAGAGTGCTTTTGGGACCCATTTAAGCTTGAGCACAGCTTACCATCCTCAAACAAATGGTCAATCTGAGAGGATGATCCAAACCCTAGAAGATATGTTGAGGGCTTGTGTTCTAGATCAGGCGGGGAGCTGGGATCGGTATATGCCGCTAGTGGAGTTTGCGTACAATAATAGCTACCATGCGAGCATTAGAATGGCTCCGTATGAGGCTCTGTATGGGAGAAAATGCCAATCTCCACTATGCTGGTATGAAGCTGGGGAGAAAAGTTTGTTGGGGCCTGAGATGATAGCTGAAACTACTGAACAAGTTAAGAAAATCAGAGACATGATGCTCACTGCTCAAAGCCATAAGAAGAGTTACGCCGATCAAAGGCGGAAGCCCTTAGAGTTTGAGGAAGGAGACCATGCTTTCCTTAAGGTTACTCCAACAACAAGAGTAGGTAGAGCGATTAAGACGAAGAAGCTGAATCCTCGATACATCAGTCCGTTTCAAATTCTCGAGAGGGTTGGACCGGTGGCGTATTGGATGGCTCTACCGCCTCACCTTTCGAACCTGCACGACGTATTTCATGTGTCGCAGCTTCGGAAGTATACTCCTAATGCTAGCCATGTGTTAGAACCTGAATTGGTTCAGTTAAAGGAAGATTTGACTCTGCCAGTGACTCCGGTCATAATTGATGACACGAGTATTAAACGGTTGCGCGGAAAAGAGATTTCATTAGTCAAAGTGGCATGGAGTCGGGCCAGCATTGAGGAACACACTTGGGATCTTGAGTCAGAGATGTGAACGAACTACCTGCACCTATTCTCATGTAACTGAATTCGAATTTTGTGGGTAAAATTCCTATTTAGGTGGGTAGAATGTAAAACCTGGTTAATTAATGACTAATTAATTCATAAATTAAAATTTAATCTAGAAAAATAGAAATGAGATTTTTATGGCTTAATATGATAGAAAAATTAAAACGAGAATTTTGACACTAATTTTAAAGAAATTGGCCCAAGAATTGGCCGAACGGGCCAAACCGGGCCAACCGGACCCGTATTGGGCCCTTGGCCCAACCCAATATCCAACTAGATGAAGGGCACAGTGATGCACCACTATTCGTGGTACATTTTAGGATGAATTGAGTGGATTATATCCACTACTCTCACACTTATTCATATAATTTGCATGTTTTACATTTTCTTTCCCAATTCTGTGCTATGATTGAAAACGTGCTTCTTTGGCCTTATTTCGCTAATTTTTAATCCTCTCTTATTACCATTCGATGCTGTGATTTGTGTGTTCAGTGTTTTCAGGTTTTCCAGGGTAGGAATGGCCTAGAGGATGGAAAGGAAGCATGCAAAAGTGGAAGGAACACAAGAAAGTATAGTTTTGAGAAGCTGTCAAGCGATGCGTACGCGTGACTGGTGCAGGAGACGAGTGACACATACGCGTGGATGACGCGTACGAGTGACCAGGATTTTGTCAATCGACGCGTACGCGTGACAAGCGTCACGTGCTGCATTAAACATAAGACGTTGGGGGTAATTTCTAGGCTGATTTTGGTCCAGTTTCAAGCATGAAAGTGAAGATTAGAGACTGCAGAATAGAGCTGGATGGGGAAAATCACTCATTCACATATTCATTCACAATTATTTAGGATTTTTAGGTTTATTTCTTCTCAATTTTCAGAATTCTGCCTTGCTTCAATTTAGGTTTCTTCTACTTTAATTGTTCTATTACTTTAGTTTATCTACTTCTCTCATTGATTCTTTTATTTTGCTAATTTAGTTTATGAGTTCATATGTTACTCTCAATTTTCATTAATGCAATTTATGTTCCTTTATTTTTATTTTGTTAATTCCTCTATTTTTATTTGTTAGTCATTGATGTTTGCAATTGGTTGTTTAGATTTAATATTTCTTGTTAATTTTCTACGTTTTTATTTTGCACCTTCCAAGTATTTGATAAAATGCTTGGTTGGATTTTAAATTAGCTTTTTATGTTCTTAACTTGGATTGATCAATTAGAGACTCTTGAGTTATCAAAACTCTTTTGTTGATTGGTAGTTGAAAATTGCTAGTTGGCTTAAGCTTCACTAAATTTACTCTTTGATTAGAACTTGTGAACTTAAGTTGATTTTTCTCACTTGATTTTCCTTCATTGTTAGAGGTTAACTAAGTGAAAGCAAAAGACAATTACCATCACAATTGGGGGATGATAATGAGGATAGGAATTCCAATTCTCAATCCTTGCTAGGACTTTTCTTAGTTTTAGTTTATTTTATTGTAATTTTACGTTCCTTGTTCAACATTTAAAAAAAATCCAAAAATATACTTTTCCATAACCAATAATAAATACACTTCCTTGCAATTCCTTGAGAGACGACCCGAGATTCGAATACTTGGGTTTACTTTTATTGGGTTTGTATTTGTGACAAACAAATTAAATTTGATTGAGGTTGATTTGTCGGTTTAGAACTATACTTGCAATACGATTGTTTTTTGTGAAATTTTTTACCGACAATTTTCCTCTATCACACAGCCCTTCCCTCCCCATTCTAAACACACACACGCTGAAACACTCTGGAGGAGAAGGGAAGAACACAATTCCCAAATCCTAAACCTCACTTAATCTTCAAATCCTTGTAACTTTCGATCCAGAGCTCCGATCGCCGCATCGTTTGTGGCCACGCGACCACGGTGTTGAACTCTACAAAGTCCATAACTTTGTTCTTGAGGTAAGCCACGAATTCCTCTCTGAATTTCCAGCCCTTAATTTCGAAAATTTTGGGTAAAAAGTATTGAGATTTTGAGTTTTTGATGTTATAGGATCCAATTAGTTTGAGAGGAAGGCTTAATCTTGCCTCTTTGATCTTTGGGTAAGGTAAGATTCTCAATCCTAAGCTAAACACTTGGAATTTTGTGATTTAGTGATTGAGTTGTATGTGTGGGTGTATATTATGTGTATTAGGCAATGTATGTGTACATTGGAGCTTGATTGATAGTTTTGAAAAGTTTTGGAGTGGAGCAATAAGCTTGAAAATCTGTTGGTAAAGTTTTGGGACCATGAAAGTTGGATTTGGAAGTGTTCCGGGTTGAACAAAAATCGGCCAAGGCATGGTTTCGGTTTTCTGTATCTAAACTGTAATGTAATGTGAAAACTTAGGCTAGAGACCCTAAGATAGGCATTGAATTGGAGATGTTGTTGATTAGTTATAACAGATTATGTGGATTATGTGATTATTGATCTTGAAGGTGGATTTGATGTTTTGTTGATGATATATATGATTTGCGTATGATGATATTTGGAACATATAAAGGTTGAATTGAAGTTAAAAATTATGCTTGATATGGTTAGTTGGTATTTGATGATGTATACTATGAATTGTGAATTTGGATTATTGAGTTAAAGTTGATGAAATAGAAAATTGATGTATTGTAAAATAAATATGGAAGTTGGAAATGTGGTTGAGGTTGAAATGGTAAGGTTTTGGTTGGTTTCAAAAGGGTTTGGAAGTGTATGATTTGAAAATTGGAGGTTTGTAGATTTTGTGAAAATAATAGTTTTTGGCCCAATTTTGAAGGAGCATAACTTGGTCTCCAAATCCCTGATTGGTGTCAAATTTGTTTAAAAATGAAATTGGGTTCGAGATGTTTATGCCGTTCGAAGAACGGAGGAAATATATTTTAAAATGAGGAAGTTATGCTCAATCAAAGTTTGGTGCGTAAATTGGACAAAATGGGACTTAGCAGCTTTTTCGTATTTCTGCATAACATATGTACGCATGCAGCTGATACGCGGGCAAAATCGCATGTCTACGCGTACGCGTCGCCCACTCGTATGCGTGACATGGGGATTTTGTGTACGCGAAATTCTCATGCGCGACCAGTCGATTCTGCCTGGTCCGCATGCGTGCGTGACAAAGAGCAATGCGTACACGTAATGGGCTAAAATGCACGCTCATGCGTGTGCGTTGCTCACGCGTACGCGTGACTAGAATTTCTTTGGCTCTCATGCGTACACATGACCCACGCGTACGCGTGACCCTGTTTCCAGCAAATATGATTTTTGTGTTTTTAAAACTGAATTTCAAGTTTCTAAGCCCCTATTTTCATCCTTTAAGTCTTAAATCAATATAGAATGCCTAGTAATTAAGAAGAAACTACGGAAGGGAGTAAGTTGTGGATGAAGAAAAGGGAAATATTGAGGTATTATGATTAATGATGATTATATGAGTTGTTGAGGATGATGGTGGAAATGTTGTGAATGATATGAGACGAATGGCCGTATGTGATAATGAGTTGTGGCTGGTTATGAATTATGATTATAAGCCGGATGGCTGAGATAAATAATGATTTATGGCTGAGTATGAATGCATATATGCTAGTTGATTGAAATTGTGATTGTTGCACTTTCACTTATCTGAGATACGAGTTTTTCTGGGTGAAAGCAGTGGCTAGCCACCAGTATCTGACAATGAAATAAGCCTAAAGTCAGTCAATCTTAAAAACAACAGACCATGTAGAACTGTACCTTTCAAATATCTCAAGATCCTCTTAACGCTTTTCAAGTACTGTAATTTTGGTCTATACATGAATTTGTGATACTCTATTCGTTGCAAAGGCTAAATTCGGTCTAGTTAGAGTGAGATATGTAAAGCACCAACTATAAATCTATAGAATTTTGGATCATGAAATGATTATAAACCATAGGCTGACAACTTTGTACTAAACACCATTCGAGTAGGCATAGGATTTAATGTTTCCATTCCTACCTTCTTTAA
The DNA here is from genome assembly GCF_000816755.2 of Arachis ipaensis. Lineage (NCBI taxonomy): Eukaryota > Viridiplantae > Streptophyta > Magnoliopsida > Fabales > Fabaceae > Arachis > Arachis ipaensis. The sequence goes on from NC_029789.2 coordinate 113,473,718, forward strand.
CAACTCAGTAGCATATTTGATTTGAGAGATCAATAAAATTTCTTGAGGCAAATATGTAGCTCTTCAAGCCCCAAAATATAGCCTAAATTTCTCATATCTTTCAATGGAAAGTCATTGTTGTGTTGCTGAATAATAGTATCAATATCTTCATTGTTGCTTCGTGTAACAATAATATCATCCACATGCACTAGCAAATACATAACATTAGAATTATAAAATCTCACAAGCAATGATATATCAGATTTGTCATTTAAATCCAAACTTTTGACGTGTGACGGAGAGAGTTTGGTACCAAGCTCTAAGTGTTAGCTTGAAGTCATAAATGGCCTTATTAAGCTTACACACTAGAGCTCCATTTTCATTAGAATATCCTTGACGCTAAGTCATATATGTTATCTCATCTAATTTGTCATTTAGAAAGGTATTATCAAATCCAACAGTCTCAATGGCCAATCTAGAGAAACAACAATAGTAAAGATGACTTTAACAGTTGTAGGTCTTACCACAAGGCTGTAAATCTACTCATAGTCTATGCCTTCCACCTGATGAAACCCTTGTCCAACTAATCTTATCTTGTATCTTAGTATTTCTCCTTTTGAATTTCTTGTAATTGCAAACATCCACTTGCTGCCTATTATTGTTGAATTTGATGGTGGTTTTGCTATTGTCCAAGTATTGCACTTGTGTAATGTAGTGAATTATTTATCTATTGCCTCCTTCCAATGTGCACATTGTAGAGCTTTAGCCACAATCCTTGGAACATTGTTGGTAAGGTCAATAGGTTGATCAACTAAGACTTTGGGTTGTCACATTAGATATGGATCTGGTGGTCATTTGATGAGCATTTGTTGTTGGAATAAGAGGTAATCTGATTTTAATTCCACTTATAAGTATAGTTCTCTCTTGAGATAGAATTGTTGTAAGTGGAGCAGAAGTTTGAATTTCTAGTGCTGAAGAGTCTGTGAGATTCTGATGAGGTTCATTAACTTCATTAGACTAATTGGACATAGATTGAGTTGGTATATAATGCAAGGATGAGGTAAATGAGTCTATTTCTTGATGTGGTGTTGGAGTATAAATTTCAGCATGATCTGAGGTTTGTTGTATGAATTGTGGTGTTGGTGGTGGCACATCAAGTTCAACTATTGGATTAGAGACCTGAATCTGATAGGTGGTAGTAGTTAAGGGTTCCACAAAAGGAATAAGTGCTCCGAGATGGATTAGCAAACAATTTTTGATACGGAAAAACACTTTCATGAAACATAACATGTTTTGCTAAATATTTTTTACCACTTTTTGCCATACATTTATAACCCTTATAATTTGAATCATATCCTGAGAACAAACATGGTTCTGGCTTGTAATTCAACTTGACTTTACTATAAAGCCTTACGAAAGGAAAGCACATGCAACTAAAAATTGAAAAAAAAAAATTATTGTAATCAGAAAAATGATGAAAAAAAAAAAACCTCAAAAGAACTTTACTTTCCGACATTGGTGTAGGAAATCTATTAACGATATAGACTAAGTTCATGAATGGATCCTCCCAAAAAACTCATAAGAGGTTGTAGCCAAAAGAAGGCCCATTTCTATGATATATCTGTTCCTCTTTTCAACACTCCCTTGCTGATGATGTGTGTAAGGACAAGATTTTCTATGTTGAATGCCTTCAGATGCGAGAAAACCAGCGAAAACATGTGACATAAACTTCATTCCCTGATCAGATTGTAAGGCTTTTATGCATTGTCCAGCATGCTTTTCCAATAACTTTTTATAATTTTGAAAGGCAATTAAAAATTGATATTGTTAGTAAGAAGGAGAATACATGTGTATTTGAAATAGGAATCTACAGACAAAATATAATATTTAAAACCACTTCTTGATGTCACAAGAGTTGGTCCTCAAATATCCACAAAAATTAATTCTAAAGGTTGAATATATACTATATACAATATCATTCAAAGAAAAATGTAATCTATGCATCTTGGCTAAAGGAAAAATTTCACAAACATGATTCAAAGTAGAAGTAGAATTGATAGAACATTTATTCAAAATATTTATTACAATCTTGAGGGTACTATGGCCTAATATTTTATGCCACAGTTCCACTATTGGATTTGTTTACATTTAGTAGCAGTATGGGCAATAGAATTGAATGAATTATTAGGTATACATGTAGTAGAATCAACAGCAACATTTGATGAATTAGAAAAACTAGTTACAGATTTGGTATCACTTAAGTACATAGCAAAACTATTAAAAAGATTCCTAGGGACTCTAAGATTATAAAAAGAATATGTTCTATTTCTAGACACGCCTTGAAAGAGAAAAGCTCTAGAATCTCGATCACGAATAGCATAATAATCAGGCCAAAATTCAAAATATACATGGTTATTGGCTGCAAACTTTGAGACGCTCAAAAGATTTTGATTAATTTGTGGCACAAGTAGCAAGTTGTTTAATCTAAAAGCAACGTTTGCACAAGAATCATAAACAATTGAAGAATATGATTGAGTAATTGGAATAGCTGCTCTATTACCTACATAGAGTTTGTTCAGACTCATGATTGCTTGAGGAAGAAGTAAGAAAATTTGTTGGGTCAGATGTGACATGATGACTCACGCCTGAATCTGAGAGCCATCAAGCCTCACTAACAGATGAAGATCGAAATGGAGATATAAGCTCGCAGTTGATGAAAACTGGTTGATGGAGGTGGTGGCTGAGTGTTGCAATAAGGGGTCTGCATTGGTGTTGAATTTTTCCTAAATTTGGGCTGAATGCTGGATCAAAAATGGTTAAACCAGTTCCACACTACATGACCTTGTCTCCCACACAATTGACATTGGGGGCAAGTGTTTGAGAAGTCAAATCTTCCTCATCCTCTATTGCTCCAGCCACCACAGTCACGGCAGAATCCTCCACCTCTATTAAGTTCAGAAGATGAATATGACTGAGCATAATGTGCTATTGGCATACCTACATGGCTACATCTGGTTTCTTAAACCGTTCCAACATATATTCGATTGCAAGTAAGAAATATTCAGCTTTCACAACTCAAAAGGATCCGAGCCTTGACATTACTAATGTAATGTAAACCGTGTAATCTTCATACAAACCATCTAGTATTATCTGAATGTGATCAGCTTCATGAACCTCATATCCTAGAGAGCAAAGAGAGCATCCACCACATTTCTGATCTGGCAAGAAAAAAATCTGAAAATGATCTCATTTTCTTGCAAGATTTTAGTTGTGATTTGAGACTTTGAAAACGTGATGATGCAACTGCTTCGAAATTGCTTTCAGTCCTTTTCCAGACTTCATAAAATTGTGAGAGATAAATAACTTTATTCTTGAAGCTCATGGTCATGGATTCAACAGGCCATGTGGTGAGAGTTGGATCTTGAAGCAAGCCTCCTTGTTTTGTAATACCAAAAACGAATTTTAAAGATCTGATGAACACAACAAAGTGTAGAACTAAAGATTGCTAGAAGAAATGAAAGAACTAGAAAAGCGAAATAAATTTCTTGAGTAATACATAAACTAGTTTTGATTAAGAGAATGACACAAAAGTCACCAATCTTAACTCTAGCTACTAGCTTCTAATATAGTGCAGAATCATATTGCATGATAACTGCTTAAGGACTAGTTACACAGCAACTTCTTAACTAAAATTAGTTTAACTAATTACATTGGTTAGGTTACTCCCTTGATAATCTGAAAACAAAAAACTTAAACATCAAACAAAAATCTCTCAAAAAAATTTACCCTGGTAAAAAAATTAAAATGCACGTTATTTATGATTGAGAAATTATTATACACAGCTGCATCCTACTGATTTGGGTCATGTATAGTCTATTGTCAACTATAATCCTGTATTTTCTTATATTGCTCCATATCCTATTCTAACAATATCAACATTGATCATATAACTAATAACTTATTTGTCAGGATTCTATATCACTCCCTCTTTTTCATCTTCAGTCACCAAACAATAGTTTTTGAGATTCGAACTTATGCTACAAAGTAACCTATTACGTATTATACACAATGTATACATACTATGCTACGTGCATGGTTGAATAATATGAAGGGATTTGACCAGGATACACCACCATCGGAACCCGAGGTCTGTCTGTTCTCTCTGTTGGCTCTGCTCTCTCTGCTTTTTCCGGTTGTTCGTTCTCGTCTTCACCACCACCTTCGAAATCTTGAACTTCAAGTATCTCAACTCGACGGTTCATCTTCTTCCTTATCTTTATAGCAACCTCTGCTGGATCAAATCTGCCACATACGCATACCCTGCGTTGCTGCTTCTCAATCAGATGGGTCTCAATCTCTTCAAAATGCAGTAAGGAAGACTTGTTAAAATTTCCGATATTTTAAATCTTAATTCTTAAATATGTTTTTTATATTTTTAAAAAATATTATTTTATTTTGATGAACTTAATTTTAATCTAATCGTCTAATCATATATATTTTTGTGGACGACCATTCATGTAGTTAATATAAATGATAATTATTTTTACTTGGTGTTCCATAATTTGATATAGGTGTAAATTGTTTCAGTATATCCAAACTAAATTCTAGTTTAAAACCCTCACATTTTGTTTCTCTGGTTTTAGTACTAGAAAAATTTAAAATTTCTTATGTTTGATATGTTAAAATGTTAAATGCTGCGGTGCTACATAACATTTTAGCATGCTACGATTAGTATTTCACATACCAAAATAATGACAAAGACCAAAGCAAAAAGCATCAAATTTTCTATGACCAAAACATTACAAAAATTTAAAAAAAAAAAAGTGTATTGTACATCACCAAAAAACTTATGTTTAAGCTCTAATTAGTACAGTCCTTTTACCTTTCATCCTTAGAATAATTCTCCTTAATTTTCGGCAGCAAGCATTGCAGTCAACATTGATTCTCAAAATCATGCAACAATACTGCAAATATAAAAGCAGAGACTAAAATTAAAACCTATAAAATTATGCTTGAGGAATATGATCGATCAGCTCTTGATATACATTTGTGTATGTGAATAGAATATCAAAAAATTTTACCTTTTCAGTCATGGGAATGGAATTGATAGTACCCAGGATGTGGTTTTATTTTGAATAAGCCAAAAGGCATATAAATAGAAAAGAATTTTTTGGCGGTTTTGAGAATATAAATGATCGTGGACCAATGGAAACTGATATTTATACCATTTCTCTTGTTTCAAACAATAAGATATTATTATATGTTCTTTCATTTTGGAATCTGATTCTAATTAGACCCAGAGAGGTAGTCGTTTGTCTTATGACTCCTTTTATCCTTGTCTTCACCTTAAGACTACTTAATTAATTTGAGGACACAATATGGTAAGGGTAAGCATCTCTTCATGCACATGGTTTTGCATTACCTAAAGCAACAATCAAAAGCAGTGGAAGCATCTCTATATAAATTTCCAAGGTTTATACTTTATAATACATAAACAGCATCAAGGGTTAATGCATAAATTCTGGTTGCCTTAACTAATTCACAAACTTGTTGGCTTTTCCAAAAAATAGTCAATCCAAATGTTCAAGAAAAAGCACAAAACCTTTTTTTTTCCAATCGTATGTAGACTGTAGTAATCCAAATTGATAGTAGAAGGCAACATTCTTCTCCTATCACAAATCAAACATGCATATCAATTATAATGTGGAAGATATTTTCTCTTTTTCTGATAGTTAGGGTGTGGTTGTGCAGGGTTATAAAGTTGTTTGTATTCAAAATTCAAATAATAAAACAAAATTTATTTTTAAAGTCTGCACTAGTGTGCAGGATTATATCTAAAAAAATTATATGGACCACATAAGAGCAAACAATTCTCTTCTAGTAACAAACATTGAATAAATTAAGAATCTATCAACAAAAAAATGTAAGTATATTATGTTCTAAAATACTATTATTAGTACACTACTATCAGAAATGCTCTAATTTACTCTCAAATTTTTCTCACAGTAGTTACCGTCAAATTTTACATAAGAAAAAAAGGTAATCTCTAAAATTCTTATTCTTGAAACTGTTACCGTTCGAATTTTATCTGAACTTAGAACCAACTATGAAATACTGGCAGAGTTCTTGTTGCAAATACATCAAAACAATCCAACATTATGAAACGCATGATAGAAATAAAAGTGCAGGGTGAAAGTAACACTCAAAATCTTTCTTTGACTGAGGTTACACGAATCATACAGGAACATCATATTTTTTACTTCTTTGCTGAACAAATTTCATTGAAAAATTCTTTATGAAAAAGAAAAACAAAAAAAATACAGCACAACCTATTTCCTCCGAATCAAAGCGAAAGGCAGCTATTGAGATTATTCTTCTAGGTTACAATTTCCTACCAAAACTTGTATGGCATCATCCTTGCCTCCTTGGGCTTCAAAACAAACACCCAACTAAATGAAGCTTTGATGCAAACTAACATAAGATACAATTTCTAGGTTAACAAGAACCTGAAAGAGAAAGACCGCATCGAATGGATGCAATCTTGGGCTAAATTATTCTGTGCAGTATGTACTCGTGAGTAAAGAGAGAAAAAAACAAAAACTTGATATAACTAAAAAATTTAAAAGTCACGTAGTCACCTACACATAACTGAGTTAGTTAAAGACCGCACAAGTGAAGAACTGAAAATGGAAGGATCCCTGGCGTATTTGCAGTCTTCAGGATCGACCTTCAGTGATGCCTGAATCACAAAACTGTCCGAAGCATCCAATTGCAGAACCCTGGGGAACTTCACGCTGACGCTCTGATTGAAACCTCCCTTTGGCAAGTGTTACCACTTTGATTTCCACCTTAACTTGGAAAGCATATTGTTGTCCTTCGAGAGGTCTGGAACCACCTCACAGTTCACATTCTGTATCAAAGTAAGTGTTTGCCTTCTTTGATGGTAATCCTTTTCCAGGGGATGCTACTGAAGCTTTGCAAGGATTTTGTTTCATATTCAAGCTTGATAATGCATTAGTCATAAGATCAGGCCTTTCCCTCACAATCACCCATCTATTCACAGTCAAATCCTGGGACTGTCTTAATTTACCAATTACCAGGTCCGAAAGATAACACAACCTTTTCACCTACAAAGATATTACCATTAGGATTGAGCATAATTACACAAGAAGGAATAGATTTAAAGAAGAACCATAATGAAGCTTAAAATATATATTGGAAACATAAATTATAGTAATCAAGACTCAAGAGTTAAGAGACATACCTGGAAGATAAACATGATAATTGGACTCAGGTTCTTTTCAAATAACAATGCCTTCCCACCCCATCCATCAAGCCACCAGGCATCCACAACAGAGCCGACATCACCCACCCAGGAAATTTCATTTTTAGAAGACAGTGGCATTGGCCGAATTGTCACCCTCCCCTTCATTCGAATATCCAGATTATCCACCACTGCAATTCTGGAAGCTAAAACCCATTCCTTTATCAAAGAAAATTCATAAGAAAATGTTGGCCTCCACATTTGCACATAAATGAACTACAAAAGAAAGTTAAAAAAAAATGGAAACCTGTAATTTCTTTGCTTCATCAACAGCATCCTGAATGTCTTGATACTGTATCTTCACTTTATCTTTATGCTTCTTAATCACGCAAGCTCTGAACCAACATCCTCCAATCCCGCTGTCTTGAGAAAGAACCTCAATTTGCGATCCTACGTGAGGCATGTTCATTTGTCCCATTGGCAGCTATCAGTGTAGTAGGTCCAATTTCTTTTAAGAAACTGTTTCCAGTACCAGTTCGTGCTTTAATTCTGATAATACTCGGAATATCTGATTTGATAGACGGATCAACTACATCCTTCACCTCAACTTTGGCTCAGTCATCAACTTCCATACAGCGCTGCCGCTTCTTAGGTCTGATCCCAGGGGTAAACTGGAGGTTTTCCTCTGGTTCTAGGCCATCATTAGTTTGCCCAGAACTTGCATAACACTTTGCGTCTAAGACGGAACTAATGTATCTAAGCATGTCCTGTTTCCGGTAACCCTTAAGTCGAGTTATATCAAAGGGCTTGATGTCATCATTATCAAACTGACGGTCACATACAAATGGTTCCGAGTGCATATTATGGGCCTCCTTCTGATACATTTTGTAATGCTGGGGACTGAGGATGTATGGATTCAATACTCAGATCTTGTTGATACAGAGAAAAGAAAACCTCTCTGTCACTATATCTTTGAGGAAAAGCAACACCAACCTCATCAATTTTGTGAAACCAGCGTACAATAATCATCTTGTTGCCTCTAGAATCTTCATAAAGGTCTTCCAAGTATGCAATTAGATGTTTGTTCTCTTCAGCTAGAACATACACAAAATTGGGACCTGGCAAGGAACAAAGACAAGAGTTATTACAAGTCGGACTATACACTATTTATTTGTATTACCAATAGACACTAAGAAATAAAAATTATAAAACTATAAAATTAAAGATGAAACAAAATATAAAGAACAAGGAGATAAGATGTGATGACTCGCAGATATCTGAAAACCATTCCCCTGAAAAGCCTGATAATGCTTTCTTCTCTTCTTGCATGTCCATCAAGATCCTATCCTGGAGAATTCTTTGTACAACAGTTCAGCTTCTGCAATTGATTCTGAAAAAGAAAAAAAAAGAAGATAAAATTAAATAAGGAAGATAACACCAGTTAGAAATCTAAAGAGCCTCAAAACAAAACAAATAATTCCGCCAGGCCATACACACTCCATGGAAGTTATTGAAAAATTTGCCATGCCATATCTGATATCACCATTGCCAATATTTGAAAACTATGCAAAGGAATCCTTATATCTAAAAATGTATATACCTTCAAAATTCTATTTTTAGGACCACAAACAGGTTTGCAAGCCATATCAGGATCCGCAGCTTGAGAAGCATACTTTGAATCTGGGAAGCACCAGGAAAATAGAAGAGTTTTAACCCCAGTTAGAGAAGCAGAAACAGCAGCAGAATCACAAAAAAGGATAATGAAAGGAAAAACATAAAAGAAATAACAATTAAAAGGAAAAACATAATCAAAGAACCAGTGGCACGAACCACAGGAGATTCAAGCACAGGGAAACAAAGTTATATAACACCTATCATACCTTATGAAAGAAATTAGCTGCAATGTGTCTAATAATGCAATATCTTAGAAAAGTTCTTGGTGGCTCCCATCATTCGTTCTGTCTAATTGCTTCTTTAATGGATTCATGTCGATCGGATATGATGGCAACTCCATCTTCAATAACAACATACTTGTAAAGGTAATACAAAAAAAAATAAAAATAAAAAATCTGCAGTTTCACTCTCAACAATTGCATAAGCAACTAGAACTATGTTCTGATTTTCATCTTGGCCAACTGCAATTAGCAAAGTCCCCTTATATTTACCGTACAGATACAGGTGCATGTTGTCAATTTGGATCAGTAGTTTGCAATAAGGCCCTCTTGCATGGGCCAAAAGTCCAAAACACACGGTTAAATAGACGGACCGTTTGAATTATCTCATTGTCATTGTAAGTTTCAACAGCTTCAAACTCAACACATGCACCTTTATTCACTTTACACAGCGTTCCAAGCCACATTAGTAATTCTTGGTAAGAAGCCTTTTAATTATTGTAAATTTTTTAAACGGCACGTTATTTTGCAAGCCAGGCTTTGTGAAAAGTGGGTATTGAAATGGCTCTGAATTTCTGCGATTATGAGCTTGACTTTCATCGACAGGTTAGCTGTTATCATAGGCTTTATGTGTGCAGCAATCATGCTTGAATTACGTTTAGAGTGATCTTGGGACAATTTAGATTGCATACAACTGTGAGATTCATTCTAATTTCTAACCTCCCAAAAAAACTTATTTTTTCTGTATGACATCCTAATGAACCACTGGCAATATTCTTCAAACTATTGGTGCCTACAGTAATAAGTAGTTCGGGATGAATCTTTCACAATGTAATCTACCGATCTTTTTATACTGTACGTCTTAACTCTTGTAATCACAATTTCTTTACTCGTGAACATCTCACCAAGAACCAATTCATCATCATTCACAGTAAAATTATCAATGTTCAAATCCTCAGGATTCTCAGGCGCATACAAAGCATCAAGGTCTAGAGCTTACATAAATGCTAGACAATCTTATTGATATTCAATCTTAGGCAATTTGGAGTTCGACACCTCATCATCATCATCCTTATCTTTTCCATCGTTATGGAACCACTCATTTTGATATCCTTCGTCTGATATCATTAGAGTTATCATCATTTTCAGAATTCAATCATTCTCCTTTAGATTCATGATACTCAAACTCTTCATATATCTTTATTAACAAAACAAGAAAGTTAATACTAATAATAATATTATATTAAAATTGTATATCTTAATTTTTATTATTATAAGATATATTTCTGATGCACATGATCCTCAATACGAGGCAAGTGCAGAGCATACTTTGTATTTTCTTTTACCTCTATTTATATTTTCAAAATCAATATACAGCTTAAATTACAAAAAAATTGTTTGAAAACGATTAAAATTATTGAATATTGTTCGTACATCACTGTCATTATTTATCATAACTTTTCGAAAATTAATATTTCTATTGTTAAAACAGAAGGAAAGTCTAAATCTTACATTAACTACTCTCCTTTCAACATTTAGGTACTGACAATTAATATTTTTAATGCTTCAAACGAGATAGTTTTAGAAATACTTAAGAAAATTAGACTTTTACATTTAAAAATTAAATTTCTATCATCACAACTTATAACAGACCCATTAAAATATATTAACGCAGTAATACTTATAAAATTCATTTTTTTCAGTGTTTTTTTAGGTCAAGAACTTTTTTCTAGTGTTCAAGAATTAAAACTACAAAAAAAATAAAAGAAAAGGGAGACAAAAAAAATACAAAAGAGAATAGAGAAGGAAGCTTCATGTTTAAGATGATGAATAAATGAAGTGAAAAAAAATAAAAATGCACACAAAATAAAAAACTGAAGTAAATATTTATAGCCAAAAAATAATATATTATAATTTATCATTTAAATTTTTGAAAGTTTTTTTC
>NC_029789.2:113484853-113518159 GCF_000816755.2 Arachis ipaensis
TATTAATATTGTATAAAAATTTATTTTTTATCTTGTGATATCAGTGATAGGCAACCAATCTGAAATGTTATGATGCAAAAAGAAAATTTATGCATTAATCCTAGGCCAATTTTTGGGTGTAGATGGAGTGAACAAATTTGCATGTGTAAATTTGTACTGGAAGATTCGGTGGTTGACAAGTGTCCCATGAAGAGACAAGTTCTGGGTCCCTTGAACCAGTAGCCGTATTAGTAGCAGTGCTGCTAAGAGAAGGTAATTAGATTAATTAAGTCACGTGCAATTAGTTAGTAGTTTGGACCCCTACCATAGTTTTAGGGGTGTGCATGACCCGGTCCGGTCCGAAGACCTGACCCGATTTCGAATACTTTAGGGGCTAATTTGGTATGATTTTATCGGGTTTAGGGTTAGGTAAGGGTCTAAAAAATAGACCCAGTCATTATTTCGAGTCGGATTCGGGCCATGGTTCGGGTCACCCGAAATCGGCCCGGTGGTCCGGTCATCATACACAATTAATATTTTGTGTTATTAGTGATAGATGATGGCTATTCTTATGTGGAATTTAAGTATTGTAAACCTTAATATTTTGTGTTATTAGTTATTATAAGACTATAAGTTAATGTTTTATGTTTAAAATGCATAAGATTTTAGACTAATTATTAATACATAATATTGTGTTATTTGTATTGATTTAAATATTTGGTGTTATTAGACAATATTAGTATTGATTAAAGTTATGCTTTAATTTTAGAGAAGAGTTAGTTCTTGTTATATTTTTCTAAGTGAATTTTACCATGTCAAATAATGGTTGGAGTCTTAGAAATTTGGATATTTTCACATGCTAGCTTATAAGAAGGTATCAAGATAATGTAATGTTAACGGCCCGATTTTCACCCGGTTTTTACCCGGTATAATCGTGGCCCGAAAATGTATAGGTTTCATCGGGTCTAGAATCGAGTTCGAATCTAATAAATAGACCCAGTATATATTTCGGGTCGGATCTGGATTACTTCAAACCCGGTTTTGCCCGGTCCATGCACACTCCTACATAGTTTATTGGCTGGATAACTTTTTTTGGACTTGTAAACCAACTAAAAAGTATAAAACCATGATGACAAAGTGTAGCAGGTTTTTTGTAACAAGGTTCAGTTTTATTGCAACGCGGGTTGCATAACAATTATTTAGATTGTACCATTTTCTTAATATTTTAATGACAAAAAAAGGCATTATTTGTATATAAAAACTTGTGAAACAAAACTCACATCAACGAAAGAAGCTAATTCAATTAGGGCAAATAAAATCACAACTAGTATTCGTAATCAAATAAAATGTGAAATTAATGTTGAAATCGAAGATTCCAGTACTATATTTATCAAAAAAAATTTATGAAGGATTTGAGAGTTCACAGGCTGACCAACATGTGGCTCATTTTTTCGGTTATAAAAACCACGAATGTGTTGTACTTAATTATAGATTTCTGGAGTGTTAGACCAATGTGTGGGGCAGTTTTTTTTGAGTTGCAGTGGGAAGAACTCAGATCATGCGAGTTGTGTGTATGAAAAAGGTGATGATCAAGTCGGAGGGTCCGAGTTGTAAGTAGAGAAATTTTGAATCTTCCACAAAACAAATTGGACTGTCCGTATTTTATGTATAGTTAATTTTTTTTAGAAATTCGTGTTTTGGAATAAATCGGACAGTCTGACAAGGCCCCTCCCACTCGCACCGTCCGATTTCTCTTCTGTTGACACCACATGCATGTAAAGTACACCTAAACTCCATAACAGGGTCCTACCCCATCCTCACCTCCATAATAAAATTAAAAAGTTCCAATATGTCTTTAATACGTCATTTATATTTTTTATTGTTCGTAATTAATTAAAAATAAATAAATATAAATAATTATGTTTTTTCTTGAAACCAATTTATTTATAACGTTTAGTTAATATACATGTGATTAACGCATGTTAAAGTCATGAATAGAATTTTTTTTAAAAGTTAAACAAAATTAATTTTCAATAATTTATTTTAGAGGAAGTATAGGGAGCCAATGAAATATCTGTACAATGTGTACAACGGAGGTCTAGAGATGTCCGATTCAGTATTAGAGATATAACCATTAATGTTACCTTTTCCTATCAGCTTAAGTTTTTGTGATGAGTGGTTGCATGACATGGTATCAGAGTTCTAGATCCGAAAGGTCAAAAGTCCCTTTTGGGATGAGTGGTTTCATGACATGAGATGTTCATTTTTTAACTCATAGCCCATTGTACACTTAGACCATTGGCTCCCTAGCAGTACTCTTTATTTTATATTATATAACACAAGATAGCCGTGAGTTTATATCCTATGTGAAATTATCTCAGAATTTTGAGTTTTCTTTAAAAAAAATATACACTTCAGTGTGGTGGTTGGAGACTGATGTATGTTTCTCATTTTCATTGCCTTTATAGTTGGTACAACTTAGGTCTTTTCTCTCTCTGCGAATTTGTCATCCGTAGTGGTTGTGAGATAATAGATACTTCTGGTTTGCACAATTGTGAATCTCAGGAGTCAGGACACGCTATGATTTACTTCTCTACTATTCTGCGTCATCGGTAAGGTGGCTCTGCTCCGCTGAACTTTTATCTCACTCTTTCTTATTTTGATGATTTCTTCGACTCAATCCTCTTTTGGCTTTGGAGGATGAATATTCGTGAAGAAACGGTGAGCAAAGATGTCACTGGAATCGAGAGGTGGCCAGTGGGGTTCTCAATGTGTCTGCACGGAGGAGGGAGTTCGACCAAGAGGTGCAAGATGAACGACAATAGAGTGGTTCTTCCAATTCCTGAGTACTCACCTTCTACCATCATCGCCATATCCTGCGATGTTGCTGTTACCGGCGCCGCAATGGACTTCTTCTTCGGCATGTCTGAACGAGATCACGAGCACCAGCGTGGCGAAGTAGTTTGAAAGGTTTCTCTCTATCTCTCTCTCTCTTTCTCTCTCTCTCTCTCTCTCGCTCTTGCTCTCTCTCTCTCTCTCTCATTCCCAAATCCTAGCTCTTCAACCCGATTTTTTCCCTTCCAGTTCGTATTTTTCTTTAATCTTCGCCAGTTTCTTCCTTTATTGTTCTGAGATCACCAATCGCTACAATCCCCACCCACAATCCTAAACATAGCTACTCGAATTTGTCGTCTGAGAGCACAACGATGGTGACGATACTGGTGGGATTCTAGCGACTCTAAACGAGTGACGCTTTTTGAAACCTTAACAACCTGGTTGACACATTCTGGTCCGAGATCTCAACCGGCGTCCCCCTCATGTTCGGATTTTCTCGATCCCTGCTTCTAAATCTTTTTTATTTGGGGTTTTCAGCTGCGTTTTCTTTGCCCAGGGTTTGAGTTGTTTTATTTATAATAATTAACTTATATCAAGGCTTATAATTGTCAGTTGCATCCTGATTCCATTGAATGGCTTTCATTTCTTATGGGAGTTGTTGATTCATTTAGTTCTATTTTGTGTTTGAATTCTGTACTTTATCAATTTTCTATTTAGAAACAAGAAAAATAAGAAGAGAATAAACATGGGGGCATCAAATCAGTTCCCATATAATGACACAGAAAGTGAAATAAGCATGAATTGATCTCTAAGACAAAAGTGGAGGTAATTTTTATATATAAATCACTTATTATGATTGTTCTGGTTATTGTTTGAGATAAGATTGAATTGATGCTTTCTGTAGGTTGAAGCTGACTACAAGGCTGCATCGTTTGCCCTAGATGTTATGGAGAGGAGACAAATGCAATCTGAAACACTCTCTGCCGTGTTTGACACATATTTTCTTGATTAATTACTATGATTGCTTATTATGGTAGGTTGTCTCTGTGATGCTTAGTTCTTTGATCTCATAATCCTGTGTTTATGGCTTGCCATGGTATTTACTCTCTCTTATTTTCGTTCAATTTTGTGTTTCAACGGAAATCAATTGGGTATTTAGGGTTCTTGTTCAACAGATTTTTTGCTACATTTCTTGAGGGAAATAGAAATTTTTTGTATTTGTTCTCGATTAATTACTATGATTACTTATTATGGTAGGTTGTCTTTGTGATGTTTAGTTCTTTGATTTTCATGTTATTTGTATCTTCTTTTTGTTTTCTTGAATACCGTGCACCATGTGATTGGTATGCTCAATACTGGTTTTGGTCATCATGAGGTGATTCTTCCTTCTTTATGTTTTCAAGGCGAGGGATTTCTACCTACTAGATTGAATAGACATTATTTCTATTTAGTTTAGTTTCTGAGTTGAATGAATTGCTTCCTCATTTCTTATAGAATATTTATTTTTGTATCCTCTCTGATAAGATATTTTGCTAGAAGTTTCATATATTAGTCAACCTTTCTTTCTTGTTTGCATGTTTTTTGTGCATTGCTTTTTGTCAACTCTTAGGATCTTCTTTTACATGGTTAACTTTTATTTATCGAGATTTTTTGTAGGGTATGTTTTAGCTTACTTTTATTAGATCTTCCTCTCTTTTTCTTTTCTTCTTACCCTTTCTTCTCCAATTTCACGACCATTGGTGTGAAACCTCGCGGTTCCAATGCTTTACCTTCAACCTCTTGCCGAAGTTACTTTTGAAAAATACTGGATCTTGATTCCGAGCCACTTCGCGCATTCACCCTGCGTTCAGCTGCTCGATGTCATCACCATTGGAGCAAATCTAGAGAAGCACGGGCAATCCGACGTGGTAACGAAGTTGGTGGAGTTTCCAAGGCGTCAGGGAGTTTACTCTGTCAGCTCCGCCATCACTTGTCTCTCCCGTGACTGGGTCGTTGATAAACTCCATTTGTAGAGTTTATCTTGTGCTTAATTTAGGAGATTTTATGACCTTTTAACCACATTTATTCGATGAAATAGCATGGTTTCATAATTGTTTCCTAATTTGTGCTTAAGTGTGAAAACATACTTTTTAGACCCTTAATTACCAATTTTGATTCACCTTTGATACCACTAGATGCCTTGATATGTGTGTTAGTGATTTCAGGTTGAAAAGGCTAGGAATGGATCAAAGGAATGGAGAGAAAAGCATGCAAAGTGGAGAAATCATGGAAAAGCAAGGATTTGGGATGAGATCAACGACGCGCATGCACAGCAGACGCGCACGCGTGAAATGATGAGGTCGCATGACGACGCGTACGCGTACATGACGCGTACGCATGGATGGAAAATTGTCAACGCGACGCGTACGCATGACGTGCGCGTACGCGTCGGTGTCCGCACGTGACTCACTTACAGGCAATCCGGTGGGGCGAATTCTGGGCTTTCCAAGCCCAATTCCAACTCACTTCTGAGGCTATTTAAGGCAGAATTCAAGAGAGAGTCAACACATTAGAAACTTTTAGACACTAGTTTAGTTTTAGTTTAAGTTTTGGAGGGAATGTTAGTTTTAGAGAGAGAAGCTCTCTCTTCTCTCTAGAATTAGAATTAGGTTAGATCTAGATTAGAATCTCTTAGATCTAGATTAATTTCATGCTTTGATTTACTTTTTCCTTTGTAATTCTTCTTTTTCTACCTTTCTTCTCTCTACTTTAGCATTTAATTCAAGTAATTCTCTACTTTTATGTTGATGCACTTTTGTTTCTTCTATTTCTCTTTTGATGCAATTTATGATTCATGTTCCTTTATTGTTGAATTGCTTTACTTTCCTTTTATTCCTTCCATGTGTTTGATAAAATGTTTGGTTGGATTTTAGTATAGATTTTTCTCCTCTTGGCCTAGGTAGAGTAATTAGTGACTCTTGAGTTGTCTAATGCATTTGTTGATTGAGGATTAGAAGTTGCTAGTTGATTTGAATGCCTTTAAAGCTAATCTTTCCTTAGAAGTTGATTAGGACTTAAGGAATCAAATTGATTTATCCACTTGACTTTTCTCTATGGTTAGAGGTTAACTAAGTGGGAGTAATGGATAATTTGTTGTCACAATTGAAGAGGATAACTAGGATAGGACTTCTAGTTCTCATACCTTGCCAAGAGCCTTTCTAGTTGTTAGTTTATTTCTTTTGTCATTTATATTTCTTGATTATTATCTCAAAAAACCCAAACATACCTCATAACTAATAACAAGAACACTTTATTGCAATTTCTAGGAAGAACGACCCGAGGTTTCAATACTTCGATTTATAATTTTAGGGGTTTGTACTTGTGACAAACAATCTTTTGTATGAAAGAATTATTTGTTGGTTTAGAAACTATACTTGCAACGAGAATTCATTTGTGAAATTCTTTACCACACAAAAATTTCAATCATCAGTCATTCCTTTTCCACCCTCCTTTGGTGCGGTCTTTTCTTTCTCCTTTCTTCAATTTTAATTCACTTGATGAATAAAGACTGTTGCATCTTTTCTATTTTAAAAATTTTAGAGTTTTTAATTTTGCTTAACTTTCAATTTTATGATGTCTTGTATAATTTTTGAAAAGTTTGTTTCATTTTTACTAGGTTGAGACCAGAACTCTTGAGGAAGTTAAAGAAGTATTACATTATGCTTTCCAAACAAACACTTCTTTGACCTGAATAATGTTAGATAATATGGTTTTATCTCTACCTAATGGGGATGTGGATATATCAATGCTGAAAGAAGCTGTGCAGTTAGTCAATGAAAAATTTGAGATTGAGGTATTCATGACTAAATTTGTTTTTCGTTCAATCGTGCCATATTTATTGAATTATTTTTCAACTAAATGGTTTAGAATATTTGCTGCTGATTTGATATTGTATATTTCAATGGTTTACTTGTTCTTTTTGACAAACTAGCATATCTTCTCAATCTTTTAATCTTTTAAAGAGGTGGATGGAAAATTGTCAAGCAGAGTGTAATGTCCGCAAAGTTTTAGGTAAAATGTTCTACGTGTTATTTAACAATTCCTTTATTCGTGCTCTTGGATCAAACATGAAGCTAATTATTAATACTCTCTTTTTTCTTTCATTTCATTTTGACTTGACATAATATGATACTACTAATGTTGCTTGCAATTTTCATTAGTTCATCATCTAAGAAGCTCATGTCGTTCTTCTATTCAGTATCATAGAGTGACACGGGATGTGAAAGTTTGGTAAAAAATGCCTTTATGAATTGTTTAATTGTGCAAGCTGCTACTATTGATATTCATGTTTTCTAATTTGGGCATTTGTGTTTATTTCTTGAACTGGGTTACTACATCATTCAATTATTGGATACATTGAACTAAATTTTTACTAATTCAGTGTATACTTTTCACTTTGGCTTTTTCCCTTTTTCATGTTTTTATTTCATGGGTGGGGGTAATTTGTCGATATATTTCCATGGTATTTATTAAAATATGTTTTTTTAAATGCTTTTTATGGGGTTTAGCTTTTTTAGATCTAGTGTGTGGATTATGGTAGGTGTGTAGTTCTGCTTGACTGCTTCTGATTTTGACAGTAATTTTTTTTTTATCTTATGGGATTTGTGTAACTTGATTTTGCAGGGTTAGATTTTGTTTTATTTATTTATTTTTTGATGTCTTTATCGTGTACTTAATTTCTCTCTCTCTCTAAATTCATATTGGCTATGATGATTCAATGTTATATCTGTATTAGGGCTTGACCCATTTTTTATCAAAATCTAAAAGTGTTATTATAATTAAAAACACTAGCAAATCCGATATATAACTTTCAAGGTATAATGAAACATATGTGTCTGTTTATCTTTGTACCCATCTTCCAATCTTCAATATTTTGTGTTTCTTTTTATGTGTGATTTATATCCTCTGGAGCTGTAGATTCTTCGGATACTTTTGGCTTGAGATGCACATTTGATTTTCTTAGGTTGTTTTACACGATATGGCCATTTCTATATGCTCTCTTCGAAATATACATTGTGAATTTTAGTTTTTATCTCATTTATTTTTTGATAACTATGTTTGTGTTCGTGGATTAGTTGTTTGTATTTAGGGTATTGTCAATCCTATCAGTGCAAATAAAGAAAGAAAATTAAAAAAAAGCAAACTTTAACTTCGAGAGATTGTTGTGATTTGGAATTTGTAGATTATTGCACCTAATTCTTTGTTCATCTTTCTTTGCTTTTAACATTTTGTTTGACTTTCTATTAAGTTGGTATTTCTTTTGTCTTTATTTTCACTGTTGTTTTTTTTATTTTAATTAGTTATTTTATATTTTGTTTTTTTTCCTTTTTTATGGTTGTCTCTTCCTATTTTATGTGTTTCTTTATCTACTCTTATTTTCTTTTCAGTTATTGCTTAAATGAACTTATATGTGTGTCTTCAAGTTTTTCTTAAGGTTTGTTTTGGTAAGAAATATGCAATCATAGGAAGATAAAAAAAAAGCATTGAAACTTGTGTTTGTGTGTTGGTTATGCAAAGAAACGTAAAATCCTTTTTGATTGAATAGTTGATTTACGGGAAAAAAGTTAAATCTAAATGAATACTTGATTTTTTAATTTTTACTGATAAAAATAGAAACTTAATTTTCCCATATTCTGATAGTTTTGTTTTATCATTACTAAAAAATTTATTATATATTCCTCCTTCTTTGGCTTAGAATGAGCATATTCAAATCATATGATATAATATATTATTAGTTATTTAAATTTTTTTATTTTGGATGAAACAATTACAACTTGGTTAGTTGGTGGTAACAAAGTTTAGGAAAAAAGACACACTGTTAAAGTGAAATTGAAGATGGTTCAGAATGAAAGAATTGTAAAATTTTATATATGCTTCTAATCCCTATCTAAATCAATGAATCTTGATATTGGTTGTCATTTATTGATTTTAGAAGTGTTTATGAATTTTGATATTGGTACTTTTCTTTATGAAGGGAGTGAGTGATTGATTGATTGATAAAATATCAAGAAATTTTAGTCAAATAAAGTAGGCGAGTCAATTTCTGCATGCGAATCAAGAAGAGTAGGTGTGATGTACTTAGGTAACTTGTGGCTGACTCCTCTCTCTCTTTGGTTTTTGAACTATAATCATATATTTTTCCTCTTTTTGAATTACATTATCATTGGAGTGTTAACATTATTAATTTTAGTCCATATAATAATACTATTAGTATGCATAATAGACTATGGTTTAAAACAATACCATTTCCTGTTGGTAAATCTTCTTTCTTTATTTCCTTCTATGTGGATTGAATTTTTTGTATTCAGAAAGATAGTATTAATTTTTTAATAGAAAATAAGTTTTTTTTTTTTATGTAAAAATTGGACAAAACTAGATACTTTGTGATGTGTTCAAAATAACTTATTATCATAAGCTTTTAGAACCACTTTTAAGGAAATTACTTTTTTTTCTTGAAGCAATTTTTAAGTTTTAACACAAACATGTAATTGCAGATTTTAGATATTAAGGATTAGGGTTTAATGTTTGGAGTAGTTTAATGCAAAAGGTGTGTGTTTGGGTTAATTTGTTTGTACTTAGTCAGAAGCTTCTTGAGGCAGTTGTCAAAGAAAAAAAATTGTGTATTTGTTTCTTAAAATTATGTTAAGCAGACTTGCTCTATATGAAAGCAGGTACTGTGACAACAACATTTGAAGTACATTTTGAAACGAGCAACTATAACATTTGAAGTTATTTAGTTATGTGAATATTCTAACTCTGAAAAATTTTTAATGCTTTCATCCTTAATCTGTATTGCTATTACATGAAGTTGATCAGTTTGAAAGATAAATTTATATTAAAGAAAAAACTAAATATACTGTTAATAATTATCTTTAATTTTAAAAACCTATATATGTCCAAAGTTATCTTCTATGTTTTTTATGTGACATTTTTATAAACATTAGTGATGCAGAAGTTTAAATACCCTACAAAGTATATTCTATCACATCATCTATATTTTTCAGAGTGGATCTTCATTCCAATTGTGATATCAAATGATCAACGAAGGAGTTAGAAGGTAACAATATCTAGGTGCAAAGTTAAAAGTTAACAATGTCTTTATATGCTTTTTGAAATTTTCTTATTTTTTATCCTGCTTTTTCTTTTATGTTCACTGTGATTAACTGTAAGTTGATTTTGAATTTTTATCTAATGCTTTGAGTTGTTGCCTAATATTCTTCAAGACGATATCTTTTGTTCCATATATTTTATGGGGCTAATACTACTGATGAGCGGATAATTTATATGCTTTTTGGCATTGTTTTTACATAGTTTTTAGAATGATTTAGTTAGTTTTTAGTATATTTTTATTATTTTTTAAATAAAAATCACATTTCTGGGCTTTACTATGAGTTTGTGTATTTTTCTGTGATTTTAGGTATTTTCTGGCTGAAATTGAGGGACTTGAGCAAAAATCAGATTCAGAGGTTGAAGAAGGACTGCAGATGCTGTTGGATTCTGACCTTCCTGCACTCAAAGTAGATTTTCTGGAGCTACAGAACTCCAAATGATGCACTCTCAATTGCGTTGGAAAGTAGACATCCAAGGCTTTCTATCAATATATAATAGTCTATACTTTTCCTGAGTTTAGACGATGCAAACTGGCATTGAACGCCAGTTCCATGCTGCATTCTAGAGTCAAACGCCAGAAATAGGTTGCAAAATGGAGTTAAACGCCAAAAACAGGTTACAAACTGGCGTTCAACTCCAAGAAAGACCTCTCCACGTGAAAGCTTCAATGCTCAGCCCAAGCACACACCAAGTGGGCCCCAGAAGTGGATTTCTGCATCATTTACTTATTTCTGTAAACCCTAGTAACTAGTTTAGTATAAATAGAACTTTTTACTATTTTCTTTACATCTTTGGATTATCTTTTGTTCATCTCTGGACGTTTAGTTCTTAGATCATGGGGGCTGGCCTCTCGGCCATGCCTGGACCTTGTTCTTATGTATTTTCAATGGTAGAGTTTCTACACACCATAGATTAAGGTATGGAGCTTTGCTGTTCCTCATGAATTAATGCAAAGTACTACAATCTCCGTGGGATCGACCCTTACTCATGTAAGATTTATTACTTGGACGACCCAGTGCACTTGCGGGTTAGTTGTGCGGAATTGTGACAAAGTATGATTCATGTTTGAGAGCACCAAGCCATTGGCGCCATTGTTGAAGATCACGATTTCGCATACCAAGTTTTTGGCGCCGTTGCCGGGGATTGTTCGAGTTTGGACAACTGACGGTTCATCTTGTTGCTCAGATTAGGTACTTTATTTTAATTTTAAGATTTTTTATTTTCGAAAAATATAAAAAAAGAAAATTTTTCTTTTTTCGTTTTTCCCAATTAATTTTTGAAAAATATAAAAAAAATTTACAAAATCATAAAACCAAAAATATTTTTTGTGTTTCTTGCTTGAATCTAGAGTCAACTTTTAAGTTTGGTGTCAATTGCATCTTTTTAATTTTCTAAAAATTATTTTCGAAAATTTCATGCATTACATTCTTCATGATCTTCAAGTTGTTCTTGGCCAGTCTTCTTGTTTGATCTTCATATTTTCTTGTTTTGTGTCTTTTCTAGTTTTTCATATGTATTTTCAATTTGTTAGTGTCTAAAGTTTGAAAATTTCTAAGTTTGGTGTCTTGCATGTTTTTCTTTTCTTAAAAGTTTTCAAAAATAAGTCTTGATGTTCATCTCGATCTTCAAAGTATTCTTGGTGTTCATCTTGACATTCAAAGTGTTCTTGCATGCATCATGTGTCTTGATCTAAAATTTCCATGCATTGTGTCTTTTTTGTGTTTTTCTCTCTCATTATTAAAAATTCAAAAATCAAAAAAATATCTTTCCCTTTTTCTTCTCATCAAATTCAAAAATTTGAGTTGACTTTTTCAAAAATTTTTAAAATTTAGTTGTTTCTTATGAGTCAAATCAAATTTTCAATTTAAAAATTCTATCTTTTTCAAATCTTTTTCAAAAATCAAATCTTTCTCATTTTTCTTTCATAAATTCGAAATTTTCAAATTAATTTTCAAAAATCTTTTTCTTATCTTGTTCATAATTTCAAAATCTTTACTAACAATTAATGTGATTGATTCAAAAATTTTTAAAGTTTGTTACTTGCCTAGTAAGAAAGGTTCAATCTTTAAACTCTAGAATCATATCTTTGTAGTTTCTTGTTAGTCAAGTAATCAACTTTGATTTCAAAAATCAAATCTTTTCAAATTTCTTTTTCAAATCTTTTTCAAATTAAGTTTCAATCATATCTTTTTCAAAATCAATTTCAAAATCTTTTCTAACTTCTTATCTTTTCAAAATTTGATTTTCCAATCTTTTTCAATTAACTACTTAACTTTTTGTTTAATTCTTATCTTTTTCAAAACTACCTAACTAACTCTCTCTCTAATTTTCGAAAATCCCTTCCCTCTTTTTCAAAATTCCTTTTTAATTAATTAATTGTTTTAAAAATTTAATTTAATTTAATTTCAATTTTAATTTTCGAATTTTAAATTTAATTTTAAAATATTTTTTTATTTTCAAATAATTCTTCTCTTCTTCTACTCATATAAGGAATCTCTATACTGTGACATAGAGGATTCCATATTTTCTTTGTTATTCCCTTCTTTGTCATATGAGCAGGAACAAGGACAAGAACATTCTTGTTGAAGCTGATCCTGAACCTGAAAGAACTCTAAAGAGGAAGCTAAGGGAAGCTAAAGCACAACTCTCTAGAGAAAATCTGACAGTCTGGATATATTCTATGATGGTCTGTCTGAACTATCTAAGATGTCATTGGACCATTCTGCAGGTGGATCCATTCACTTAAAGAAAACGCCTGCAGAAGCTCAAGAACTCATTGACATGGTTGCAAATAAGCAATTCATGTACACTTCTGAAAGGAATCCTGTGAATAATGGGACGCCTCAGAGGAAGAGAGTTCTTGAAATTGATACTCTGAATGCCATATTGGCTCAGAATAAAATATTAACTCAGCAAGTCAATATGATCTCTCAGAGTCTGAATGGATTGAAGGAATCATCCAGCAGTACTAAAGAGGCATCTTCTGAAGAAGAAGCTTATGATCCTGAGAACCCTGCAATAGTAGAGGTGAATTACATGGGTGAACCCTATGGAAACACCTATAATCCCTCATGGAGAAATCATCCAAATTTCTCATGGAAGGATCAACAAAAGCCTCAACAAGGCTTTAATAATGGTGGAAGAAACAGGTTTAGCAATAGCAAGCCTTTTCCATCATCCACTCAGCAACAGACAGAGAATTCTGAGCAGAATCCATCTAGCTTAGCAAATATAGTCTCTGATCTATCTAAGGCCACTGTGAGTTTCATGAATGAAACAAGGTCCTCCATTAGAAATTTGGAGGCACAAGTGGGCCAGCTGAGTAAAAGAGTCACTAAAACTCCTCCTAGTACTCTCCCAAGCAATACATAAGAAAATCCAAAGAGAGAGTGCAAGGCCATTGATTTAACCATCATGGCCGAACCTACAAGGGAGGGAGAGGACGTGAATCCCAGTGAGGAAGACCTCCTGGGACGTCTAGTGACCAATAAGGAGTTCCTCAATGAGGAACCAAAGGAATCTGAGGCTCACCTAGAGACCATAGAGATTCCATTAAACCTTCTTCTGCCCTTCATGAGCTCTGATGAGTATTCTTCTTCTGAAGAGAATGAAGATATTACTGAAGAGCAAGTTGCTAAGTACCTTGGTGCAATCATGAAGCTGAATGCCAAACTATTTGGTAATGAGACTTGGGAAGATGAACCTCCCTTGCTCACCAATGAACTGGATGCATTGGATAGGCAGAAATTACCTCAAAAGAAATAGGATCCTGGTAAATTCCTAATTCCCTATAACATAGGCACCATGACCTTTGAGAAGGCTCTGTGTGACCTGGGGTCAGGAATAAACTTAATGCCACTCTCTGTAATGGAGAAACTTGGGATCTTTGAGGTGCAAGCTGCTAGAATCTCATTAGAGATGGCAGACAACTCAAGAAAACAGGCTTATGGACAAGTAGAGGACGTGTTAGTAAAGGTTGAACGCCTTTACATCCCTGCTGATTTCATAATCCTAGACACTGGGAAGGATAAGGAGGAATCCATCATCCTTGGAAGACCCTTCCTAGCCACAGTAAGAGCTATGATTGATGTGGACAGAGGAGAGTTAGTCCTTCAACTGAATGAGGACAACCTTGTGTTTAAAACTCAAGGATCTCCTTTTGTAACCATGGAGAGGAAGCATGAAAAGCTTCTCTCACTGCAGCGTCAACCAAAGTCCCCACAGTCAAACTCTAAGTTTGGTGTTAGGAGGCCACAACCAAACACTAAGTTTAGTGTTGAACCCCCACATTCAAACTCTAAGTTTGGTGTTGGGAGGTTCCAACCTTGCTCTGATCATCTGTGAGGCTCCATGAGAGCTCACTGTCAAGCTATTGACATTAAAGAAGTGCTTGTTGGGAGGCAACCCAATGTTATTTAATCATATGTATTTTATTTTCTTTTTGTTATTTCGTATTTTATTAGGTTGATGATCATGTGGAGTCACAAAAACTACTGAAAAATAAAAAACAGAATGAAAAACAGCATTGAAAATAGCACACCTTGGAGAAGAGGCATGCTGGCGTTAAACGCCAGAAACAAGCATCTGTCTGGCGTTTAACGTCAGAAACAAGCACCAAGCTGGCGTTTAACGCCAGAACCAAGCATCTACCTGGTGAAAAATGCCAGAAACAAGCTACATTTGGGCGTTTAACGCCAGAAACAGGCAGCAGTCTGGCGTTAAACACCAGGATTGCACAGCAAGGGCGTTTTACACGCCTAATTGGAGCAGGGATGTTAAGTCCTTGACCCCACTTGATCTGTGGACCCCACAGGATCCCCTCAAGATCTGTGGACCCAACAGGATCCCCACTTTCTCTTCTCTCCTCTTCACACCTTTTCATTACTCTCTTCCCCAAATACCCTTCACCAATCACCACAATCACTCTTCTCCATCACCTCTTCACCACTCACATCCATCTTCTCTTCCCCAAAAAACCCACCTACCTTCAAAATTCAAAAGATTTTCCCTCCCAAACCCAACCCTAATGGCCGAAACTTAACCCTCCCCTCACTCCTATATAAACCTCTCATTCCTTCTTCATTTTCACACAACACAACCCTATCTTCACCCCTTGGCCGAAAACACCTCTCTCTTCCTCTCCTCCATTTCTCTTCTTCTTCTCTTTCTTTCTTTCTTCTTTTGCTCGGGGACGAGCAAACATTTTAAGTTTGGTGTGGTAAAAGGATAGCTTTTTGTTTTTCCATAACCATCAATGGCACCTAAGGCCAGAGAAACCTCAAGAAAGAGGAAAGGGAAGGCAATTGCTTCCACCTCTGAGTCATGGGAGATGGAGAGATTCATCTCAAAGGTCCATCAAGACCACTTCTATGAAGTTGTGGCCAAGAAGAAAGTGATCTCTGAGGTTCCTTTCAAGCTCAAGAAGAATGAGTATCCGGAGATCCAATTTGAGATCCAAAGAAGAGGTTGGGAAGTTCTCACCAACCCCATTCAACAAGTCGGGATCCTAATGGTTCAAGAGTTCTATGCTAACCATGATCAAAGTGTGAACCCAAATCCAAAGCATTGGCTTACCATGGTTCGGGGAAAATACTTAGATTTCAGTCCGGAAAATGTAAGGCTGGCGTTCAACCTGCCAATGATGGAAGAGAACGCATGCCCCTACACAAGAAGGGTCAACTTTGATCAAAGGTTGGACAAAGTCCTCATAGACATATGTGAGGAAGGAGCTCAATGGAAAATTGACTCAAGAGGCAAGCCGGTTCAACTAAGAAGGCATGACCTCAAACCAGTGGCTAGGGAATGGTTAGAGTTCATTCAACGCTCAATTATTCCTACTAGTAACCGGTCTGAAGTTACCATAGACCGGGCCATCATGATCCATAGTATCATGATTGGAGAAGAGGTGGAAGTTCATGAGATTATACCTCAAGAACTCTACAAGGTGGCTGACAAGTCCTCCACTTGGGCAAGGTTAGCCATTCCTCACCTCATATGCCACCTCTGCAATTCAGCTGGAATTGACATAGAGGGAGACATCCTCATTGAAGAGGACAAGCCCGTCACTAAGAAAAAGATGGAGCAAATAAGAGATCATGGACCTCAGCAAGAGCATGAGGAAATTCCCAACCATGAAATCCCTGAGATGCCTCAAGGGATGCACCTTCCTCCACAAAACTATTGGGAGCAAAACAACACCTCCCTAGGAGAATTAAGTTCTAATATGAGACAACTAAGGGTGGAGCACCAAGAGCACTGCATCATCCTCCATGAGATTAGAGAAGATCAAAGAGCTATGAGGGAAGAGCAACAAAGGCAAGGAAGAAACATAGAGGAGCTCAAGAGCACCATTGGTTCTTCAAGAAGAGGAAGACGCCACCCTCACTAAGGTGGACTCATTCCTTAATCTCCTTGTCTATTTATTTTCTGTTTTTCAGTTTTTGAGCCTTATGTGTTATTTATGTTTGTGCCTTTACTATATGATCATTAGTGTCTAAGTGTCTATGCCTTAAAGTTATGAATATGAATCCATCACCTCTCTTGAATGAAAAATGTTCTAAAAACAAAAGAACAAGAAGTACATGGTTTTGAATTCATCATTGAAACTAGTTTAATTATTTTGATATGGTGACAATACTTTTTGTTTTCTGAATGAATGCTTGAACAGTGCATATGTCTTTTGATGTTGTGGTTTATGAATGTTAAATATGTTGCCTCTTGAAAGAATGAAGAAAAGGAGAAATGTTATTTGATAATCTGAAAAATCATAAAAATGATTCTTGAAGCAAGAAAAAGCAGTGAATACAAAAGCTTGCAGAAAAAAATATAATAGCGAAAAAAAAAGAGAAAAAGAAAAAGAAAAAGCAAGCAGAAAAAGCCAAAAGCTCTTTAAACCAAAAGGCAAGAGCAAAAAGCCAATAGCCCTTAAAACCAAAAAGGCAAGGGTAAATAAAAAGGATCCAAGGCTTTGAGCATCAGTGGATAGGAGGGCCTAAAGGAATAAAATTCTGGCCTAAGCGGCTAAACCAAGCTGTCCCTAACCATGTGCTTGTGGCGTAAAGGTGTCAAGTGAAAACTTGAGACTGAGCGGTTAAAGTCAAGGTCCAAAGCAAAAAAAGAGTGATTTATACGCTTTTTGGCATTGTTTTTACATAGTTTTTAGTATGATTTAGTTAGTTTTTAGTATATTTTTATTAGTTTTTAAATAAAAATCACATTTCTGGACCTTACTATGAGTTTGTGTATTTTTTTGTGATTTCAGGTATTTTCTGGCTGAAATTGAGGGACTTGAGCAAAAATCAGATTCAGAGGTTGAAGAAGGACTGCAGATGCTGTTGGATTCTGACCTCCCTGCACTCAAAGTGGATTTTCTGGAGCTACAGAACTCCAAATGGCACGCTCTCAATTGCGTTGGAAAGCAGACATCCAGGGATTTCCAGAAATATATAATAGTTCATACTTTGCCCGAGTTTAGACAACACAAACTGGCATTGAACGCCAGTTCCATGCTACATTCTGGAGTCAAACACCAGAAATGGTTGCAAAGTGGAGTTAAACGCCAGAAACAGGTTATAAACTGGCGTTCAACTCCAAGAAAGACCTCTCCACGTAAAAGCTTCAATGCTCAGCCCAAGCACACACCAAGTGGGCCCCAGAAGTGGATTTCTGCATTATTTACTTATTTCTGTAAACCCTAGTAACTAGTTTAGTATAAATAGAACTTTTTACTATTGTCTTTACATCTTTGGATTATCTTTTGTTCATCTCTGGACGTTTAGTTCTTAGATCATGGGGGCTGGCCTCTCGGCCATGCCTGGACCTTGTTCTTATGTATTTTCAACGGTAGAGTTTCTACACACCATAGATTAAGGTGTGGAGCTCTGCTGTTCCTCATGAATTAATACAAAGTACTACTGTTTTTCTATCATGCAATGACAGCGCATTAGACCATTTTCACAGAGAGGATGGGATGTAGCCATTGACAACGGTGATGCCCTACATAAAGCTTGCCATGGAAAAGAGTAGGAATGATTGGATGAAGACAACAGGAAAGCAGAGGTTCAGAGGAACGAAAGCATCTCTATACGCTTATCTGAAATTCTCATCAATGAATTACATAAGTATCTCTATCCTAGTTGATGTTTTATTTATGTTTTAGTTATCAAATCTCCATAACTATCTGAATCCGCCTGACTGAGATTTACAAGGTGACCATAGCTTGCTTCAGACCGACAATCTCCATGGGATCGACCCTTACTCACGTAAGGTTTATTACTTGGACGACCCAGTGCACTTGCTGGTTAGTTGTGCGGAATTGTGACAAAGTGTGATTCACGTTTGAGAGCACCAAGCCATTGGCGCCATTGTTGAAGATCACAATTTCGCATACCAACTACTCTTTATTATGGACATTTTGTCCTATGTGGAATTATCTCAGAATTTTGAGTTTTCTTTAAAAAAAATATACACTTCATTGTGGTGGTTGGAGACTGATGTATGTTTCTCATTTTCATTGTCTCTGTAGTTGGTACAACCTAGGTCTCTTCTCTCTCTGCGAATTTATCATTCGTAGTGGTTGTGAGATGACAGATACTTCTGGTTTGCACAATTGTGATTCTTAGGAGTCAGGACACGCTATGATTTACTTCTCTACTATTCTGTGTCATCGGTAAGGTGGCTCTGCTCCGCTGAACTTTTATCTCACTCTTTTTTATTTTGATGATTTCTTCGACTCAATCCTCTTTTGGCTTTGGAGGATGAATATTCATGAAGAAATGGTGAGCAAAGATGTCGCTGGAATCGAGAGGTGGCCAGTGGGGTTCTCAATGTGCCTGCACGGAGGAGGGAGTTCGACCAAGAGGGGCAAGATAAATGACAATAGAGTGGTTCTTCCGATTCCTGAGTACTTACCTTCGGCCATCATCGCCATCTCCTGCGGTGTTGCCGTTACCGGCACCGCAATGGGCTTCTTCTTCGGCATGTCTGAACGAGATCACGAGCACCAGCATGGCGAAGTAGTTTGAAAGGTTTCTCTCTATCGCTCTCTCTCTCTCTCTCTCTCTCTCTCTCTCTCCCTCTCTCTTTCTCTCTCTTGCTCTCTCGCTCTCATTCCCAAACCCTAGCTCTTCAACCCGATTTTTTCCCTTCCAGTTCGTATTTTTCTTTAATCTTCACCAGTTTCTTCCTTTATTGTTCTGAGATCACTAATCGCTACAATCCCCACCCACAATCCTAAACATAGCTACTCGAATTTGCATCTGAGAGAACAACGATGGTGACGACGCCGGTGGGATTCTGGTAACTCTAAATGAGTGATGCTCTTTGGAACCTCAACAACCTGGTTGACACATTCTGGTTTGAGATCTCAACCGGCGTCCCCCTCATGTTCGGATTTTCTCGATCCCTGCTTCTAAATCTTTTTTATTTGGGGTTTTCAGCTGAGTGTTCTTTGCCCAGGGTTTGAGCTGTTTTATTTATAATAATTAACTTATATCAAGGCTAACAATTGTCAGTTGCATCCTGATTCCATTGAATGGGTTTCATTTCTTTTGGGAGTTGCTGATTCATTTAGTTCTATTTTGTGTTTGAATTATGTACTTTGTCAATTTTCTATTTAGAAATAAAAAAAATAATAAAAGAATAAACATGGGGGCATCAAATCAGTTCCCATATAATGACACAGAAAGTGAAGTAAGCATGAATTGATCTCTAAGACAAAAGTGGAGGTAATTTTTATATATAAATCACTTATTATGATTGTTCTAGTTATTGTTTGAGATAAGATTGAATTGATACTTTCTGTAGGTTGAAGCTGACTACAAGGCTATGTCGTTTGCCTTGGATGTTATGGAGAGGAGACAAATGCAATCTGAAACACTCTCTGCCGTGCTTGACACGTATTTTCTCGATTAATTACTATGATTGCTGATGAGTTTGCAAAACTCCAAATTAAATTGATGATGATCAAGCATTATTAAAATAATTAATTGTAAAATTATTAATTTGATCTTTAATTAACATTTGTTAATTAATAATTTTTTGTTGTGCAGATCTTAGCTTGGGCCAAAAATTAGCAAGCCCAATGGAAATTTAATACTCAGCCTTGGTTACAAAAACTGTTTTAAAAAATTGTGGGCTGAATTGTTATTGTACTAGTTGGGCCAGACTTAATAACTATTAGCCCAAATCAATTTTTATGAGAGACCAACTAGCTTGGCCCAAAATCAAAAATGGAAGAAAGCCAAGGTTGCATGCTTTCAATGGATCCCACTTCAATTTTTGATGGATTTTAAATTCAATTAACTTGCATTAATAGCATTGGAAACATGAAAGAGAAAGAATTGATTTGATAGCCATCATTACTATCACCGCCACTGGTGCACGAAATTGTGATCTCAATGGCGCCAACAACTTGGTACGCACAATTGTAATCTCAACTCTTTTTCACAACTCCGCACAACTAACCAACAAGTGCACTGGGTTGTCCAAGTAATAAACCTTACATGAGTAAGGGTCGATCCCACGGAGATTGTCGGTTTGAAGCAAGCTATGGTAATCTTTGTAAATCTCAGTCAGGCAGATTCAAATGGTTATAAGGTTTTGATAATTAAAAGATAAATAAAATATAAAATAAAGATAGAAGTACTTATGTAATTCATTGGTAGGAGTTTCAGATAAGCGTATGAAGATGCTTTGTTCCTTCTGAATCTCTGCTTTCCTATTACCTTCATCCAATCATTCATACTCCTTTCTATGGCAAGCTGTATGTTGGGGGATCACCGTTGTCAATGGCTACCGTCCGTCCTCTCAGTGAAAATGGTCAGGCTACAGGTTACGTAGGGCTAATCATCTGTCGGTTCTCACTCATGTTGGAATAGGATCCATTGATCCTTTTGCGTCTGTCACTACACCCAACACTCATGAGTTTGAAGCTCGTCACAGTCATCCCATCCCAGATCCTACTCGGAATACCACAGACAAAGTTTAGACTTTTCGGATCTCAAGAATGCTCCCAATTGATTCTAGCTTATACCACGAAGACTCTGATCTCACGGAATGGAAGGCTCTGTTGTCAGGAGAGGCAACCATGCATCGTGAACCAGGAGGCCAAGAGATATGCATTCAAGCTCGTTTTCAGGTAGAACGGTAGTGGTTGTCAGGCACGCGTTCATAAGTGAGAATGGTGATGAGTGTCACTTGATCATCACATTCATCATGTTGAAGTGCGAATGGATATCTTAGAACAAGAATAAGCATGAATTTAATAGAAAAATAGTAGTACTTTGCATTGATTCATGAGGAACAGCAGAGCTCCACACCTTAATCTATGGGGGTGTAGAAACTCCACCGTTGAAAATACATAAGTGATGAAGGTCCAGGCATGGCCGAATGGCCAGCCCCCTAAACGTGATCAAGAGATCAAAAGTGATACAAAGATAGTCTCAAAAATGATCTGATGATGAAAGATACAATAGTAAAAGGTCTTATTTATAATGAACTAGTAGCCTAGGGTTTACAGAAATAAGTAAATGATGCAGAAATCTATTTCCGGGGCCCACTTGGTGTGTGCTTGGGCTGAGCTTTGAAGCTTTTTCGTGCATAGGCTGTTCCTGGAGTTAAACGCCAGCTTTGGTGCCAGTTTGGGCGTTTAACTCCAATTCTGGTGCCAGTTTGGGCGTTTTACGCCAGAAATTTTAGGCTGAATTTGAATGCTAGTTTGGGCCATCAAATCTCGAGCAAAGTATGGACTATTATATATTTCTGGAAAGTCCAGGATGTCTACTTTCCAACGCAATTGAGAACACGCCGATTGGGCTTCTATAGCTCCAGAAAATCTACTTTGAGTGCAGGGAGGTCAGAATCCAACAGCATCTGCAGTCCTTTTTCAGCCTATGAATCAGATTTTTGCTCAGGTCCCTCAATTTCAAACAGAAAATACCTGAAATCATAGAAAAATACACAAAATCATAGTAAAGTCCAGAAATATTATTTTTATTTAAAAACTAATAATTATATACTAAAAACTAACTAAATCATACTAAAAACTACCTAAAAAATGCTAAAAAGCGTATAAATTATCCGCTCATCAGCCACCAAGCCAAAGGAAAGTGGAAAACTTAATTAATTTCATTCTCTCTCTTATTGCTATTGAATTTATTTCAATTTTCTCTCTCTTCTCTCTCAAGTTTCGGTCCCTTCTTTGTCAGGAAGAAAGATGAAGAAGCAAGCCATCAGAGGTAGTAGTAGAGAAGCTAGTTACAAGGAAGAGGCCATTGTGATGATGGCGGTAAGAAAAAGAAAATCTATAGTATGGTATGGCTGAGATCTTTGCCACTAAAGGTAAGGTGTGGTGAAGAAGTCTCAGGCCTTCCATAACCAAAAATGGAAGAAATCCATTTTGGCCAGAGGAAGAAGATCCCTTGGAAGCATGGCTCGTCTCTACTTTTGCTCGACCACTACAGGAGGTAGCTACTATAGCTACGTGGAGGATGAGGCAGAAGATAAGAGCAGGAGGAGATGTCAAGCAATCAAGGACTCATCAAGGGCTAGGAATCCTTCTTGAGGAGCAAGTCAAGATGGAAGGCCCGGATTGATGAAGCTTGGTGAGAAGGGATAACACAGAGGTAATTACATATTGGTTATATCATTCGGTTTCCTCTCTCCTCTCTTTGCCGAACCAGTTTTTGCATGAAGAAGAAGAAGTTGGCTCGATTCAACAGTTTCAACCGTGGAGGCTTCCCCTTCTATAAATAAGGGAGAACAGCCAGGGCTTGAAGCAAGGAGAAAAAAGAGTGAAAGCACAAAATTCTCATAGCTACCCAAGCTAACAGAAGTTCTTCTCCTTCAATATTTTTCATTTTGTAATTTTTCTGTTTAGTTTTGTTTGTCTTGAGTCTCATGGAAAAAGGCAAATAGTGAGGTTTGTAAGAAAAAGCCATAGAGCGAAAAAAGGCAGAGTATACAAAATTGAAAGAAAAAATCCATAGATGTCCTAGAGGTCCTTTGTACATCTGTGTTGTGTTTCATGATTCTGTGGGAATCCCCTTGCAAGTTGGGTTAGCACTTAGCAGTAAAAAGCTTGGTAGGTGACCAAGTTAAGTTCGGAATTGGGGTTAGATTCTGTACTTGTCCCAGATAGGAAGGGTAGTTCCTAGGGAGAATTGGTGTATGTAATTATGATGATTATAGTGAAATTTCATCATTGTTGTGATGGAGACTGGATGTAGGCTGCATTGCACTTGGCAGCTGAACTAGGATACTTCGTGGTGTGATTTTCTCTCTCTCTTCTACTCCATTTCTGTTTCTGCTGCATAGGAGATAAAACTGAAAAATATCTCTTGCCTGGTTACGAGATAAAAAAAAAGTCTTGTGGCTAGGTACGAGACAAAAAGCAAAAAGTCTCCAGAAGTTATTTCAAAGGCCAGCAAGTGTTAACAAGCGAAAAAGGGGCTAAGATTCAACCCCCCTTCTCTTAGCCACTGATGCTGGCAGAGATTGGCGAATTAAAAATTGTTACTTTATATACGTTGCAAGTATAGTTCTTAACTCGCCAGAAATCTGCCTATCAATTTAGAAAGGTGTCACAGAAAATTGAAATTAAAATACTGGGAGTATGAATCCCAGGTCGTCTCCCAACGAGTTGCAGAAAAGTGTGCTACTTTATTAATCAGATGTTTTCAAAAAGGTTTGAGTTGAGTAAACAGGAAATAAAATTGGTGAATTTGAATAATGTAAATAAAAGCCTTGACTGGGAGTTGATTAGTTAGAATTCCTATTATTGTTGGAATGCTCTCAGGATTAATTGACAATTAAAGGTTGTCCTGTTTAGTTATCCTTTACTAGGTAAGGAAAAGTCAAACAAGTTGGAATGCTACGTCTGTTCACAAGTTGCAATCCACTTAATTAAAAGGGATTGGTGTTAGTGACTAGAAGGCAATCCAACCATAAACCCAATTACAATTTTTCTTTCAAGCCTTCCAACTCAAGGGTTCCTTCCAACTCAAGGGTTCCTTTCAATCAATTCCCCATCAAGTTAGGAAACTACTCGCTCATTGTAAATGTAAAATTCATAGCATATAAAAAGGAATTAAAGAAAGACATTGTAAATAAAAATTAAAATAGTCAATTAAAAATAAAAGTGATCCTTGTATTAAATAATCCTAAAAATATTCCAATGGTAAAATTAAACAAAGCAAAGAACATGGAAGAGTAAAGCCAAGTAAAGAAAACGAACTAGAATGACGAAGTCTTGATGAGGTAATAACTCTTCTCAGTGTTCCAATGCCAAAAAGTAAGAGAAAATTTAATCCTAAGAACTATGAATATATGGAGAGAAAACCTAGAGGAGAAGTAAACTAGATCTAAAACTAAAACTGTGTAGAATGAATGTTGTCTTTGGTTTCTGCATGTTCTCTGGCTCTAGTCTGCTGTTCTGGGCCGAAAACTGGGTCAAAATAGGGTCCAAAATCGCCCCCAGCGAATTCTGCAGATTATGCAGATCACGCATGTCAAGCGATCGCGTCATCCATGCGGACGCGTCATTCGCGTTTTTTCCCTACCACGCGTTCGCGTCGTCCACGCCTCCGCGTCGCTTGTGCTTTTTCATTCCGCGCGGTCGCGTGAGCAATGCGGCTGCGTCACTGCAATTTCTCCTCTTCCGCGCGGTCGCGTGAGCCTTGCGGCCGCGTCACTTCTCGCTGGTTATCTCCTCAATTTCTTGTGTTCCTTCCATTTTTGTTAGCTTCCTTTCCCATCTCCAACTCATTCATGCCCTATAAAGCCTAAAACGCTTAACACACAGATCACGGCATCGAATGGAATAAAGGAGGAATAAAAACGCATAATTAAAAGTCTTCTAGGAAGCAGTTTTCAATCATGTAATAATTTCAGGAAGGAAATATAAATGCATGCTATTTTAATGAATAAGTGGGTAAGGATAATGATAAAACCACACAATTAAACACAATATAAACCATAAAATAGCGGTTTATCAACCTCCCCATACTTAAACATTAGCATGTCCTCATGCTTAATTAAAGGAGATAAAATAAATAAATATGAACATGTAAAAACTCATGCAATGCAATGCAATCCTATATATATGAATGCAACTATATGATTCTTGCTCACTTGATCAAAAGTAAGTAAGCTCTTCAAAACAATTATAAATCAAATTCCACTAATTCTATCATTATACAGTAAGATAGATAAAGGTGCAAGAAGATAGCTCATGAAAGCAGGGAACATGGAAATTCAAGCATTGAACCCTCACTGATGATGTATGTACGCTCTAATCTCTCTAGTGTATAGGGTAATCACTCTATCTTTCTCTAATCATGCTCTCTAACTTTTGTTCTTCTCCTAACCAATCAACAACAGTTAATATACCAATGCAAACATCATGAGGTCTTTTCAAGGTTGTAATGGGGCCAAGGTAGGGGTAGGGATACATATATGGTTAAGTCCCCATCAAGTTAGGGAACTACTCGCTCATTGTGAATGTAAAATTCATAGCATATAAAAAGGAATTAAAGAAAGACATTGTAAAAAAAAAATTAAAATAGTCAATTAAAAATAAAAGTAATCCTTGTATTAAATAATCCTAAAAATATTCCAATGGTAAAATTAAATAAAGCAAAGAACATGGAAGAGTAAAGCCAAGTAAAGAAAATGAACTAGAATGACGAAGTCTTGATGAGGTAATAACTCTTCTCAGTGTTCCAATGCCAAAAAGTAAGAGAAAATTTAATCCTAAGAACTATGAATGTATGGAGAGAAAACCTAGAGTAGAAGTAAACTAGATCTAAAACTAAAACTGTGTAGAATGAATGTTGTCTTTGGTTTCTGCATGTTCTCTGGCTCTAGTCTGCTGTTCTGGGCCGAAAACTGGGTCAAAATAGGGTCCAAAATCGCCCCCAGCGAATTCTGCAGATTATGCAGATCGCGCATGTCACGCGATCGTGTCATCCATGCGGACACGTCATTCGCGTTTTTTCCCTACCACGCGTTCGCTTCGTCCACGCCTCCGCGTCGCTTATGCTTTTCCATTCCGCGTGATCGCGTGAGCCATGCGGCCGCGTCACTGTGATTTCTCCTCTTCCGTGTGGTTGCGTGAGCCATGCGGCCGCGTCACTTCTCGCTGGTTATCTCCTCAATTTCTTGTGTTCCTTCCATTTTTGTTAGCTTCCTTTCCCATCTCCAACTCATTCATGCCCTATAAAGCCTGAAACGCTTAACACACAGATCACGGCATCGAATGGAATAAAGGAGGAATAAAAATGCATAATTAAAAGTCTTCTAGGAAGCAGTTTTCAATCATGTAATAATTTCAGGAAGGAAATATAAATGCATGCTATTTTAATGAATAAGTGGGTAAGGATCATGATAAAAACACACAATTAAACACAATATAAACCATAAAATAGTGGTTTATTAGCCACTGATAGCCATCAATTGATATCAGAGCTTGGTCTCAAAGAGATCAAGCTTTGCAGCTTGGAGAAAAAGATCCAGATGGCAGAGAACAGTGGCTTAAATCTGTTGTCCTACAATCTGACAGAAGGACAGTCAAGCAACATACCTCCTCTCTTCAATGGGAAGAACTACACCTATTGGAAGGAGAGAATGAAGATTTTTGTACAAGCAGTAGATTACAGACTGTGGAAGATCATCCTGGAGGATCCTCAATTTCCAATCACCACAAGTGCTGAAGGAGTAGTCTCTCTTAAAGTCGAAGCCAGTTGGACCGAAGAAGACAGAAAGAAGGTGGAGCTCAATGCCAAGGCTATCAACTTGCTCAATTGTGCAATCAGCTTCGAGGAATATCGACGGGTATCACGATGCACAACGGCAAAGGAAATCTGGGACAAACTTCAAGTCACTCATGAAGGAACCACCATAGTGAAGAAGACCAGGATAGACATGCTGAATAGAGAATATGAAATGTTCTCCATGAAGGAAGAAGAATCAATAGATGAAATGTTTGAAAGATTCAACACCATCATTGTTGGCTTGGATGCTATGGGGATTAAGTATCCTGAATCTGTGCTTGTGAGGAGAGTTTTGAGATGTCT
Source organism: Arachis ipaensis (assembly GCF_000816755.2). Lineage (NCBI taxonomy): Eukaryota > Viridiplantae > Streptophyta > Magnoliopsida > Fabales > Fabaceae > Arachis > Arachis ipaensis. The sequence continues at coordinate 113,511,889 of NC_029789.2, forward strand.
CACAAAAGAGTGGGAAACAAAGGCATTGATAATATCTGAGAGTAGTGGTCTTGATTCTATGACATATGATGACTTGAGAGGAAATTTACTTGCTTTTGAAAATACTTATTTGAAAAAAGACTCAAAAAGAAAAGGAATAGTGATGAGTCCATATTTTCTGGTATATTTTGGTTTGATTTGAATGGATTTCATCATATAAACCCACATTTATTCATCCAAATAGCATGCTTTTGTGTTCTCTCCCTTAATTGTGCCTAAATGTAAAAACATGCTATTTTATGCTTATTTTGATCACTTTATCCCACTGTTATGCCATGACATGTTTGTTGAGTGATTTTAGGTTCTAAAGGCAAGTTTGGCAAGGCAAAAGTGGAAGGAAGCATGTACAAAGGGAGAAAACATGAAGAAAACAAAGGAGAAGCACACATTGGAGTGTGCGTGCGCACAACCTCGTGTGCGTATGCACAAAAATCACAAAACCATGTGTGCGTACGCACGACAACCTGTGCATCTGCACACGTCCCAGCGCGTGATCTCATTAATGCAACTCGCTGGGGGTGATTTTTGGGCCTCCAGGGCCCAATTTTAGGACTTTCTGAAGCTGATTGGGTGCTATATGAAGGAAGGCCTTACTCCATGTGAAGAGGGGGGGCAATTAGGTTTAGTTTTTATTATGTTTTCTCTTAGTTTCTAGAAAGAGAAGCTCCCCCCTCTCTCTAGAATTAGGGTTTTCTTAGTTTAATTTCCCGTAATTTCCGTATTTAATTCTTATTTTAATGTAGTTTCATTTATGTTTCTATGCTTTCTTGTCTTTATCTTCTTCATCTCTTTTGTTATTTTCTCTTTTATGTCAATTTTCATGTTATGAACACTTTTGTTATTTTAATTCCAATTAATGCAAATTTATGTTTCCATGTCATTTACTGCTTTCTCTAGTTGTTATTGTCACTTTCTTGCTTTGGTAGTTTTAGAATTTATTTTATTGCAATTTAATATTATTTTATTCCCATGCACACCAAGTGTTTGATAAAATGCTTGGCTTAGTTTTCACTTAGTTTTTCTCCACTTTTGGCTTGAAATTATTGACTTTGGTGATCCTTGAGTCATTGATGTCCATTCTTGTTTGATATATTAGAGTAGTTAGTTGATTTGGTTTCCCTTGACTCTATGTGACCTGTTAGTGTTGACATAGGTCTTAGGGATTGAAATTAACTATGCCTATTTGACTTTTCTTCGATGTAAGGTTGACTAAGCAGGATTTACTCTTCATAATCATCATATGTTTGTGGTCAATGGCTAGGATAGGTAGCCTTAGTCCTCAATTACTTGCCAAGAGGTTTCTTGCTTTTGAAGTTTTGTTGCTTTGACTTTTACTTGCTTTCATTTACTTTCTTGAATGTTAAGTTACTTTCTTGCCATTTCTTTTCCTTGCATTTAATTACTTTAACTTTTATTGCCTTGATGTTTAATTTCTTGCACATTTAATTTCTTGCACGTTTAATTCCTTGGTTGAAAAATTGGGTGTTTGGGTGGAATTGAGTTGTGGATGTCCATTCCGCATTGTGTGAGAATAGTTAATTGGTTTGGTTTCCATTGACGCTAGTCTTTCACTAAGTGATTAGTGAGTTGACTAGGACTTATAGATTGAGATCAATTACACTTTTGACTAATTCTCAAGGAGTATTGACTAGTTTGGATTGATTTCACACAATTGCCATGTTTGTGGTCCACAACTAGGATAGGAAACCTAGATCACCCACTTCTTGCCAAGAGTCCTTTAATTGCTTTCTTTTCAATTCCTTCCATGCTTGTTTCAATTTCTTGCTATTTACATTGCTTGCTCTCTTCCTTTCATTCCCAATCCCCCATGCTCTCTCTCTTATAGCCAATAATCGTACATTTCATTGCAACTCCTAGGGAAGAACGACCCGGGAGCTAAATACTCTCGGTTATAATTTGTTTTGTATTGTGATAACATTTGATTGATGGCCAATTTGTTGGGTTAGGACTATACTCACAACGCCGATTCCATTTTCATAATCAAATTCCTAACCTATGCAAATTGCCCTTCTGTCAAATTTGGCGCCGTTCCCGGGGAGTTGCAATAGTGTAAAGTTAGTGGCTATTGTAAATATGTTAATATGTAAATATCTTGCTTTTTGGTTGTCTTTGTTGATGGTTAGAATTGGGATCCTAGAGGACATTGGACATTCTATCATCGGTGGGGAAATCAAGCACAAGCCACCATAGCGAAAGCTCTCCCAATTGTCTAACTTAAAGACATTAAATAAAAGTGCTTGGTAACATTGTTCTAACTCTTCTTTCTTTGTATATATTTTGGCTTAATTGCATGTTTGCTTGTTTTGGTTAGCTTAGAATTAGTTTAATTTTGAGTTAGTTATGTTAATTTTGGTTTGGATCATAAATTTATGGGTTCTTGCATGTTTTGGTGTTTGGTTTTGATTAAACTAAGGCTTGGTACCTTATAATTTTGAAGAAAAATTTTTGCAAAACAGGGCATCTGTGCGTACGCACGTACCTGTGTGTGCGCACAAAACAGTTATTTTCTGCTTCCTGTGTGTGTGCACCGACCTGTGCGCATGCACAGGCATGATTCTGCCCTCTGTCCGCAGTGCCAGCACGCCTTGTGCGCGCGCACTCAGCTGCTTTCTGCGATCTGTGCGTACGCACCTAATCGTGCGTATGCACACATACCCTTTTTCGCGCTTCTTGTGCGGACGCACAGACGTGTGCATCCGCACGCCAACTTGCAACCACTCTGGTGGGAGTGTTGGCACAGTGTGTGCACGTGAACCCCTGCCCCTTATGCTCTTGTGTGTGCACACGGACCTATGTGCGCCCGCACACATGATCCTTCCCAAAAAAAAAAAATTCTTCTGTGCGTGCGCACATCCTTGTGCGCTCGCACACCTTCCCCTTTCCTCATAGTGTGCACACGCACACAGCCCTATGCGTACGCACACCCCTGTTTCTCCCACTTTACTTCTTTTCTCCTCCTTTCTTTACTCTTTCTCTCCTTTTCTCTTCTTTCTTCCACTACTCTCTTCTCTTCCTTAACCTTCTTCTTTACTTGCTCTACTTTATTTTGTTTGCATTTCATTTTTATTTTGGTAATTATATTAGCTTTAGTATAGTTATTTGACAAATAAATAAGTTGCAAGTGTTTGTTTAACATTGATTGGGTTGCTTCTTGCTTGAATTTGGTTTCAAGTTTGATAAATATGTGTACTGAGCATTAAAAGCCTTGTTTAAATGCCTAGATGAATTGTGAGTTTGATTCATATGTTGTAGCTACCATATGCATTAAACTTTATCCTTGTTTGGCGTCTTGAATTATGCACTTTCACTTTGGTGAATTGAGTTGAAAATATTTGTTCATCTTGATTTTCATATCATATGGATCACATGTCCGGTACTTGTTTCTTTTTAATGCTTTGCATTTGTTTGAGTGACTTAACTTGATTGCTATCAAGTGTATCACTTTTTGTAACAAGTACCTATACCATGTAACTTTTTCCTTGTGTGTCATGATGAACAAGTTGTTTCCTTTTCATTAATGGATCGGGTATTATTTATTTTGCTATTTTATGTCACTTTTGAGCTTTCACTTGCACAATTTCAATATCCAATATTCTTAATTCAATTCACTCTTGTTGCAATTACCTAAGTTTGCTTGTGTTTGATTGATGCTCATTTATTGCTTGCTTCTTAGGCCATTTAGTTGAGGAACTCATGCTTACTTTTTCATTGTGTGGATGCCACGTTAGCCGGTCGTTGTGTGTATTCCATACCATTATGCAAGCTTCCTCAATTAAATGCTTATTCACTCTTCCCTTTTACCCTTTTGTGCTACTTGCCCTATGAGTCCTAACTATACTTTGCTCTTCTTTTTGAGGATTGATGAGCGGATATTTTATACGCTTTTTGGGGTTAATTTCATGTAGTTTTTAGTATGTTTTAGTTAGTTTTTAGTATATTTTCATTAGTTTCTAGGCAAAATTCATATTTCTGGACTTTACTATGAGTTTGTGTGTTTTTCTGTAATTTCAGGTATTTTCTGGCTGAAATTGAGGGAGCTGAGCAAAAATCTGATTCAGGCTGAAAAAGGACTGCTGATGTTGTTGGATTCTGACCTCTCTGCACTCGGAATGGATTTTCTGGACCTACAGAAGTTCAATTGGCGCGCTCCCAATTGCGTTGGAAAGTAGACATCTAGGGCTTTCCAGTAATATATAAGGTAGCGTTTGTTTTCGGGGGCAGGACACGGAGACATGGACAACACTTGTTTAAAAAGTGTTTGGAAGCAGAGACATGAACAGTGGACATATTGTCTCCGAGACAGTTTTTTATACTTTTGTGTCCACTCTTTCACGAAGGACAATGATGGACACGGAATTTGGAAGAGTGGACACGGACAATTTTATAAATTTTGTTTTTCTTTTTTTCCATTATTATCCCCTTCTTATTTTTCCTATTGCATTGTTCAGAGATACTTTTTTCTTCCTGTTCTTCCTCTATCTCTTTCTTTTCCAGGTACTCTCTCCTTTTTGTAGAATTTTTTATTGGGGGTAGATAATTCTTTTCTTTTTATCGTTTTACTTCAATACCATTTTAACCTTATATTATATTATTTGATTTGTAATAAAAATAATAACAAAAATAATTAATCTTAAAACTTTTGAAAGATAGATATTAGCAAAAGTAAAATTAATCTTTTAAAATGCTAAAAAATAATTTATAAATTGTAATTGATTTTATATAATTTAAAGAAAAATCAGTTTTTAGATAAAAAAAATTAGTTTTTTTAAATAAAAATAGATTTTTATATGCAAAAACTAATTGTTTTTTCATGTAAAAATGGATTTTTTTTAAAATTAATTTTTTATTTAAAATTAATTTGGCTTATTAACTTAAACAAAATTTTTTATTAATCAAACTCAAATTTATTTTTTTTGTTAATCTTAACCATATGTATTCCTACATATTAATAATAAATTTTAAAATAAAATAATTATATTTCTAAATTTTATTTTAATATAAATACTAATATATTTTTTTATTAAAATTTTTTGTATTTTCAATTATTTTTTTTATGTTTCTTCATTTTTTTATTAAAATTTTTTGCCTCTTCAAATATTTTTTTCAGGTTCCGTCTGTACTCCTACTTACTCTCATTTTTTTATTAAATTAATTTGTATTGATGTAGAAAATTTGGAATCACAGGGCTATTTTACTCATTTTATATAATATTTTAGTCTTGTCCATGTGTATCCAAACATAATACTAGACATTACATTAGTGTCTTGTCCATCGTATCCAAACACAATACACAAAAGATAATTTTTAGTGTCTCCGTCCTATTGTCTCTGTTTCAATGTCATGTTCTGTCCTGTCTCTAAAAACAAACGCAGCCTAATAGTCCATACTTTGCTCAAGGATAGACGACGTAAACTGGCGTTCAACGCCAGTTCCATGTTGCAGTCTGGCGTTAAACGCCAGAAACAGGTTACAAGTTGGAGTTAAACGCCTAAAACAGGCTACAACCTGGCGTTTAACTCCAGAAACAGCCTAAGCACGTGTAAAGCTTAAGTCTTAGCCCCAGCACACACCAAGTGGGCCCCAAAAGTGGATTTCTGCACTATCTATCATAGTTTACTCATTCTCTGCAAACCTAGATTACTAGCTTACTATTTAAACAACTTTTAGAGGATTATTTTGTACCTTATGACAATTTAGATCTGAACTTCGTACTCTTTGACGGCATGAGTATCTAAACTCCATTGTTGGGGTGAGGAGCTCTGCTGTGTCTCGATGAATTAATGCAATTATTTCTGTTTTCTATTCAAACACGCTTGTTTCTATCTAAGATGTTCATTCGTACTTCAATATGATGAATGTGATGATCCGTGACACTCATCACCATTTTCAATCTATGAACGCGTGCCTGACAACCACTCCCGTTCAACCTTCGATTGAATGAGTATCTCTTGGATTCCTTAATCAGAATCTTCGTGGTATAAGCTAAAATCCATTGACAACATTCTTGAGAATCCGGAAAGTCTAAACCTTGTCTGTGGTATTCCGAGTAGGATTCAGGGATTGAATGACTGTGACGAGCTTCAAACTCACAAGGGTTGGGCGTAGTGACAGACGCAAAAGGATCAATGGATCCTATTCCAGAATGAGTGAGAACCGACAGATGATTAGCCGTGCAGTGACAGCGCACCTGGACCATTTTCACTGAGAGGAC
>NC_029789.2:113518271-113523940 GCF_000816755.2 Arachis ipaensis
GAAAGTGTGAATCACAATTTCGTGCACCAAGTTTTTGGCGCTGTTGCCGGGGATTGTTCGAGTTTGGACAACTGACGGTTTATTTTGTTGCTTAGATTAGGAAATTTTTTTTTTGGTTTAGAGTCTTCTATTATTGTTTTTGGTTAAAATTTTTTTAATCCTTATTTTCTCTTTTTAATTTTTTTTCAAAAATTTTATAAACTGATAATTGAGTTTTTCTATTTGAGTTTAGTTTCATATCTTAAGTTTGGTGTCAATTGCATTTTTTTTATTTATTTTCTTTTAAATTTTCGAATTTGTGTTCATTGTTCTTTCTTAATCTTTAAGTTGTTCTTGTTTATTTTTCTTGTTTGATCTTTAGCTTTTCTTGTTCTGTGTCTTTTCTTGTTTTCTTGTGCTTTTTCAAAATATCAGTTTTCAAAAAAAATCTTTATTTATTAAATACCTTATTAAAACATGTTAAATTTATAGCTCAATTGGTTAGAGCGTTGTGCTTATGTTCTTGGTAATTGGCTATCTTCTTTTTAGAAACTTTTTCAAAAATAATTTTTCTTTGAATAAATCTTGTGCCAAACTTTAAGTTTGGTGTTTTCTTGTTGATTTTTCTTTAGTTTTCGAAAATTTTACTTTGGTTTTCTAAAAATTTTAAGTTTGGTGTTCTATCTTCATGTTCTTGTTGTTCTTGTGAGTCTTCAAAGTGTTCTTGAGTCTTCCTTGTGTTTTGATCTTAAAATTTTTAAGTTTGGTGTTCCTTGGTGTTTCCCTCCAAAATTTTCAAAAATAAGGAACATTAGATCTAAAAATTTTAAGTTGTGTGTCTTTTGTGTGTTTTTCTCTTTCATCATAAAATTCAAAAATAAAAAAATATCTTTTCTCTCTATTTTAAAGTGAATTTTCAAAAATTGCTTTTAAAATTCAGATTTCTATTTCAAAATTTAAAATCTTTTTCAAAAATCATATCCAAAGTTTTTCAATTCTTCTTAATTAAGTAATTATTTTAGTTTTAATTTTTTTATTCTTAATTTTCGAAATCTATATTTAATTTCTAGTTATTTTATTTCATTTTTTTCGTTCTCTTTATAAAATAAAAATAAAAATATATTTTAATTGCAATTCACATCAATTCCCTTTTCTCCATCATGGACCTAAGTAGAAATGAGCAGTCCAGAAGGACTTTGGGGTCATATGCTAACCCCACTACTGCTTCATATGGGAGCAGTATCTGTATACCCTCCATTAGAGTCAGTAGCTTTGAGTTGAATCCTCAGCTCATTATCATGGTGTAGCAAAGTTGACAGTATTTCGGTCTTCCACAGGAAGAACCTACAGAGTTTCTGGCACAATTTTTACAAATTGCTGACACAGTACATGATAAGGAAGTAGATCAGGATGTCTACAGATTATTACTATTTCCATTTGCTATAAAAGACCAAGCTAAGAGGTGGTTAAATAACCAACCTAAGGCTAGCATAAGGACATGGAAATAGCTGTCAGAAAAATTCCTGAAACAATACTTCCCTCCAAAACGGATGACACAGCTAAGGCTGGACATCCAAGGCTTTAAACAAGGAGATAATGAATCTCTTTATGATGCCTGGGAGAGATACAGAGAGATGTTAAGAAAATGCCCCTCTGAAATGTTTTCAGAATGGGTGCAGTTAGACATCTTCTATTATGGGCTTACAGAGAAAGCTCAAATTTCTCTAGATCACTCAGCTGGTGGATCTATACACATGAAAAAGACAATTGAAGAGGCTCAAGAGCTTATTGATACAGTGCCAGAAATCAGCATCTGTACCTAAATAGTGAATCTTCTATGAAAGAAGAGGCTAAAACAGTAACTGCTGAACTTAGTCCTGCAGAACAAATTACTGAATTCAATCAGCAATTAGACTTTCTAACAAAATAGCTGGCCAAATTCAAGGAGATACTACAAGACACAAGAATGGCTAATATAAATATGGAGGTACAGTTGAAGCAAATAGAACAACAGTTATCAAAACAAATAACAGAAGAGTGCCAAACAGTTCAATTAAGAAGTGGGAAAACATTAAATACCTCACTTCAAGGTAGCAGGAAGCCAAGAAATGAACAAACTGCTATTCAAAATCCCTCTAAGGACAGTAAGAGCCCAGAGAGGAATAACTCTGGCGTTCAAACGCCAGAAACAAGCAAGGAGTTGGCGTCAAACGCCCAATAGAAGCTCAGTTCTGGCATTCAAACGCCAGGAACAAGTAAGGAGTTGGCATCCAACGCCAATCCAGCTTCTAACCCTAGCATTCAAATGCCAGTGAGGGATCAGACATACACAAGTGCTGATAACAACCCCTCTAAAAAGGCTTCTCCAATCACCTCTGTAGGAAATAAACCTGCAGCAACTAAGGTTGAGGAATATAAAGCCAAGATACCTTATCCTCAAAAACTCCGCCAAGAGGAGCAGGGTAAGCAATTTGCTCACTTTGCAGATTATCTCAAGACTCTTGAAATAAAGATTCCGTTTGCAGAGGCACTTGAGCAAATACCTTCTTATGCCAAGTTCATGAAAGAGATCTTAAGTCATAAAAAGAATTGGAGAGAAACTGAAAGAGTTCTCCTCACTGAAGAATGCAGTGCAGTCATTCTGAAAAGCTTTCTAGAAAAGCTTAAAGATCTCGGGAGCTTTCTGATACCATGCATATTAGAGGGTAATTGCACCAAGACAGCTTTATGTGATCTTGGGGCAAGCATCAACCTAATACATGCATCCACTATCAGAAAGCTTGGTTTAACTGAAGAAGTTAAACCAACCCGGATATGTCTCCAACTTGCTGATGGCTCCATTAAATACCCATCAGGCGTGATTGAGGAAATGATTGTCAGGGTTGGGCCATTCGCCTTTCTCACTAACTTTGTAGTGCTGGAAATGGAGGAGCACAAGAGTGCTACTCTCATTCTAGGAAGACCTTTCCTAACAACTGGACGAACTCTCATTGATGTCCAAAAGGGGGAAGTAACCCTGAGAGTCAATGAGGATGAGTTTAAGTTGAATGCTGTCAAAGCCATGCAGCATCCAGACACACCAAAAGACTGCATGAAAGTTGATCTCATTGACTCGTTGGTAGAGGAGGTCAACATGGCTGAGAGTCTCGAATCAGAGCTGGAAGACATCTTTAAAGATGTTCAGTCTGATTTGGAGGGTTCAGAGGAATTGAAAGAGCCTCTGAGACTTCCTCAGGAAGAGGAGAAACCTCCTAAACCCGAGCTCAAGCCATTACCACCATCCCTGAAATATGCATTTCTGGGAAAAGGTGACACTTTTTCAGTGATCATAAGCTCTACTTTAAATCCACTGGAAGAGGAAGCACTAATTCAAGTGCGAAGGACACACAAGACAGCTCTTGGGTGGTCTATAAGTGACCTTAAGGGCATAAGCCCAGCTAGATGCATGCACAAAATCCTATTGGAGGATGATGCTAAGCCAGTGGTTCAACCACAAAGGCGGCTAAATCCAGCCATGAAGGAAGTGGTGTAGAAAGAGGTCACCAAATTACTGGAGGCTGGGATTATTTATCCTATTTCTGATAGCACCTGGGTGAGTCCTGTTCAAGTTGTTCCCAAGAAGGGAGGCATGACAGTGGTTCATAATGAAAAAAATGAACTGGTTCCTACAAGAATAGTTACAGGGTGGCGCATGTGTATTGACTACAGAAGGCTCAATACAGCCACCAGAAAGGATCATTTTCCTTTACCATTCATAGACCAGATGCTAGAGAGACTAGCAGGTCATCAATATTACTACTTTTTGGATGGCTATTCAGGTTACAACCAAATTACAGTAGATCCTCAGGACCAAGAGAAAACATCATTCACATGTCCTTTTGGAGTATTTGCTTACAGAAGAATGCCTTTTGGTCTGTGTAATGCACCTGCAACCTTTCAGAGGTGCATACTCTCTATCTTCTCTGATATGGTAGAGAAGTTTCTGGAAGTCTTCATGGATGACTTTTCAGTATTTGGAGACTCATTCAGTTCCTGCCTTGACTATTTAGCACTTGTTCTGAAAAGATGCCAAGAGACCAACTGGTGCACGAAATTGTGATCTCTGGTAATGGCTCCAAAAACTTGGTGCTCTAATCTCAATTCATAATTTGTCACAACTTCGATACAACTAACCAGCAAGTGCACTGGGTCGTCCAAGTAATAAACTTTACGTGAGTAAGGGTCGATCCCACGGAGATTGTTGGTATGAAGCAAGCTAAGGTCACCTTGTAAATCTCAGTCAGGCGGATATAAAATAGTTATGGAGTTTTCAAAAATAGATAATAGAACAAGGATAGAAATACTTATGTAAATCATTGGTGAGAATTTCAGATAAGTGCATAGAGATGCTTTCGTTCCTCTGAACCTCTGCTTTCCTACTGTCTTCATCCAATCAGTCTTACTCCTCTCTATGGCTGGCTTTTTGTAAGGATGTCACCGGTGCCAATGGCTACTTTTAATCCTCTCGGGAAAATGGTCCAAATGCTCTGTCACAGCACGGCTAATCGTCTGGAGGCATCACCCTTGTCGATTGTGGCGTCCTATTCCTCTCTGTGAAAATGGTCCGATGCGCTGTCACTGCATGGCTAATCATCTGGAGGTTCTCGGTCATACTGGAATAGGATTTACTATCCTTTTGCGTCTGTCACTACGCCCAGCACTCGCGAGTTTGAAGCTCGTCACAGTCATTCAATCCTTGACTTCTACTCGGAATACCACAGACAAGGTTTAGACTTTCCGGACTCTCATGAATGCCGCCATCAATCTAGCTTATACCACGAAGATTCTGATTAAGAGATCCAAGAGATAATCATTCAATCGAAGGTAGAACGGAAGTGGTTGTCAGGCATGCGTTCATAGGGAATGATGATGATTGTCACGTTCATCACATTCAAGTTGAAGTGCGAATGAATATCTTAGAAGCGGATAAGTTGAATTGAATAGAAAAACAGTAGTACTTTGCATTAATCTTTGAAGAACAGCAGAGCTCCACACCTTAATCTATGGAGTGCAGAAACTCTACCGTTGAAAATACATAAGTGATAAAGGTTCAGGCATGGCCGAATGGCCAGCCCCCAAACGTGATCTAAGATAGCATACAACTGATCAAAGATGATCCGAAGATAATAGTAAAAGGTCCTATTTATAATAAACTAGCTACTAGGGTTTACAGAAGTAAGTAATTGATGCATAAATCCACTTCCAGGGCCCACTTGGTGTGTGCTTGGGCTGAGCTTTAAGTGTTGCACGTGTAGAGGTCCTTCTTGGAGTTGAACGCCAGCTTTTGTGCCAGTTTGGGCGTTGAACTCCACTTTGCAGCTTGTTTCTGGCGCTGAACGCCAGAATTGGGCATAGAACTGGCATTGAACGCAAGTTTGCGTCATCTAAACTTGGCCAAAGTATGGACTATTATACATTTCTGGAAAGCCCTCGATGTCTACTTTCCAACGCAATTGGAAGCGTACCATTTTGAGTTCTGTAGCTCCAGATAATCTATTTTGAGTGCAGGGAGGTCAGAATCCAACAGCATCAGCAGTCCTTCTTCTACCTCTGAATCTGATTTTTGCTCAAGTCCCTCAATTTTAGCCAGAAAATACCTAAAATCACAGAAAAACACACAAACTCATAGTAAAGTCCAGAAATGTGAATTT
>NC_029789.2:113523999-113524906 GCF_000816755.2 Arachis ipaensis
AACCAGGATTTTATTCCTTTAGGCCCTCCTATCCACTGATGCTCAAAGCCTTGGGATCCTTTTTATTACCCTTGCCTTTTGGTTTTAAGGGTTATTGGATTTTTGCTCTTGCCTCTTGGTTTTAAGAGCTTTGGCTTTTTCTGCTTGCTTTTTCTTTCTATTTTTTTTCGTCTATTTATTTTTTTCTTCTTTTTTTTTCTGCAAGCTTTGTTCTTTGCTGCTTTTTCTTGCTTCAAGAATCATTTTTATGATTTTTCAGATTATCAAATAACATGTCTCCTAGTCATCATTCTTTCAAGAGCCAACATATTTAACATTCTTAAACAACAACTTCAAAAGACATATGCACTGTTCAAGCATTCATTCAGAAAACTAGAAGCATTGTCACCACATCAATCTAATTAAACTAAGTTCAAGGATAAATTCGAAACTCATGTACTTCTTGTTCTTTTGAATTAAAACATTTTTCATTTAAGAGAGGTGATGGATTCATAGGACATTCATAACTTTAAGACATAGTTGCTAACTACTAATGATCATGTAATGAAGACACAAACATAGATAAGCACTTAACATAGAAAACAAAAAACAGAGAAGGTAAGAACAAGGAATGAATCCACCTTAGTGATGGTGGCGTTTCCTTCTTGAGGAACCAATGATGTCCTTGAGCTCTTCTATGTCTCTTCCTTGTCTTTGTTGCTCCTCCCTCATTGCTTTTTGATCTTCTCTAATTTCATGAAGGATGATGGAGTGCTCTTGATGTTCCACCCTTATTTGTCCCATGTTGGAACTTAAGTCTTCTAGGGAGGTGTTGATTTGCTCCCAATAGTTTTGTGGAGGAAAATGCATTTGAGGCATTTCCGGGATCTCATGGTGATGAGCTTCATACGCCTCTTGAGCTCCATGA
>NC_029789.2:113524988-113530930 GCF_000816755.2 Arachis ipaensis
CTTCTTGAGGAACCAATGATGTCCTTGAGCTCTTCTATGTCTCTTCCTTGTCTTTGTTGCTCCTCCCTCATTTCTTTTTTATCTTCTCTTATTTCATGAAGGATGATGGAGTGCTCTTGATGTTCCACCCTTAGTTGTCCCATGTTGGAACTTAGTTCTCCTAGGGAGGTGTTGATTTGCTCCCAATAGTTTTGTGGAGGAAGATGCATTTGAGGCATCTCCGGGATCTCATGGTGATGAGCTTCTTGCGCCTCTTAAGCTCCATGAATGGGCTCTCTTGCTTGCTCCATCTTTTTCTTAGTGATGGGCTTCTCTTCCTCAATGTGAATGTCACCTTCTATTAAAGCTCCAGCTGAGTAACATAGATGGCAAATAAGATGAGGAAAAGCTAGCCTTGCCCCAGGAGAGGGCTTTTCGGCTATTTTGTAGAATTCATTGGAGATGACTTCATGAACTTCTACTTCCTCTCCAATCATGATGCTATGAATCATGATGGCCCGATCCACAGTAACTTCAGATCGGTTGCTAGTGGGGATGATGGAGCGTTGGATGAACTCCAACCATCCTCTAGCCACAGGCTTGAGGTCCAATCTTCTAAGTTGAACCGGTTTGCCTTTGGAGTCAATCTTCCATTGAGCTCTTTCCACACATATGTCCATGAGGACTTGGTCCAACCTATGATTAAAGTTGACCCTTCTAGTGTAGGGGCGTTCATCTCCTTGCATCATAGGCAAGTTAAACGCCAACCTCACATTTTCCGGACTAAAATCTAAGTATTTCTCCCGAACCATTGTAACATAATTCTTTGGATTCGGGTTCTTACTTTGATCATGGTTCTTAGTGATCCATGCATTGGCATAGAACTCTTGAACCATTAGGATGCCGACTTGTTGGATGGGGTTTGTTAGAACTTCCCAACCTCTTCTTTGGATTTCATGTCGGATCTCCGGATACTCATTTCTCTTGAGCTTGAAAGGGACCTCGGGGATCACCTTCTTCTTGGCCACAACATCATAGAAGTGGTCTTGATGGGCTTTGGAGATGAACCTTTCCATCTCCCATGACTCGGAGGTGGAAGCTTTTGTCTTCCCTTTCCCTTTTCTAGAGAATTCTCTGGTCTTAGGTGCCATCAATGGTAATGGAAAAACAAAAAGATTATGCTTTTACCACACCAAACTTAGAATATTGCTCGCCCTCGAGCAAGAGAAGAAAGAATAATAGAAGAAGAAGAAGAAGAAAATATGGAGAAGAGGGGTGAGGTATGTTTCGGCCAAGAAGAGAAGAGAGGGTTGTGTTGTGTGAAAATGAGGGAGAATGGAGGGCTATATATAGGGAAGGGAGGGGGTAAGGGTTCGGCCATAAGGGTGGGTTTTGGGTGGGAAATTGATTTTGAATTTTGAAGGTAGGTGGGGTTTATGAGGTAGGTTTATGGGGAAGAGTGGATGGATGTGAGTGGTGAAGTGGTGATGGGGAAGAGAGATTGAGGTGATTGGTGAAGATTTTTGGGGAAGAGTGTTTATGGGATTGTGTGAAAGAGGGGTGAGAAGAAGTGAGTGGAGGTAGGTGGGGATCCTGTGGGGTCCACAGATCCTGAGGTGTTCAAGGATTTACAACCTTGCACCAAATTAGGCATGCAAAATGCCCTTGCACACAACTCTGAGCGTTCAGCGCCAGATTGGTGCTTGTTCTGGGCGTTGAACGCCCATTTGTTGCCCATTTCTGGCGTTGAACGCCAGAACCATGCTTGTTCTGGGCGTTCAGCGCCAGCTCTTCTCCAGGGTGCATTTCTGGCGTTCAAACGGCCAGATGTTGCCCATTTCTGGCGTTCAGCGCCAGAACCATGCTCTGTTCTGGCGTTGAACGCCCAAAACATGCTTCTTACTGGCGTTTAAACGCCAGTAAGGTCTTCCTCCAGGGTGTGATTTTCCTTCTGCTGTTTTTGATTCCGTTTTTAATTTTTCTATTTTTTTCGTGACTCCACATGATCATGAACCTATAAAGACATATAACTAATAAAAATATAATTAGATAAAAATTGGGTTGCCTCCCAACAAGCGCTTCTTTAGTGTCAATAGCTTGATAGTGGGCTCTCATGGAGCCTCACAGCTTTGCAGAGCTTTGTGGAGACCTCCCAACACCAAACTTAGAGTTTGGATATGGGGGTTTGACACCAAACTTAGAGTTTGGTTGTGGCCTCTCGACACCAAACTTAGAGTTTGACTGTGGGGGCTTTGGTTGACTCTGCTTTGAGAGAAGCTTTTTATGCTTCCTCTCTATGGATGCAGAGAGAGATCCTTGAGTTGTAAACACAAGGTTGTCCTCATTTATTTGAAGGATCAATTCTCCTCTGTCCACATCAATCACAGCTCTTGCTGTGGCTAGGAAAGGTCTTCCCAGGATGATGGATTCATCCTCTTCCTTTCCAGTATCTAGGACTATGAAGTCATCAGGGATGTAAAGGCCTTCCACCTTTACTAACACGTCCTCTACTTGTCCATAAGCCTGTTTTCTTGAATTGTCTGCCATCTCTAATGAGATTTTAGCACTTGCACCCCATAAATTCCTAGTTTCTCTATTACAGAGAGGGGCATGAGGTTTATCCCTGAACCCAGATCACACAGAGCCTTTTCAAAGATCATGGTGCCTATGGTACAAGGTAGTAAGAACTTTCCAGGATCCTGTTTCTTCTGAGGTAATCTCAGTTGATCCAGATCACTTAGTTCATTGGTGAACAAGGGAGGTTCATCTTCCCAAGTCTCAATAACAAATAAATTGGCATTCAGCTTCATGATTGCACCAAAGAACTTGGCAACTTGCTCTTCAGTGACATCTTCATTCTCTTCAGAAGAAGAATACTCATCAGAGCTCATGAAGGGCGTAAGGAGGTTCAATGGAATCTCTATGGTCTCTAAGTGAGCCTCAGATTCCTTTGGTTCCTCAGAGGGAACCTCCTCATTGATCACTGGACGTCCCAGGAGGTCTTCCTTCTTGGGATTCACGTCCTCCCCTTCCTCTCTAGGTTCGGCCGTGTTGACTATGTCAATGGCCTTGCACTCTCCTTTTGGATTTTCTTCTGTATTGCTTGGGAGAGTACTAGGAGGGATTTCAGTGATCCTTTTTCTCAGCTGGCCCACTTGTGCCTCCAAATTTCTAATTGAGGACCTTGTTTCATTCATGAAACTTACAGTGGCCTTAGACAGATCAGAGACTAAGTTTGCTAAATTAGAAGTATTTTGTTCAGAGTTCTCTGTCTGTTGCTGAGTTGATGATGGAAAAGGCTGGCTATTGCTAAACCTGTTTCTTCCACCATTATTAAAGCCTTGTTGAGGCTTTTGCTGATCCTTCCATGAGAAATTTGGATGATTTCTCCATGATGAGTTATAGGTGTTTCCATAAGGTTCACCTAAGTAATTTACCTCTGCTATTGCAGGGTTCTCAGGATCATAGGCCTCTTCTTCAGAAGATGCCTCTTGAGTACTGTTGGATGCAGCTTGCATTCCATTCAGACTCTGAGAAATCATATTGACTTGCTGAGTCAATATTTTATTCTGAGCCAATATGGCATTCAGAGTATCAATTTCAAGAACTCCCTTCCTCTGAGGCGTCCCATTACTTACAGGATTCCTCTCGGAAGTGTACATGAACTGGTTATTAGCAACCATGTCAATAAGTTCTTGAGCTTCTGCAGGCGTTTTCTTTAGGTGAATGGATTTACCTGCAGAAGTATCCAATGACATCTTAGCTAAGTCAGACAGACCATCATAGAATATGTCCAGGATGGTCCATTCTGAAAGCATGTCAGAAGGACACTTTTTGGTCAGTCTTTTGTATCTCTCCCAAGCTTCATAGAGGGATTCACCTTCCTTCTGTCTGAAGGTTTGAACATCCAATCTAAGCTTACTCAGCTTTTGAGGAGGAAAGAACTTGGCTAAGAAAGCCTTGACCAGCTTATCCCAAGAGTTCAGGCTGTCTTTAGGTTGAGAATCCAACCATATTCTAGCTCTGTCTCTTACAGCAAAAGGGAAAAGCATGAGCCTGTAGACTTCAGGATCTACTCTATTAGTCTTAACAGTATCACATATCTGCAAGAATTCAATTAAGAACTGAAAAGGATCTTCAGATGGAAGTCCATGAAACTTGCAGTTTTGCTGCATCAGAGAAACTAGCTGAGGTTTCAGCTCAAAATTGTTTGCTCCAATGGTGGGGATGGAGATGCTTATTCCATGTAAATTGGAATTAGGTGCAGTAAAGTCACCAAGCATCCTCCTTGCATTATTATTATTTTCGGCTGCCATCTCCTCTTCCTGTTCGAAAATTTCTGAAAGGTGCTTGTTGGATTGTTGTAGTTTAGCTTCTCTTAATTTTCTCTTCAGAGTCCTTTCAGGTTCTGGATCTGCTTCCACAAGAATGTTCTTGTCCTTGCTCCTGCTCATATGACAAAGAAGAGGGCACAAAAAAAGAATAATAATAATAATAGGGATCCTTTATACCACAGTATAGAGGTCCCTGTGTCAGTTGAAGAAAAGAATGGATAATCCAAACACAAAGGTGATGATAGGGGCAGAGATGTGAGATGAATAGAAGTGTTAGTAGATGAATAAATAAATAGAAGGAGATGGGAGAGAGAAGGAGAATTTTCAAAAATAATTTTTGAAAAAGAGTTAGTGATTTTCGAAAATAGTTTTTGAAAAAGGTTAGTAATTTTTGAATATTTAAAATCAAAAATTAAAATAATTAGTTAATTAAAAAAAAAGAATTTTTTTTTTAAAAAGAGGGAGATATTTTCGAAAATTAGAGAGAGAGAGTTAGTTAGGTAGTTTTGAAAAAGATAAGAAACAAACAAAAAGTGAGTTAATTAGTTGAAACAAATTTTGAAAAGATAAGAAGATAAAAAGTTAGAAAAGATATTTTGAAATCAAATTTTTGAAAAAGATAAGATAAGAAGATATTTTTGAAAAGATATGATTGAAATTAGTTTTGAAAAAGATTTGATTTTTAAAATCACAATTAATGACTTGATTCACAAGAAATCACAAGATATGATTCTAGAACTTAAAGTTTGAATCTTTCTTAACAAGCAAGTAACAAACTTGAAATTTTTGAATCAAAACATTAATTGATGATGTTATTTTCGAAAATTATGTGATAAAGATAAGAAAAAGATTTTTGAAAAATATTTTTGAAATTTTCAAAAATAACTAAGAAAAATGAAAAGCTTTGATTTTTGAAAAAGATTTTGAAAAAGATAAGATTTTCAAATTGAAAATTTGATTTGACTCATAAGAAACAACTTGATTTTAAAAATTTTTGAAAAAGTCAAATCTAATTTTCGAAATTTTGAGAGAGAAAAAGGGGAAGATATTTTTTGATTTTTTTGAATTTTTAATGATGAGAGAGAAAAATTAAAACATCATTTTCATGTTTTTCTCTTTTCTTTTTGGATCAAAACAAGGAATGCATGCAAGAATGTTATGAATGTTAAGATGAACACCAAGAATACTTTGAAGATCATGATGAACATCAAGAACATGTTTTTGAAAAATTGTTAATGCAAAGAAAACATACAAGACACCAAACTTAGAATTTTTTAATGCTTAAACACTAAGAATTCAAGAATGCATATGAAAAACAAGAAAAGACACAACACATGCAAATGCAAGGATCAAACAAGAAGACTGATGCGCATAAACTAGTTATGCTACGATTTAGGAAATTGCACGATCGGCAAAATTCCTTCCGGCAAGTGCACCGGTTATCGTCAAGTAAAAACTCACAATAGAGTGAGGTCGAATCCCACAAGGATTGGTTGAATTAGTTTAAGGTTAAACTGGAGGTTAAACGTGGAACTCCTTCCTGAGTGACATTATCATTCTGGCGTTTAACCTCCAGTTTGAGGTCAAACTGGAGGTTAAACGTGGAATGCTTCTTTGGTGAGACTTTTC
>NC_029789.2:113530952-113531584 GCF_000816755.2 Arachis ipaensis
TAAACAATCAAGCATGCATATCACCACTTAATTCTACTTGATTTGTCACTAATTGAGCCAAGTTACTTTTGTTCAAACTTTTCTTTGATTTTAGGAAACAGAACAAGCATGGCAAGCATTTGTTTAAGAAGGTGGAGTTATATCCAAACATCTAGGCATTCACTTTATTCAAAGCAATAAACAGACAAATATGCTAAATACTTCACATTCCAGAGAGATTCAACATTTACAGTTTAAACCAGAACAAGCATGCTTTTGTTTGCCCTTTTTAAAGAATTATCAAGGAACAATACCACCTTGTGAAATTCCTTGTTTGCTCTTTGTTGCTATGAAACAATTTGATTTCTCCTTCTTCTCCTAAATGTTGCTTCATGCTTTAAGATCCTTGTTTCCTTTCCTGCAAAGAGTGATGAAGTTGCTTGCTTCTCAAGCACTTGAGTGGTTAGCTCAACTATGTATGGGTAAGTATCTGAGTCTTAAGTTGGTGTGTGAACACCAAACTTAGTCTCCCACTTACTTCTCTGTGCTTTGAATCCTTGAGTTCTCTTTGGAATGAAGTTGCTGCTAAGGGTTTTAAGCATTTCTGTGACTGCTTAGAATGGTTGTTCCTTTCATATAATTCAAAGGTTGTT
>NC_029789.2:113532193-113562729 GCF_000816755.2 Arachis ipaensis
GTTCTGGTTCAGGCTCAGATGCAGGTTTGAAAACATTGAAAATGAGCTGTTCATCATGTATTCTCAAAATTAGCTCTCCTTGTTCTACATCTATGAGTGCTCTAGCAGTGGCTAGAAATAGCCTCCCCAGAATGATGGGGTGTAGGTAGCTTTCTTCCATGTCCAAAATGACAAAGTCTGTGGGGAAAAAATAATTTCCCACTTTCACCAGCACATTCTCAACTACCCCTTCAGCTTGCTTCTGAGTTTTGTCAGCCAGTTGTATGATTATATCAGTGGATCTCACCTCATTCAGTTGTAGCCTCTTCATAAGAGTCAGAGGCATCACATTTATGCTAGCTCCTAGATCACAGAGTCCTTTGTCAATGTTTGTTTCTCCTATGATGCAGGGGATATGAAAACTTCCTGGGTCTGTTTTCTTAGAGATTATATCCTTCTTGATGAGGGCACTGCATTCTTTGTTCATTATTACAGTTTGTCCTCCCTTTAAAACTCTTTTCTTGCTCAGCAATTCCTTTAAATACTTGATATGTGTTGGCATTTGCTGGAGAGTCTCAAGAAAGGGAATGTTGATATGGAGAGACTTAAATGTCTCTAAAAACCTTGAATAGGTTTTCCCCTTTTCACCTCCTCCTAACCTCGGAAGAAATGGTGCTTTTGGTTGGTATATTTCCAGCATGCCTTTTTTTACCAAGAACAACTTGAAGATCATAAAGAACACTATGAATGCATGAGAATTTTCGAAAAATGCAAGATGAACATGCAATTGACACCAAACTTATAGCATGACACATGACTCAAACAAGAAACAC
The DNA here is from genome assembly GCF_000816755.2 of Arachis ipaensis. Taxonomy (NCBI): domain Eukaryota; kingdom Viridiplantae; phylum Streptophyta; class Magnoliopsida; order Fabales; family Fabaceae; genus Arachis; species Arachis ipaensis. The sequence goes on from NC_029789.2 coordinate 113,533,006, forward strand.
AAAAATATTTTTGATTTTTATAATTTTCTAAATTTTTTTGGATTTTTATTTTATATTTTTCGAAAATTATTTTGAAAAAGAAAAATAAGGATTCCAAAATTTTTAATATGAATTCCAGGAATCTTATGCTCTTTGGTCTAAAGCTCCAATCAAAGGGTCAGGCATGGCTTAATAGCCAGCCAAGCTTTAGTATGTAACTCAGACATGACACGCCTAACATGCCCTATCCAAAAGAATCAGACATGGCTTTACAGCCAGCCAGGCTTCAACATGCTTCATGAAACGCTAGAATTCATTCTTAAAAATTTTGAAGAAAATATAATTTTTTTTGAAAACATTTTTATTTTTTTCGAAAATAGATGAGAAATTTTTGAAAGATTTTTGAAAAATTTTTGAAAATAAAATAAAAAGAAAATTACCTAATCTGAGCAACAAGATGAACCGTCAGTTGTCCAAACTCGAACAATCCCCAGCAACGGCGCCAAAAACTTGGTGCACGAAATTGTGATCTCTGGTAATGGCTGCAAAAACTTGGTGCTCTAATCTCAATTCATAATTTGTCACAACTTCGATACAACTAACCAGCAAGTGCACTGGGTCGTCCAAGTAATAAACCTTACGTGAGTAAGGGTCGATCCCACGGAGATTGTTGGTATGAAGCAAGCTAAGGTCACCTTGTAAATCTCAGTCAGGCGGATATAAAATAGTTATGGAGTTTTCGAAAATAGATAATAGAACAAGGATAGAAATACTTATGTAAATCATTGGTGAGAATTTCAGATAAGCGCATAGAGATGCTTTCGTTCCTCTGAACCTCTGCTTTCCTGCTGTCTTCATCCAATCAATCTTACTCCTCTCTATGGCTGGCTTTTTGTAAGGATGTCACCGGTGCCAATGGCTACTTTTAATCCTCTCGGGAAAATGGTCCAAATGCTCTGTCACAGCACGGCTAGTCGTCTGGAGGCATCACCCTTGTCGATGGTGGTGTCCTATTCCTCTCTGTGAAAATGGTCCGATGCGCTGTCACTGCATGGCTAATCATCTGGAGGTTCTCGGTCATACTGGAATAGGATTTACTATCCTTTTGCCTTTGTCACTACGCCCAGCACTCGCGAGTTTGAAGCTCGTCACAGTCGTTCAATCCTTGAGTCCTACTCGGAATACCACAGACAAAGTTTAGACTTTCCGGACTCTTATGAATGCCGCCATCAATCTAGCTTATACCAGGAAGATTCTGATTAAGAGATCCAAGAGATAATCATTCAATCGAAGGTAGAATGGAAGTGGTTGTCAGGCAAGCGTTCATAGGGAATGATGATGATTGTCATGTTCATCACATTCAGGTTGAAGTGCGAATGAATATCTTAGAAGCGGATAAGTTGAATTGAATAGAAAAATAGTAGTACTTTGCATTAATCTTTGAAGAACAGCAGAGCTCCACACCTTAATCTATGGAGTGCAGAAACTCTACCGTTGAAAATACATAAGTGATAAAGGTTCAGGCATGGCCGAATGGCCAGCCCCCAAACGTGATCTAAGATAGCATACAACTAATCAAAGATGATCCGAAGATAATAGTAAAAGGTCCTATTTATAATAAACTAGCTACTAGGGTTTACAGAAGTAAGTAATTGATGCATAAATCCACTTCCGGGTCCCACTTGGTGTGTGCTTGGGCTGAGCTTTGAGTGTTGCACGTGTAGAGGTCCTTCTTGGAGTTGAACGCCAGCTTTTGTGCCAGTTTGGGCGTTGAACTCCACTTTGCAGCTTGTTTCTGGCGCTGAACGCCAGAATTGGGCAGAGAGCTGGAATTGAACGCCACTTTGCGTCATCTAAACTTGGTCAAAGTATGGACTATTATACATTGATGGAAAGCCCTGGATGTCTACTTTCCAACACAATTGGAAGCGCGCCATTTTGAGTTCTGTAGCTCCAGAAAATCTATTTTGAGTGCAGGGAGGTCAGAATCCAACAGCATCAGCAGTCCTTCTTCTACCTCTGAATCTGATTTTTGCTCAAGTCCCTCAATTTTAGCCAGAAAATACCTGAAATCACAAAAAAGCACACAAACTCATAGTAAAGTCCAGAAATGTGAATTTAACATAAAAACTAATGAAAACATCCCTAAAAGTAACTAGATTCTACTAAAAACATACTAAAAACAATGCCAAAAAGCGTATAAATTATCCGCTCATCACCAACCTAGTTTTAAACTGGGAAAAATGTCACTTTATGGTGACTGAAAGAATTGTCCTTGGGCATAAAATTTCAAACAAGGGAATAGAGGTGGATCAAGATAAAGTGGAAGTAATTGAAAAATTACCACCACCTGCTAATGTTAAGGCAATCAGAAGCTTTCTGGGGCATGCAGGATTCTACAGGAGGTTTATAAAGGATTTTTCAAAAATTGCAAAACCCCTAAGCAATCTGCTAGCTGCTGACACACCATTCATGTTTGACACAGAGTGTCTGCAGGCGTTTGAGACTCTGAAAGCTAAGCTGGTCACAACACCAGTTATTTCTGCACCAGACTGGACTTTACCATTTGAACTAATGTGTGATGCCAATGACCACGCCATTGGTGCAGTACTGGGACAGAGGCATGACAAGCTTCTGTATGTCCTTTATTATGCTAGCCGTGTTTTAAATGATGCCCAGAATAATTACACAACCACAGAAAAAGAATTGCTTGCAGTGGTTTATGCCATTGACAAGTTTAGATCATACTTAGTAGGATCAAAAGTGATTGTGTACACTGACCATGCTGCTCTTAAATATCTACTCACAAAGCAGGATTCAAAATCCAGGCTCATAAGATGGGTGTTGCTTCTGCAAGAGTTTGATATAGAAATAAGAGACAGAAAAGGGACAGAGAACCAAGTGGCTGATCATCTGTCTCGGATAGAACCAGCAGAAGGGGAGTTTCCCCCCTCTATTGAGATCTCTGAGACCTTTCCGGATGAGCATTTGTTTGCCATTCAGGAAACACCATGGTTTGCAGACATTGCAAACTATAAAGCTGCAAGGTTCATACCCAAGGAGTACAGCAGGCAACAAAAGAAAAAATTAATTAATGATGCAAAGTACTACTTGTAGGATGAACCCTATCTCTTTAAGAGATGTGCAGACGGAATAATCTGTAGGTGTGTGCCTAGAGAAGAAGCACAGAGGATCTTATGGCATTGCCATGGATCACAATATGGAGGCCATTTCGGAGGTGAGCGAACAGCCACCAAGGTCCTCCAATGTGGCTTCTACTGGCCTACACTCTATAGGGATTCCCGAGAGTTTATACGTAACTGTGACAGTTGCCAAAGAGCTGGTAATCTGCCTCATGGTTACGCCATGCCTCAACAGAGAATCTTAGAGATTGAGTTATTTGATGTATGGGGAATTGACTTCATGGGACCTTTCCCACCATTATACTCAAACACTTATATTCTGGTGGCAGTCGACTATGTATCAAAATGGGTAGAGGCCGTTGCCACACCCACCAATGATACTAAAACAGTACTGAAGTTCCTCCAAAAATATATCTTCAGCAGGTTTGGTGTCCCTAGAGTACTAATCAGTGATGGGGGCACTCACTTCTGTAACAAACAACTTTACTCTGCCATGGTCCGGTATGGGATTCGCCACAAGGTGGCGACTCCATATCATCCACAGACAAATGGGCAAGCTGAAGTTTCTAACAGAGAACTAAAAAGAATCCTGGAACGGACTGTAAGTACCCGTAGAAAGGATTGGGCAAGAAGCTTGGATGATGCTCTGTGGGCTTACAAAACAGCATTCAAGACTCCTATAGGGACCTCTCCATACCAGCTTGTGTATGGTAAGGCCTGTCATCTGCCCGTGGAACTGGAACATAAGGCCTACTGGGCAACCAGATTCCTAAACTTTGATGCCAAATTAGCTGGAGAAAAAAGATTGCTCCAGTTGAATGAGCTAGAGGAATTCAGATTCACTGTTTTTCGAAAATGCCAAGCTTTATAAAGAGAAATAAAAAAGGTGGCATGAAGAAAACTGTCATCTAGAGTCTTTGAACTAGGACAAAAGGTTCTGTTGTTTAACTCTAGACTCAGGCTATTTCCCGGGAAACTAAAATCCCGGTGGAGGAGACCATATGTGATTACAAGTGTATCACCATATGGTTATGTGGAGCTTCAAGACATTGATTCTGATAAGAAGTTCATTATTAATGGACAGAGAATCAAACACTATCTTGAAGGCAATTTTGAGCAAGAGTGCTCAAGGCTGAGGCTAGATTAAAAGCTCAGCAAGGTCCAGCTAAAGACAATAAAGAAGCGCTTGCTGGGAGGCAACCCAGCTTTTAGCAAAACTTTTTCTGTTATTTTATTTTATTTTATTCTTCATTTTATTTATTTTTAAAATATATGAGCTTAATATTAACAAGGTAAAGAATCAATTGCATAAGTCCACAGGGTTACAAAAGAATTCAGAGCACAAAACAGGAAAAAGGAGCTCACTGGCAAGAAAACGCCAGTAAGAGGCACAATTGGGCGTTAAACGCCCAAAAGGAGAATCTACTGGGTGTTTAACGCCAGTAAAGATAGCCATCTGGGCGTTAAACGCCTGAAAGAAGCAGCTTCTGGGCGTTTAACGCCAGATTTACAGCATCCTGGACGTTCAGAAAAATGCCCAGTGACAAAGGGGATTCTGGCATTTAACGCCAGCTAGAAGCAACAGCTGGGCGTTAAACGCCCAAAACAAGCACCAACTGGGCGTTAAACGCCCAAAACATGCAACAGTTGGGCGTTTAACACCAGGATTGTGGGGAGTAGGCAATTTTGTTTTCAATTCAAATTTTTTCCATTTTTTATGTTTCAATTCATGATTTCTTGCACAAACATGTTACAAATCCTAATTTTTCAAATCCTTTTTCAAAAGATATCAAATGTATCTTAATTCATAAACCCTTTTTCTTAATCCTCTTCAAATTATTTTCAAATCCTTTTCAAAACAAAAACCTCTAAGTTTGATGTGTTTATCCGTGATCACTAAACCAATACCCACTAAGATTATGGCTCCTAAGGGAAAACAAACCGACTCCAGAGGCAAGAAAGAGAATATTCCAAAACCACTTTGGAATCAAGGGAAGTTCATAACCAAAAAACATTCAGACCATTTTTACAAAATAATGAGTCTAAGGTCAGTGATCCCGGAAGTTAAATTCGATCTGAAAGAAGATGAATATCCAAAGATCCAAGAGCAAATCCGAAACAGGAGCTGGGAAGTCCTAGTTAATCCTGAAATAAAGGTGGGAAGAAACATGGTTCAGGAATTCTACGCTAATCTGTGGCAGACGGACAGGCAGAGAATAGCTGGAACCTCATTCTATGACTATAGAACTCTGGTCAGAGGGAAGATTGTTCACACCCACCCTGACAAAATAAGGGAGATCTTCAAGCTTCCTCAACTGCAAGATGACCCAGATTCCTTCAATAGGAGAATGATGAGATCAAACCTGAGCTTGGACAAAATCCTAGAGGACATATGCCTCCCTGGAGCTAAATGGACAACCAACACAAAGGGTGCCCCAAAGCAACTCAAAAGAGGAGATCTCAAACCAGTCGCTAGAGGCTGGCTGGACTTCATTAGGCACTCTATACTGCCCACTAGCAACCGCTCTGAAGTCACCATCAGAAGAGCAGTGATGATTCATTGCATTATGCTGGAAAAAGAAGTGGAAGTTCATCAGCTGATTGCTTGTGAGCTTTACAAAATTGCAAACAAGAACTCTAAAGATGCCAAATTGGCCTATCCAAGCTTAGTTTCTCTGTTATGTAAAGATGCTGGGATAAAGATGGGAGTAGATAAGTATATCTCAGTTGAGCAACCAATCACCAAAAAGTCTATGGAAGGACAACAAGTGCAGGATGACCCCATCAAGAGAAAAGCAGAGGAGTTCCTCCCGGAAATCCCTCAAATTGAATACTGGGAGCGCCTAGAAGCATCTGTCACCACGTTGCAAGAAGCTGTGGATCAACTGAAGGAAGAACAGCAAAATCAAAATAGCATGCTCTGCAAATTGCTTAGAGAACAAAAAGAGCAAGGGCGTGAACTGAAGGAATTAAAGCGTCAGAAACTATCTCTTGAAGGGCCAAGCACTCCACAGATTAAAGAGGCATCCACCTCCCAAATTCAAGGTTGTTGAGTTCTTCTTAGCCTTAACTCTGTGATAATTGTTCTTATTTGAGTTTTACCTTAGAAGTTATATATGAGTAGTAGTAATTAGTATCTATATTTTGATTTTATCTCCAATTAAGTTATAATTTATTTCTCTCATCATCATTAAACATGAATAAAATAGCAGATTTTCTTTAGAATAAGAAGGCAATATTTTTCAAGTTTTTAATAAGAAAAATTCTAATTATTTACATGTGGTGGTAATGCTTTTTGTCTTCTGAATGAATGCTTGAACAGTGCATATGTCTTCTGAATTTGATGTTTATGAATGTTAAATATGTTGGCTCTTGAAAGAATGATGAAAAAGGAGAAATGTTATTTGATAATCTGAAAAGTCATAAAAAATGATTCTTGAAGCAAGAAAAAGCAGTGAACACAAAAGCTTATAGAAAAAAAAATTAGCGAAAATAAAAGAAAAAGAGAAAGCAAGCAGAAAAAGCCAATAGCCCTTAAAACCAAAAGGCAAGGGTAATAAAAAAGATCCAAGGCTTTGAGCATTAGTGGATAGGAGGGCCTAAAGGAATCAAATCCTGGCCTAAGCGGCTAAACCAAGCTGTCCCTAACCATGTGCTTGTGGCGTGAAGGTGTTAAGTGAAAACTTGAGACTGAGCGGTTAAAGTCAAGGTCTAAAGCAAAAAGAAGAGTGTGCTTAAGAACCCTGGACACCTCTAACTGGGGACTTTAGCAAAGCTGAGTCACAATCTGAAAAGGTTCACCCAATTATGTGTCTGTGGCATTTATGTATCCGGTGGTAATACTGGAAAACAAAGTGCTTAGGGCCACGGCCAAGACTCATAAAGTAGCTGTGTTCAAGAATCAACATACTTAACTAGGAGAATCAATAACACTATCTGAATTCTAAGTTTCTATAGATGCCAATCATTCTGAACTTCAATGGATAAAGTGAGATGCCAAAACTGTTCGGAAGCAAAAAGCTACTAGTCCCGCTCATCTAATTAGAATCTGAGCTTCACTCAAAAAACTCTGAGATATTATTGCTTCTTGACTTATTTGTATTCTATTTTATTTGTCTAGTTTCTTGGGGACAAGCAACAGTTTAAGTTTAGTGTTGTGATGAGCGGATATTTTATACGCTTTTTGGGGTTAATTTCATGTAGTTTTTAGTATGTTTTAGTTAGTTTTTAGTATATTTTCATTAGTTTCTAGGCAAAAATCATATTTCTGGACTTTACTATGAGTTTGTGTATTTTTCTGTAATTTCAGGTATTTTCTGGCTGAAATTGAGGGAGCTGAGCAAAAATCTGATTCAGGCTGAAAAAGGACTGCTGATACTGTTGGATTCTGACCTCTCTACACTCGAAATAGATTTTCTGGAGCTACAGAAGTTCAATTAGCGCGCTCCTAATTGCGTTGGAAAGTAGACATCCAGGGCTTTCCAGAAATATATAATAGTCCATACTTTGCTCAAGGATAGACGACATAAACTGGCGTTCAACGCCAGTTCCATGTTGCAGTCTGGCGTTAAACGCCAGAAACAGGTTACAAGTTGGAGTTAAACGCCCAAAACAGGCTACAACCTGGCGTTTAACTCCAGAAATAGCCTAAGCACGTGTAAATCTTAAGTCTCAGCCCCAGCACACACCAAGTGGGCCCCAGAAGTAGATTTCTGCACTATCTATCATAGTTTACTCATTCTCTGCAAACCTAGATTACTAGCTTACTATTTAAACAACTTTTAGAGGATTATTTTGTACCTTATGACAATTTAGATCTGAACTTCGTACTCTTTGATGGCATGAGTCTCTAAACTCCATTGTTGGGGGTGAGGAGCTCTGCTGTGTCTCGATGAATTAATGCAATTATTTCTGTTTTCTATTCAAACACGCTTGTTTCTATCTAAGATGTTTATTCGCACTTCAATATGATGAATGTGATGATCCGTGACACTCATCACCATTCTCAATCTATGAACGCGTGCTTGACAACCACTGCTATTCTACCTTCGATTGAATGAGTATCTCTTGGATTCCTTAATCAGAATCTTCGTGGTATAAGCTAGAATCCATTGGCAGCATTCTTGAGAATCTGGAAAGTCTAAACCTTGTCTATGGTATTCCGAGTAGGATTCAGGGATTGAATAACTGTGACGAGCTTCAAACTCACAAGGGTTGGGTGTAGTGACAGACGCAAAAGGATCAATGGATCCTATTCCAGCATGAGTGAGAACCGACAGATGATTAGCCATGCGATGACAGTGCACCTGGACCATTTTCACTGAGAGGACGGATGGTAGCCATTGACAACGGTGATCCACCAACACACAGCTTGCCATAGGAGGAACCTTGCGTGCGTGAAGAAGAAGACAGGGAGAAAGCAGAGATTCAGAAGACAAAGCATCTCCAAAACTCCAACATATTCTCCATTACTGCATAACAAGTATTTATTTCATGCTCTTTTATTTTTCGCAATTCAAACTGATAATCATAATTAATCTCCTGACTAAGATTTACAAGGTAACCATAGATTGCTTCAAGCCAACAATCTCCGTGGGATCGACCCTTACTCACGTAAGGTATTACTTAGACGACCCAGTGCACTTGCTGGTTAGTTGTGCGGAGTTGTGAAAAGTGTAAATCACAATTTCGTGCACCAAGAATATGACATAAAGGCAAGGAGCCGGAAGAAGAGGAGGACACCGAGGAGGGAGATGTCGAGCATACATGGACTTGGCAATTTCCACACAACCCAAGCCCCCGCATCTGCCAACCGAAGGTGGAGCTCTTGAGAGACATTCTCCCCGGATTTTGTTTGTGTACGGAGGACCGTGCAACGCTTAAGTGTGGAGGAGGATTCGCCCTTTTGGGGTGTAAACTTTCTTTTCCCAAACACCTTGCACTTTATTTTTACTTCTTTTAGTAGGTTTCTTGTATATATTTGGAGTGATTTTGATTATTGCATTGCATTTCCTTCTAGTATATATGTCTTAGACTATTCATAGTTTATATCTATTGCGTTTTGCATCTTTTTCTTAGTATATATTTTATAGATAGAAGTTGTGATTGGATGATGTGAATTGTATAATGCCTAGTCAATTTTGTCCTAATTGTTCATGTTAATTTTTGTTTGTTGAAAATTAGGAATAGAACTAGGAGAGATTTTGAAATCGCATCCATCACAACATACATACATGTCATGTCATGGGGGTTCGGCTATATTTTTATGTTGGTTGCCGAAGACCTAACACAACCCTCCTCCTTTATCCGGGCTTGGGATCGGCTATGTACCGCAAGTGTAACATAGGCGGAGTTACAACATACATACATACAGATAGTAAATAAGTTTTGGTAAAACAACAAAGAATTTTTAAGAAACCCCTTTTTAGGGAATTCCATTGATTAGATTTGAAACTTGTTTTTGAACTTGCTTGAAGTATCTTTTTATGGAACATAGAAAAGAGCTTGAACAAATACCAAGTGAGATTTGAGCTTTAATTGTGTGGTTGCACATTTTCAACCATAATTTTTTGTTCTTATGTGATAAACTCCTTTTATGGTTGTGATCTTATATTTGCTTTAGTCTACATGTCCTATATTTGTTGTGTTGGATTACATTTAGTATGATTGAGGCCATCTTTGTATAGCTCACTAACCCATATGGCCAACCCTTGCATCTATCTTTGTAAACCACTTTTTGAGCCTTTAATTCTCCTTTGTTCTCATTATAAGCACATCATTCATCCTAAGTGAAAAACTATTATATCCATTGATTGTATCTTTGATTAGCTTGGGTTTGAGTGTGTATGTTAATCAAGTGTGGGGGGAATTTGTGGGAAACATTGGTAGTTAGTTAGCTTTGGGTGTTCATTGAAAATATGGCAAAATGAGTAACTACTCATGCATCTATTGGTTAAAACATATGCATCTCTTTTTGTTGATAATAAGAAAAGAAAAGAAAAGAAAAGAAAAAAAAAAGAAAAAGAGAAAAAGAAAAGAAAGAGAAATGATAATAAGAATGTAAATAAGAGATGCATATGTAGTTGAATTGGAAAGAGTATGCATGAGTGAATGTGAGAAAGAGAATAAATGGGTAGTTAGGTTATTTTGTTATGTATATAGGATGATATAGGATTAGGTGGGATACTTGAGCTAATCAAAGATCCAATCTATTAGCCCACTAAACCATATTAATCATACCCTTACCTAAGTCCCATTACAACCCACAAAAGACCTCATGATATTTGCATTCATTCATCAAGTATTAGTTGATTGTTAGATGACTTGCAAATATTTAAGAAACATGATTAAAGGAGGATTGAGTGATTAAGCCCTACACACTGAGTGATTAGAGTGTAAACACATCCGTTGTGGGTTTCAATTGCTCAATTCTATGTTTCCATTGCTTATCTTGTATCTTCTTGCAAGTTGTTGAACTTAATTTTGAAAAATTTCAAATCAAATCCTTGGACATTGATTATGTTGCTATATTTTCTTGTCTTGGCCCTAAGTTCCTACTTTGGATTGATTGAGATTCTTTTGTTTATTTTTGTCAAACTCAAATAGGAATTATAGTATAGATATAGATAGTTAGTATTTAGTATAGTTGCATGCATGTAGTTAGTTGCATTAAACAAATTCCTTTCCCTCCTTATCCTTCTCCTTTGATTGTGATTAGCATGAGGACATGCTATTGTTTAAGTGTGGGAGAATTGATGAGTCCATATTTTCCGGTATATTTTGGTTTGATTTGAATGGATTTCATCATATAAACCCACATTTATTCATCCAAATAGCATGCTTTTGTATTCTCTCCCTTAATTGTGCCTAAATGTGAAAACATGCTATTTTATGCTTATTTTGATCACTTTTATCCCACTATTATGCCATTCGATGCCATGACATGTTTGTTGAGTGATTTTAGGTCCTAAAGGCAAGTTTGGCAAGGCAAAAGTGGAAGGAAGCATGTACAAAGGGAGAAAACATGAAGAAAATAAAGGAGAAGCACACATTGGAGTGTGCGTGCGCACAACCTAGTGTGCGTACGCACAAAAACCACAAAACATATGTGCGTACGCACGACAACCTGTGCGTACGCACAAGAAGAAAAGCAGCATGTGTGCGGACGCACACACCTGTGCATCCGCACACATCCCAGCACCTGACCTCATTAATGCAACTCGCTGGGGGCAATTTTTGGGCCTCCAGGGCCCAATTTTGGGACTTTCTGAAACTGATTGGGTGCTATATGAAGGAAGGCCTTACTCCATGTGAAGAGGGAGGGGAATTAGGTTTAGTTTTTATTATGTTTTTTCTTAGTTTCTAGAGAGAGAAGCTCCCCCCTCTCTCTAGAATTAGGGTTTTCTTAGTCTAATTTCTTTTAATTTCAGTATTTAATTCTTGTTTTAATGTAGTTTCATTTATGTTTCTATGCTTTCTTGTCTTTATCTTCTTCATCTCTTTTGTTATTTTCTTTTTTATGTCAATTTTTATGTTATGAACACTTTTATTATTTTAATTCCAATTAATGCAAATTTATGTTTCCATGTCATTTATTGCTTTCTCTAGTTGTTATTGTCACTTTCTTGCTTTGGTAGTTTTAGAATTTATTTTATTGTAATTTAATATTATTTTATTCTCATGCACACCAAGTATTTGATAAAATGCTTGGCTTAGTTTTCACTTAGTTTTTCTCCACTCTTGGCTTAAAATTGTTGACTTTGGTGATCCTTGAGTCATTGATGTCCATTCTTGTTTGATATATTAGAGTAGTTAGTTGATTTGGTTTCCCTTGACTCTATGTGACCCCTTAGTGTTGACATAGGACTTAGGGATTGAAATTAACTATGCCTATTTGACTTATCTTCGATGTAAGGTTGACTAAGTAGGATTAACTCTTCATAATCATCATATGTTTGTGGTCAATGGCTAGGATAGGTAGCCTTAGTCCTCAATTACTTACCAAGAGGTTTCTTGCTTTTGAAGTTTTGTTGCTTTGACTTTTACTTGCTTTCATTTACTTTCTTGCATGTTAAGTTACTTTCTTGCCATTTCTTTTCCTTGCATTTAATTGCTTTAACTTTTATTGCTTTGATGTTTAAATTCTTGCATGTTTAATTTTCACACTCTTGGTTGAGAAATTGGATGTTTGGGTGGAATTGAGTTGTGGATGTCCATTCCGCATTGTGTGAGAATAGTTAATTGGTTTGGTTTCCATTGGCGCTAGTCTTTCACTAAGTAATTAGTGAGTTGACTAGGACTTATGGATTGAGATCAATTATGCTTTTGACTAATTCTCAAGGAGGATTGATTAATTTGGATTGATTCCACACAATTGCCATGTTTGTGGTCCATAACTAGGATAGGAATCCTAAACTCCCCATTTCTTACCAAGAGTTGCGATTTACATTCCTTGCATGTTTACTTGCTTTCTTGCTATTTACATCTCTTGCTCTCTCTTGCATTCACAATCCCCATGCTCTCTCTCATAGCCAATGATTATACACTTCATTGCAACTCCTAGGGAAGACGATCCGGGAGCTAAATACTCTCGGTTATTTTGTATTGACTTTATTATTTGATTGATGCTCAATTGTTGGATTTGGACTATACTTACAACAGAAAAATTTTACTTTTAGTGTGAAAATCCAAACCCCTGCATTTGGGCATCGTCAAATAGCTCTCACATCAGTTTCTAACCCTTTGGATGATGAATCTAGTGATAACTCCTCTAAAAATGAATTTGTTTTGTTTGCCAAAACCTTCAGGAAAATGGTGAAACTCAAGGAAAGAAGCAAGGGAACCAGCTCAAGGAAACAAAAGAAAGACTTCAGCAAAGTGATCTGTTACAACTGCAAAGAGTCTGGACATTTCAAATCAGATTGCCCTAAGCTAAAAAAAGGAGGAGAAGCCGAAGAAGGAAAAGAAGAAAGGACTGATGGCTTCTTGGGAGGACTTGGAAAACGACTCAGAAGATGATGAAGAATCAGAAACCATGTCCCAACCATGTCTCATGGCAGATCACGTTGAACAGGTAGTATTTCATAACCCTGACACTGAAGATCTTCATCTCATGATAGACCACCTTTCTGAAAAGATTAGATGCTTCATAAGTGAAAACCAAGATCTTGAATCACAAGTCACCATTCTTAAAGCTGAAAATGATTTTTTAAAAGAAAAATTGAGAGAAGCTGAAACTGCTGTTGATCTTGTTGAGGAAAACAAGCGGTTGAAAGCTGAAATAAAAGGCTGTAAAAAACAACATTCTGTGATTGCATATCTAAATTGTTTTGAAGAAAATGAGAAGTTGCTCAAAGAGGTAAAAAGACTTAAAGAGGACTTAGCCACCTTTGCTCAAAGTTTAGAAAATTTAAATCAATTATTGGCTAGTCAAAAACCTCTTTATGATAAAGCTGGTTTGGCATTTCATAGATTTGAAAAATTTGTTAAGAAACCTTCTTTTGCAAACATTGCATCATCTTCTAATGATGTAAGGTTTCAAAACCCAACAAGCTTTAGCAAAACAGCAACTGCAAGGTTTTCTAGATTGTGCAATCGAAATGGTCATTCTCCCATTCAATATTTGTTTATTGAAAGAATGATTGAAAACAAAGTTTGTAAAGTTGTTTGTGATTACAATGGCTTGGGACAAAAGAGATGGTTTAACATTAAAGGATCCAAAAAGATTTGGATATCTAAGGTCACTTGAGCTTATTTTGTAGGTATGCCTAGCATCCAAGCGGAAGGACAATATGTGGTACATGGATAGTGGATGCTCTAGGCATATGACCGGAAAGGCAACCTTCTTCATTAAGCTTGATGAATATTATGGAGGGTTTGTAATGGCAAAGGAAAGATAGTGGCAATAGGCAAAGTTGGTAAAAGCTTTTCTTCTTTTATAAATGATGTTCTACTTGTTGATGGGCTGAAACACAATTTACTAAGCATTAGCCAATTATGTGATCTTGGATATGAAGTTATTTTTAGAAAATTGGTTTGTTTAGTTATTTGTGAAAAAACTGGGGATATTTTGTTTGAAGCTAAAAGGTGTAACAATGTGTATGGATTGACTCTTGAAGATTTGAAAGATAAAAAAGTAACATGCTTTACATCTCTTGAATCTGAAAAATGGCTATGGCATAAGAAATTGGGTCATGCAAGCATGTATCAAATTTCTAAACTTGGTAAGAGGAATTCCAAACATTAAATTTGATAAGGATATTACTTGTGATGCTTGCCAATTATGCAAATAAGTAAAAATCTCTTTTAAACCAAAAGATGGAATTTCTACCAAGAGGCCATTAGAAATGTTGCATATTGATCTTTTTGGTCCCACAAGAACTCAAAGTTTAGGAGGTAAACACTATGGTTTGGTAGTGGTAGATGATTACTCTAGATTTGGTTGGGTACTCTTCCTTTCTCATAAGAATGATGCTTTCCATGCTTTTTCAACCCTTTGTAAGAGACTTCAAAATGAAAAAGATTTGAAAATTGCCCACTTAAGAAGTGATCATGAAAAAGAATTTGAAAATCAAGACTTCGAAAAATTTTATGATGATTTTGGAATTGCACATAACTTTTCATGCCCTAGAACTCCTCAACAAATGGGGTAGTTGAAAGAAGGAATAGAAGCCTTCAAGAGATGACTAGGGCTATTAGTACGTAAAATCGTGATCGTTCATTCCTTGGTAACGGCGTCAAAAACTTAATACGCACGTTCATAATTTTAGTTCTTTGTCATAACTTCGCAAAACTAACCAGCAAGTGCACTGGGTCGTCCAAATAATAAACCTTACGTGAGTAAGGGTCGATCCCACGGAGATTGTCGGCTTGAAGCAAGCTATGGTCACCTTGCAAATCTCAGTCAGGCGGATTCAAATGGTTATGGTAAATTGATAATTAAAATATAATTAAAATATAAAATAGGATAGAAATACTTATGTAATTCATTGGTGAGAATTTCAGATAAGCGTATAGAGATGCTTTTGTTCCTCCTGAACCTCTGCTTTTCTGCTGTATTCATCCAATCATTCCTACTCCTTCTTCCCGTCCTCTCAGTGAAAATGGTCCGAAATGCGCTGTCACCGCACAGCTAATCATCTGTCGGTTCTCGATCATACTGGAATAGGATTCAGTAATCCTTTTGCGTCTGTCACTACGCCCAGCACTCGCGAGTTTGAAGCTTGTCTCAGCCATCCCTTCCCAGATCCTACTCGGAATACCACAGACAAGGTTTAGACTTTCCGGATCTCAAGAATGGCCGCCAATAATTCTAGCCTATACCACGAAGACTCTAAACGTGAATCATAAGGCTAAGAGATATGCATTCAAGCTTGTTTTCATGTAGAACGGAAGTGGTTGTCAGGCACGCGTTCATAGGTGAGAATGATGATGAGCATCATATAATCATCACATTCATCATGTTCTTGTGTACGGATGAATATCTTAGAGAAGAAATAGGCTTGAGTTGAATAGAAAAACAATAGTACTTTGCATTAATTCATGAGGAACAGCAGAGTTCCACACCTTAATCTATGGTGTGTAGAAACTCTACCATTGAAAATACATAAGTAATGAAGGTCCAGGCATGGCCAAATGGCCAGCCTCCATAAAGGTCTAAGATAGCATAAGACTGATCAAAGATGTAAATACAATAGTAAAAAGTCCTATTTATACTAAACTAGTTACTAGGGTTTACAGAAATGAGTAAATGATGCAGAAATCCACTTCCGGGCCCACTTGGTTTGTTCTTGGGCTGAGCATTGAAGCTTTCATGTGTAGAGGTCTTCCTTGGAGTTAAATGCCAGTTTGTAACCTGTTTCTGGCGTTTAACTCTGCTTTGCAACCTGTTTCTGGCGTTTAACTCCAGAATAGGGCAGAAAGCTGGCGTTGAACGCCAGTTTGCATCGTCTAAACTCGGGCAAAGTATGGATTATTATATATTTCTGGAAAGACCTGGATGTCTACTTTCCAACGCAATTGAGAACGCACTATTTGTACTTCTGTAGCTCCATAAAATCCACTTTGAGTGCAGGGAGGTCAGAATCCAACAGCTTCTGCAGTTCTTCTTCAACCTCTGAATCTGATTTTTGCTCAAGTCCTTCAATTTCAGCTAGAAATTACCTGAAATCACAGAAAAACACATAAACTCATAGTAAAGTCCAGAAATGTGAATTTTATTTAAAAACTAATAAAAATATACTAAAAACTAACTAAATCATGCTGAAAACTATGTAAAAATACTGCCAAAAAACATATAAATTATCCGCTCATCACAACACCAAACTTAAATTGTTGCTTGTCCCCAAGCAACTGAAAATTAAATAGGATAAAAAGAAGAGAACATACTATAAATTCCAAAATATCAATGAAACTTAGCTCCAATCAGATGAGCGGGACTAGTAGCTTTTTGCCTCTTGAATAGTTTTGGCATCTCACTTTATCCATTGAAGTTCAGAATGATTGGCATCTATAGGAACTTAGATTTTAGATAGTGTTATTGATTCTCCTAGTTCAGTATGTTGATTCTTGAACACAGCTACTTTATGAGTCTTGGCCGTGGCCCTAAGCACTCTGTTTTCCAGTATTACCACCAGATACATACATGCCACAGACACATAACTGGGTGAACCTTTTCAGATTGTGACTCAGCTTTGCTAAAGTCCCCAATTAGAGGTGTCCAGGGTTCTTAAGCACACTTTTTTTTGCTTTGGACCTTGACTTTAACTGCTCAGTCTCAAGTTTTCACTTGACATCTTCACGCCACGAGCACATGGTTAGGGACAGCTTGGTTTAGCCACTTAGACCAGGATTTTATTCCTTTAGGCCCTCCTATCCACTGATGCTCAAAGCTTTGGATCCTTTTTATTACCCTTGCCTTTTGGTTTTAAGGGCTATTTGCTTTTTGCTCTTGCCTTTTGGTTTAAAGAGCTTTTGGCTTTTTCTGCTTGCTTTTTCTTTTTCTTTCTTTTTTTTTCGCCATTTTTTTCTCTTCTTTTTTTTCGCAAGCTTTTGTATTCACTGCTTTTTCTTGCTTCAAGAATCAATTTTTTGATTTTTTGGATTATCAATAACATTTCTCCTTTTTCATCATTCTTTCAAGAGCCAACATATTTAACATTCATAAACAACAATATCAAAAGATATATGCACTGTTCAAGCATTCATTCAGAAAACAAAAAGTATTGTCACCACATCAAAATAATTAAACTAATTTCAAGGATGAATTCGAAATCATGTACTTCTTGTTCTTTTGTAATTAAAAGCATTTTTCATTTAAGAGAGGTGATGGATTCATAGGACATTCATAGCTTTAAGACATAGACACTTAAACACTAATGATCATTTAATAAAGACACAAACATAAATAAACATGAAGCATAGTAAACGAAAAACATGAAAATAAGAACAAGGAGATTAAGGAACGGGTCCACCTTAGTGAGGGTGGCGTCTTCCTCTTCTTGAAGAACCAATGGTGCTCTTGAGCTCCTCTATGTCTCTTCCTTGTCTTTGTTGCTCCTCCCTCATAGCTCTTTGATCTTCTCTAATCTCATGGAGGATGATGGAGTGCTCTTGGTGCTCCATCCTTAGTTGTCCCATGTTGGAACTTAATTCTCCTAGGGAAGTGTTGATTTTCTCCCAATAATTTTGTGGAGGGAAGTGCATCCCTTGAGGCATCTCAGGGATTTCATGGTGAGGAATTTCCTCATGCTCTTGTTGAGGTCCATGATATCTTGTTTGTTCCATCCTTTTTTTAGTGATGGGCTTGTCTTCATCAATGAGGATGTCTCCCTCTATGTCAATTCCAGCCGAATTGCAGAGGTGGCAAATGAGGTGAGGAAAGGCTAACCTTGCCAAAGTGGAAGACTTGTCAGCCACCTTGTAGAATTCTTGAGGTATAATCTCATGAACTTCCACTTCCTCCCCAATCATGATACTATGGATCATGATGGCCCGGTCTATAGTAACTTCAGACCGGTTACTAGTAGGAATGATTGAGCGTTGAGTAAACTCCAACCATCCTCTAGCTACAGGCTTAAGGTTCGGTCTTCTCAATTGAACCGGCTTGCCTCTTGAGTCAACTTTCCATTGAGCTCCTTCTACACATATGTCCATGAGGACTTAGTCCAACCTTTGATCAAAGTTGACCCTTCTAGTGTAGGGGCGTGCGTTTTCTTGCATCATTGGCAAGTTGAACGCCAACCTTACATTTTCCGGACTGAAATCTAAGTATTTTCCCCGAACCATGGTAAGCCAATTCTTTGGATTCGAGTTCATACTTTGATCATAGTTCCTAGTGATCCATGCATTTGCATAGAACTCTTGAACCATTAAGATCCCGACTTGTTGAATGGGGTTGGTGAGAACTTCCCAACCTCTTCTTCGGATCTCATGTCGGATCTTCGGATACTCATTCTTTTTAAGCTTGAAAGGGACCTCAGGGATCACTTTCTTCTTGGCCACAACTTTATAGAAGTGGTCTTGATGGACCTTTGAGATGAATCTCTCCATCTTCCATGATCAGAGGTGGAAGCAATTGCCTTCCCTTTTCTTTTTCTTGAGGTTTCTCTGGCCTTAGGTGCCATTAATGGTTATAGAAAAACAAAAAGCAATGCTTTTACCACAACAAACTTAAAATGTTTGCTCGTCCCCGAGAAAAAGAAGAAAGAAATAAGGAGAAGAAGAAGAAAAATAGAGGAGAGGAAGAGGGGTGTGTATTCGGCCAAGGGGAAGAAGAAAGGGTTGTGTTGTGTGAAAATGAAGAAGGAATGAGGGGTTTATATAGGAGTGGGGGGAGGTTTAGGGTTCGGCCATTAGGGTTGGGTTTGGGAGGGAAAAGAATTTGAATTTTGGAGGTAGGTGGGGTTTATGGGGAAGAGTGGAGGGATGTGAGGAGGAGAGAAGAAGAGGTGGGGTAGGTGGGGATCCTGTGGAGTCCACAGATCCAATGGGGTCAAGGACTTAACATCCCTGCTCCAATTAGGCGTGTAAAACGCCCTTAGCATGCATGTCTGGCGTTAAACGCCAGCTTGCTGCTTGTTTTTGGCGTTAAACGCCCAAATATAGCCTGTTTCTGGCGTTTAACACCAGGTTGATGCTTGTTTCTGGCGTTAAACGCCAGCTTGGTGCTTGTTTCTGACGTTAAATGCCAGACAGATGCTTGTTTCTGGCGTTTAAACGCCAGAATGCTCTTCTTCCAGGGTGTGCTGTTTTAATGCTATTTTTCATTTTGTTTTTGATTTTTCAGTAGTTTTTGTGACTTCACATGATCATCAATCTAATAAAACATGAAATAAAAATAAAAATAAAATAGATATAATTAAATAACATTGGGTTGCCTCCCAACAAGCGCTTCTTTAATGTCAATAGCTTGACAGTGAGCTCTTATGGAGCCTCACAGATAATCAGAGCAATGTTAGGACCTCCCAACACCAAACTTAGAGTTTGACTGTGGGGGCTTTGGTTGACTCTGCAGTGAGAGAAGCTTTTCATGCTTACTCTCCATGGTTACAGAAGGAGATCCTTGAGTTTCAAACACAAGGTTGTCCTTATTCAGTTGGAGGACCAACTATCCTCTGTCCACATTAATGAGATTCTGGCAGTTTGCACCTCAAATATCCCAAGTTTCTCCATTACAGAGAGTGTCATTAAGTTTATTCCTGACCCCAGGTCACACAGAGCCTTCTCAAAGGTCATGATGCCTATGTTACAGGGAATTAGAAATTTACCAGGGTCCTGTTTCTTTTGAGGTAGAGTTTGCTAAACTAAGGCATTTAGTTCCTTGATGAGCAATGGAGGTTCATCCTCCCAAGTCTCATTACCAAATATTGAGCAACATGCTCTTCAGCAATGTCTTCATCTTCTTCAGAAGATGAATAGTCATCAGAACTCATGAATGGTAAAAGGAGGTTCAATAGAATCTCTATGGTCTCTAGATGAGCCTCAAATTCCTTTGGTTCCTCAAAGGGAAACTCCTTATTGGTCAGTGAACATCCCAGGAGGTCTTCCTCACTAGGATTCACGTCTTCCTCCTCCTCTTTGGGTTCGGCCACACCAAGTAAGGAATAGCCTTGCACTCTCTTTTTGGATTCTCCTCAGTATTGCTTGGGAGAGTACTAGGAGGGGTTTCAGTGACTCTTTTACTCAGCTGGCCCACTTGTGCCTCCAAATTTCTAATGGAGGACCTTATTTCATTCATGAAACTTAAAGTGGCCTTAGATAGATCAGAAACTATATTTGCTAAGCTAGATGGATTCTGCTCAGAATTCTCTGTCTGTTGCTGAGTGGATGATAGAAAAGGCTTGCTATTGCTAAACTTATTTCTTCCACTATTACTAAAGCCTTGTTGAGGCTTTTGTTGATCCTTCCATGAGAAATTTGGATGATTTCTCCATGAGGGATTATAGGTATTCCCATAAGGTTCCCCCATGTAATTCACCTCTGCTATTGCAGGGTTCTCAGGATCATAAGCTTCTTCTTCAGAAGATGCCTCTTGAGTACTGTTGGATGCAGCTTGCAATCCATTCATATTCTGAGAAATCATATTGACTTGCTGAGTCAATATTTTATTCTGAGCCAATATGGCATTCAGAGTATCAATTTCAAGAACTCCCTTCCTCTGAGGCATCCCATTACTCACAGGATTCCTTTCAGAAGTGTACATGAACTGGTTATTTGCAACCATGTCAATGAGTTCCTGAGCTTCTGAAGGCATTTTCTTTAGGTGAATGGATCCACCTGCAGAATGGTCCAATGATATCTTTGATAATTCAGACAGACCATCATAGAATATATCCAGGATGGACCATTCTGAAAGCATGTCAGAAGGACACTTTTTGGTCAGTTACTTATATCTCTCCCAAGCTTCATAGAGGGATTCACCTTCTTTTTGTTTGAAGGTTTGAACATCCACTCTAAGCTTGCTAAGCTTTTGAGGAGGAAAGAAATTGGCTAAGAAAGTCGTGACCAGCTTATCCCAAGAGTTCATGCTATCTTTAGGTTGAGAGTCCAACTATATTCTAGCTCTGTCTCTTACAGCAAACGGGAAAAGCATAAGCCTGTAGACTTCGGGATCAACCCCATTGGTCTTAACAGTATCACAGATTTGCAAGAATTCAGTTAAAAACTGAAAAGGATCTTCTGATGGAAGTCCATGAAACTTGCAATTCTGTTGCATCAGAGAAACTAATTGAGGCTTTAGCTCAAAATTGTTTGCTCCAATGTTAGGGATTGAGATGCTTCTTCCATGTAAATTGGAATTTGGTGCAGTAAAGTCACCAAGCATCTTCCTTGCATTGTTATTATTTTCGGCCATGTCTCCTTCTTTTTCGAAAATTTCTGTTAGATTTTCTCTAGAGAGTTGTGCTTTAGCTTCCCTTAGCTTCCTCTTCAGAGTCCTTTCAGGTTCAGGATCAGCTTCAACAAGAATGTTCTTATCCTTGTTCCTGCTCATATGAAAAAGAGGAGAACACAAAAGAAAATATGGAATCCTCTATGTCACAATATAGAGATTCCTTATGTAAGTATAAGAAGAGAAGAATAGAAGAGGAAAAATATGAGAATTCAAACACAGAAGGGAAGAGTGGGTTCGAATTTTTGAGTGAAAGAGGGGTGTGAGCAGATAAATAAATAATTAGAAGGAGATGAGAGAGGGAAGAATTCGAAAATTAAATAAATAAAATAAGAATATTTTTGTTTTTGTTTTTAATTTAAAATTAAAGTTAAAATTCGAAAGTTTTAAAAAGAAAAATGAAATTAAATTAAATTAGAATTTAAAACAAATAGTTAATTAAAACAAATTTTTTAGAAAGGTGTTAGTAATTTTTGAAAATTGGAGAGAGAAAAGTAGTTAGGTGGTTTTGGAAAAGATATGATTGAAACAATTAGATAGGATTAATTTGAAAAAGATTTAAAAATCAATTTGAAAACATAAGAGGTTAGAAAAGATTTTGAAATTGATTTTGAAAAAGATGTGATTGACATTTATTTTGAAAAAGTTTTGAAAAAGAAATTTAAAAAGATTTGATTTTGAAAATTAAAGTTGGTTACTTGACTAACAAGAAACAAAAAGATATGATTTTAAAATTTAAAGATTGAACCTTTCTTAATAGGCAAGTAACAAACTTTAAAATTTTTGAATCAATCACATTAATTGTTAGTAAAGATTTTGAAATTATGAAACAAAATAAGAAAAAGATTTTTGAAAATCAATTTGAAATTTTCGAACATATGAAAGAAAAAATGAAAAAGATTTGATTTTTGAAAAAGATTTGAAAAAGATAGGATTTTTAAATTGAAAATTTGATTTGACTCATAAGAAACAACTAGATTTTAAAAATTTTTGAAAAAGTCAACTCAAATTTTCGAATTTTATGGGATGAAAAAGGAAAAGATATTTTTTTTATTTTTGAATGTTTAATGAAGAAAGAGGAAAACAACCAAAAGACTTAAACATGAAAATTATGAATCAAAACACACAATGCATGCAAGAACACTTTGAATGTCAAGATGAACACCAAGAACACTTTGAATGTCAAGATGAACACCAAGAACTTATTTTTGAATTTTTTTAGAAAAGAAAAACATGCAAGACACCAAACATAGAAATTTTCAAACTTTAGACAATATGAATGCAAGAATGCATATGAAAAACAAGATGCAACATACAACAAGAAAATATGAATATCAAACAAGAGGATTCATCAAGAAAAACTTGAAGATCGTGAAGAATGCAATGCATGAATTTTTGAAAAATGCAAGAAAGAGATAAACATGCAATTGACACCAAACTTATGACTTGAAACTAGATTCAAGCAAGAAACATCAAATTATTTTTGGTTTTATGATTTTATAAAAAAAAATTTGTATTTTTTTTCAAAAATTAATTGGAAAAAGAAAATTAAGGATTTCAAAATTTTTAATGAGAATTCCAGGAATCATGCAATGTTAGTCTAAAGCTTCGGTCCAGGAATTAGACATGGCTCACTAGCCAGCCAAGCTTTCAGTGAAAGCTCCGGTCCAACACACTAGACATGGCCAATGGCCAGCCAAGCTTCAGATGATACAAATCAGGCATATAACAGCTGATTAGATGAGAGTCCAAGGGCTCTTGCCATGATAGGTGGAAGCCTCAGTCCAAAAATTTAGACATGGCTTGACAGCCAGCCAGGCTTCAACAAATCATGAAGAAACTCTAGAATTCATTCTTAAAAATTCTGAAGAACATAGAATAATTTATTTGTATTAAATATTTTTTTTGAAAATTTTTTCGAAAATAAAAATAATAAAAACAAAAAGCTTAAAATTAAAATAAAATTACCTAATCTGAGCAACAAGATGAACCGTCAGTTGTCCAAACTCGAACAATCTCCGGCAACGGCGCCAAAAACTTGGTATGCAAAATCGTGATCGTTCATTCCTTGGTAACGGCGTCAAAAACTTAATACGCATGTTCATAATTTTAGTTCTTTGTCACAACTTCGCACAACTAACCAGCAAGTGCACTGGGTCGTCCAAGTAATAAACCTTACGTGAGTAAGGGTCGATCCCACGGAGATTGTCGCCTTGAAGCAAGCTATGATCACCTTGCAAATCTCAGTCAAGCGGATTCAAATGGTTATGGTGAATTGATAATTAAAATATAATTAAAATATAAAATAGGATAGAAATACTTATGTAATTCATTGGTGAGAATTTCAGATAAGCGTATAGAGATGCTTTTGTTCCTCCTAAACCTCTGCTTTCCTGCTATCTTCATCCAATCATTCCTACTCCTTTCCATGGCAAGCTTTATGTAGGGCATCACCGTTGTCAATGGCTACTTCCCGTCCTCTCAGTGAAAATGGTCCAAAATGCGCTGTCACCGCACGGCTAATCATCTGTTGGTTCTCGATCATACTGGAATAGGATACAGTAATCCTTTTGCGTCTGTCACTATGCCCAGCACTCGCGAGTTTGAAGCTCGTCACAGCCATCCCTTCCTAGATCCTACTCGAAATACCACAGACAAGGTTTAGACTTTCCGGATCTCAAGAATTGCCGCCAATAATTCTAGCCTATACCACGAAGACTCTGATCGTGAATCAGAAGGCTAAGAGATATGCATTCAAGCTTGTTTTCATATAGAACGGAAGTGTTTGTCAGGCACGCGTTCATAAGTGAGAATGATGATGAGCGCAAACTAGTTACTAGGGTTTACAGAAATGAGTAAATGATGCAGAAATCCACTTCCGGGTCCACTTGGTGTGTGTTTGGGCTGAGAATTGAAGCTTTCACGTGTAGAGGTCTTTCTTGGAGTTAAACGCCAGTTTGTAACCTGTTTCTGGCATTTAACTCTGCTTTGCAACCTGTTTCTGGCGTTTAACTCCAGAATAGGGCAAAAATCTGGCGTTGAACGCCAGTTTGCATCGTCTAAACTCAGACAAAATATGGACTATTATATATTGCTGAAAAGCCCTGGATGTCTACTTTCCAACGCAATTGATAGCGCGCCATTTGGACTCCTGTAGCTCCAGAAAATCCACTTTGAGTGCAGGGAGGTCAGAATCCAACAGCATCTGCAGTTCTTCTTCAACCTCTGAATCTGATTGTTGCTCAAGTCTCTCAATTTCAACCAGAAATTACCTAAAATTACAGACAAACACACAAACTCATAGTAAAGTCCAGAAATGTGAATTTTATTTAAAAACTAATAAAATATACTAAAAACTAACTAAATCATACTGAAAACTATGTAAAAACACTGCCAAAAAGCGTATAAATTATCCGCTCATCAGCTATGCTTTGTGAAAATGATGTTCCAAAATTTTTGTGGGCTGAAGCTGTAAATACAGCTTGTTATATTTTGAATAGGACCGTCATTAGAAAGGGTTTAAAGAAAACACCTTATGAGCTATGGAAAGGAACCCCACCAAATCTTAAGTATTTCCACATTTTTGGATGCAAATGCTTTGTACTTAACAATAAAGAAAATCTAGGCAAATTTGATCCAAAATCCTATGAAAGAATATTTGTTAGATAATCTACCACTAGCAAAGCATTTAGAGTTTACCTCAAAGAACATAGAACCATAGAGGAATCCATGCATGTATCCTTTTGTGATACTAATTCAATTCCCAGTGCCCCTTTAGATGATGATACAGGTAGTGAAGCAGAAACAAGCCATCAACCAAGTCAAGAAAATCTCAATGCTATCCCAAGTGAAGAATCTGTCTGTCCAGTTTTGTCTCATCAGGATGGAGGAGATATTTCAGTTTTGTCTCCTGAGCCAATAAGAGATTCCGGAACAGACCAGATTACTGAAGCTCATCAAAGCTCAACCGTACTCTGAAAACCTAGAGAATAGAAGTCCATGAAGGGTTATCCGCATGATTTTATCATTGGTGATCCCTCCCAAGGTGTTTCAACAAGATCCTCAACCAAGAAGCAATCCGAACAAAGCAATTTTGCTTTCTTGTCTCAAATGGAGCCTAACAATGTGAAGCAAGCTCTTGAAAACCCCTCTTGGATCAAAGCCATACAAGAAGAGCTAGCTCAATTTGACAAGAATGAGGTTTGGACACTAGCCTCATCCGAATGGTAAGAAGGTAACGGGTACTAAGTGGGTTTTCAAAAATAAATTGGGTGATGATGGTAAAGTTGTTCGTAACAAGGCTAGATTAGTGGCCCAAGGTTATGATCAAGAAGAGGGTATTGATTTTGATGAGTCTTTTGCTCCGTTAGCAA
Source organism: Arachis ipaensis (assembly GCF_000816755.2). Classification (NCBI taxonomy): domain Eukaryota; kingdom Viridiplantae; phylum Streptophyta; class Magnoliopsida; order Fabales; family Fabaceae; genus Arachis; species Arachis ipaensis. The sequence continues at coordinate 113,558,889 of NC_029789.2, forward strand.
GAATGGAAGCAATTAGGTTACTTCTTGCCTATGCCGCCCATAAAGGTTTTAAAATGTTCCAAATGGATGTCAAATGTGCTTTCCTTAATGGCTTTATAGATAGAGAAGTGTTTGTGGCACAATGCTGCGGGGAAATCGTGATCATTCATTCCTTGGTAACGCCGCTAAAGACTTAATACGCACGTTCATAATCTTAATTCTTTGTCACAACTTCGCACAACTAACCAGCAAGTGCACTGGGTCATCCAAGTAATAAACCTTACGTGAGTAAGGGTCGATCCCACGAAGATTGTCGGCTTAAAGCAAGCTATGGTCATCTTGCAAATCTCAGTCAGGCAGATTCAAATGGTTATGGTGAATTGATAATTAAAATATAATTAAAATATAAAATAGGATAGAGATACTTATGTAATTCATTGGTGAGAGTTTCAGATAAGCGTATAGAGATGCTTTTGTTCCTCCTAAACCTCTGCTTTCCTGCTGTCTTCATCCAATCATACATACTCCTTTCCATGGCAAGCTGTATGTAGAGCATCACCGTCGTCAATGGCTACATCCCGTCCTCTCAATGAAAATGGTCTAAAATGCGCTGTCACCGCACGGGTATTCATCTGTCGGTTCTCGATCATACTGGAATATGATTCAGTAATTCTTTTGCGTCTGTCACTACGCCCAGCACTCGCGAGTTTGAAGCTCGTCACAGCCATCCCTTCCCAGATCCTATTCGGAATACCACAGACAAGGTTTAGACTTTTTGGATCTCAAGAATGGCCGCCAATATGCTAGCCTATACCACGAAGACTCTGATCTCACGATCAGAAGGCTAAGAGATACACATTCAAGCTTGTTTATATGTAGAACGGAAGTGTTTGTCAGGCACGCGTTCATAAGTGAGAATGATGATGAGCGTCACATAATCATCACATTCATCATGTTCTTATGTGCGAATGAATATCTTAGAGAAGAAATAGGCTTGAATTGAATAGAAAAACAATAGTACTTTGCATTAATTCGTGAGGAACAGCAGAGCTCCACACCTTAATCTATGGTGTGTAGAAACTCTACCGTTGAAAATACATAAGTGATGAAGGTCCAGGCATGGCCGAATGGCCAGCCCCCTAAACGTGATCAAAGGATCAAAAGATAATCCAAAAGATCTAAAAATAATAGTAAAAAGTTCTATTTATACTAAACTAGTTACTAGGGTTTACAGATATAAGTAAATGATGTAGAAATCCACTTCCGGGCCCACTTGGTGTGTGCTTGGGCTGAGCATTGAAGCTTTCACGTGTAGAGGTCTTCCTTCGAGTTAAACGCCAGTTTGTAACCCGTTTCTGGCGTTTAACTCTGCTTTGCAGCCTGTTTCTGACTCTAGAATAGGGCAGAGAGCTGGCGTTGAACGCCAGGTTGCATCGTCTAAACTCGGGCAAAATATGGACTATTATATATTGATGGATAGCCCTAGATGTCTACTTTCCAACGCAATTGAGAGCGCGCCATTTGAACTCCTTTAACTCCAGAAAATCCACTTTGAGTGCAGAGAGGTCAGAATCCAACAGCATCTGCAGTCCTTCTTCAGCCTCTGAATCAGATTTTTGCTCAAGTCCCTCAATTTCAGCCAGAAAATACCTGAAATCACAAAAAAACACACAAACTCATAGTAAAGTCCAGATATGTGATTTTTTATTAAAAACTAATAAAAATATACTAAAAAGTAACTAAATCATACTAAAAACTATGTAAAAATAATGCCAAAAAGCGTATAAATTATCCGCTCATCACAACACCAAACTTAAATTGTTGCTTGTCCCCAAGCAACTGAAAATCAAATAGGATAAAAAGAAGACTTAATGCTCAAAGCCTTGGATCCTTTTTACCCTTGCCTTTTGGTTTTAAGGGTTATTGTCTTTTTGCTCTTGCCTTTTAGTTTAAAGAGCTTTTGGCTTTTTCTGCTTGCTTTTTCTTTTTCTTTTTCTTATTTTTTTGCCATTTTTTTCTTCTTTTTTTTTCGCAAGCTTTTGTATTCACTGCTTTTTCTTGCTTCAAAAATCAATTTTATGATTTTTCAGATTATCAATAACATTTCTCCTTTTTCATCATTCTTTCAAGAGCCAACATATTTAACATTCATAAACCTCAATATCAAAAGACATATGCACTGTTCAAGAATTCATTCAGAAAACAAAAAGTATTGTCACCATATCAAAATAATTAAACCAATTTCAAGGATGAATTCAAAACCATGTACTTCTTGTTCTTTTATTTTTAGAACAGTTTTCATTTAAGAGAGGTGATGGATTCATAGGACATTCATAGCTTTAAGACATAGACACTTAAACACTAATGATCATGTAATAAAGACACAAACATAAATAAACATGAAGCATAGTAAACGAAAAACATGAAAATAAGAACAAGGAGATTAAGGAACGGGTCCACCTTAGTGAGGGTGGCGTCTTCCTCTTCTTGAAGAACCAATGGTGCTCTTGAGCTCCTCTATGTCTCTTCCTTGTCTTTGTTGCTCCTCCCTCATAGCACTTTGATCTTCTCTAATCTCATGGAGGGTGATGGAGTGCTCTTGGTGCTCCATCCTTAGTTGTCCCATGTTGGAGCTTAATTCTCCTAGGGAAGTGTTGATTTGCTCCCAATAGTTTTGTGGATGGAAGTGCATCCCTTGAGGCATCTCAGGGATTTCATGGTGAGGAATTTCCTCATGCTCTTGTTGAGGTCCATGATCTCTTGTTTGCTCCATCCTTTTCTTAGTGATGGGCTTGTCCTTTTCAATGAGGATGTCTCCCTCTATGTCAATTCCAGCCGAATTGCAGAGGTGACAAATGAAGTGAGGAAAGGCTAACCTTGCCAAAGTGGAGGACTTGTCAGCCACCTTGTAGAGTTCTTGAGGTATAATCTCATGAACTTCCACTTCCTCCCCAATCATGATACTATGGATCATGATGGCCCGGTCTATAGTAACTTCAGACCGGTTACTAGTAGGAATGATTGAGCGTTGAGTAAACTCCAACCATCCTCTAGCTACAGGCTTAAGGTCCGGTCTTCTCAATTGAACCGGCTTGCCTCTTGAGTCAACTTTCCATTGAGCTCCTTCTACACATATGTCCATGAGGACTTGGTCCAACCTTTGATCAAAGTTGACCCTTCTAGTGTAGGGGCGTGCGTTTTCTTCCATCATTGGCAAGTTGAACGCCAGCCTTACATTTTCCGGACTGAAATCTAAGTATTTTCCCCGAACCATGGTAAGCCAATGCTTTAGATTCGGGTTCACACTTTGATCATGGTTCCTAGTGATCCATGCGGTTGCATAGAACTCTTGAACCATTAAGATCCCGACTTGTTGAATAGGGTTGGTGAGAACTTCCCAACCTCTTCTTCGGATCTCATGTTGGATCTTCGGATACTCATTCTTTTTTAGCTTGAAAGGAACCTCAGGGATCACTTTCTTCTTGGCCGCAACTTCATAGAAGTGGTCTTGATGGACCTTTGAGATGAATCTCTCCATCTTCCATGACTCAGAGGTGGAAGCAATTGCCTTCCCTTTCCTCTTTCTTGAGGTTTCTCTTGTCTTAGGTGCCATTGATGGTTATGGAAAAACAAAAAGCTATGCTTTTACCACACCAAACTTAAAATGTTTGCTCGTCCCCGAGCAAAAGAAGAAGAAAGAAAGAAGGAGAAGAAGAAGAAGAATGGAGGAGAGGGAGAGAGGTGTGTATTTGGCCAAGGGGGAGAAGAAAGGGTTGTGTTGTGAGAAAATGAAGAAGAAAAGAGGGGTTTATATAGGAGTGGGGGAGGGTTTAGGGTTCGGCCATTAGGGTTGGGTTTGGGA
>NC_029789.2:113563561-113588364 GCF_000816755.2 Arachis ipaensis
AGTGATTGAGTTGATTGGTGAAGGGTATTTGTGGAAGAGAGTTATGAAAAGGTGTGAAGAGGAGAGAAGAAAAGGTGGGGATCCTGTGGGGTCAAGGACTTAACATCCCTGCTCCAATTAGGCGTGTAAAACGCCTTTAGTATGCATGTCTGGCGTTAAACGCCAGCTTGCTACTTGTTTCTGGCGTTTAACGCCACTTCCATGCTCTGTTCTGGCGTTAAACGCCAGTCTAGTGCTTGTTTCTGGCCTTTAACGCCAGCTTGATGTTTCTTTCTGGCGTTAAACGCCAGTTTGATGCTCCTTACTGGCGTTTAAATGCCAGTAAGTTCTTCCTCCAGGGTGAGCTATTTTTAAATCTATTTTTCATTCTGTTTTTGATTTTTCAGTAGTTTTTGTGACTCCACATGATCATCAACCTAAAAAAAACATAAAATAACAATAGAAAATAAATAGATATAATTAAATAACATTGGGTTGCCTCCCAACAAGCCCTTCTTTAATGTCAATAGCTTAACAGTGAGCTCTCATGTTGCCTCACAGATGTTCAGAGCATTGTTGGAACCTCCCAACACCAAACTTAGAGTTTGAATGTGGGGGTTCAAGACTAAACTTAGAGTTTGGTTGTGGCCTCCCAACACCAAACTTAAAGTTTGACTGTGGGGGCTTTGGTTGACTCTGCAGTGAGAGAAGCTTTTCATGCTTACTCTCCATGGTTACAGAAAGAGATCCTTGAGTTTTAAACACAAGGTTGTCCTCATTCAGTTGAAGGAACAATTCTCCTCTGTCCACATCAATCACAGCTTTTGCTGTGGCTAGGAAAGGTCTTCCAAGGATGATGGATTCATCCTCATCCTTCCCAGTGTCTAGGATTATGAAATTAGCAGGGATGTAAAGGCCTTCAACCTTTACTAAAACGTCCTCTACTAATCCATAAGCCTGTTTTCTTGAGTTGTCTGCCATCTCTAATGAGATTCTGGCAGCTTGCACCTCAAAGATCCCAAGTTTCTCCATTACAGACAGTGGCATAAGGTTAATGCCTGACCCCAGGTCACACAGAGCCTTTTCAAAGGTCATGGTGCCTATGTTACAGGGTATTAAGAATTTACCAGGATCATGTTCTTTTGAGGTAATTTTTGCCTATCCAATGTATTTAGTTCATTGGTGAGCAAGGGAGGTTCATCTTCCTAAGTCTCATTACCAAATAATTTGGTATTCAGCTTCAGGATTGCACCAAGGTATTTAGCAACTTGCTCTTCAGTAATGTCTTCATCCTCTTTAGAGGATGAATACTCATCAGAGCTCATGAAGGGCAAAAGGAGGTTCAATGGAATCTCTATGGTCTCTAGATGAGCCTTAGATTCCTTTGGTTCCTCAAAGGGAAACTCCTTATTGGTCACTGAGCGTCCCAGGAGGTCTTCCTCACTAGGATTCACGTCCTCCTCCTCCTCTCTGGGTTCGGCCACACCAAGTAAGGTACTGGCCTTGCACTCTCTTTTTGGATTCTCTTCTGTATTGCTTGGGAGAGTACTAGGAGGGATTTCAGTGACTCTTTTACTCAGCTAGCCCACTTGTGCCTCCAAATTTCTAATGGAGGACCTTGTTTCATTCATGAAACTTAAAGTGGCCTTAGATAGATCAGATACTATATTTGCTAAGCTAGATGGATTCTGCTCAGAATTCTCTGTCTGTTGCTGAGTGGATGATGGAAAAGGCTTGCTATTGCTAAACCTGTTTCTTCTTCCATTATTAAAGCCTTATTGAGACTTTTGTTGATCCTTCCATGAGAAATTTGGATGATTTCTCCATGAGGGATTATAGGTATTCCCATAGGGTTCTCCCATGTAATTCACCTCTGCTATTGCAGGGTTCTCAGGATCATAAGCTTCTTCTTCAGAAGATGCCTCTTGAGTACTGTTGGATGCAGCTTGCAATCCATTCAGACTCTGAGAAATCATATTGACTTGCTGAGTCAATATTTTATTCTGAGTTAATATGGCATTCAGAGTATCAATTTCAAGGACTCCCTTCCTTTGAGGCGTCCCATTACTCACAGGATTCCTTTCAGAAGTGTACATGAACTGGTTATTTGCAACCATGTCAATGAGTTCTTAAGCTTCTGCAGGTATTTTCTTTAGGTGAATGGATCCACCTGCAGAATGGTCCAATGACATCTTTGATAATTCAGACAGACCATCATAGAATATATCCAAGATGGTCCATTCTGAAAGCATGTCAGAAGGACACTTTTTGGTCAGTTACTTATATCTCTCCCAAGCTTCATAGAGGGATTCACCTTCTTTCTGTTTGAAGGTTTGAACATCCACTCTAAGTTTGCTAAGCTTTTGAGAAGGAAAGAACTTGGCTAAGAAAGCCGTGACCAGCTTATCCCAAGAGTTCAGGATATCTTTAAGTTGAGAGTCTAACCATATTCTAGCTCTATCTCTTACAACAAACAGGAAAATCATAAGCCTGTAGACCTCGGAGTCAACCCCATTGGTCTTAACAGTATCACAGATCTGCAAGAATTCAGTTAAGAACTGAAAAGGATCTTCAGATGGAAGTCCATGAAACTTACAGTTCTGTTGCATCAGAGAAATTAATTGAGGCTTTAGCTCAAAATTGTTTGCTCCAATGGCAGGGATTGAGATGCTTCTTCCATGTAAATTGGAAGTTGGTGCAGTAAAGTCACCAAGCATCTTCCTTGCATTGTTATTATTTTCGGCCATGTCTCCTTCTTTTTCGAAAATTTTTGTCAGATTTTCTCCAAAGAGTTGTGCTTTAGCTTCCCTTAACTTTCTCTTCAGAGTCCTTTCAGGTTCAGGATCAGCTTCAACAAGAATGTTCTTATCCTTGTTCCTGCTCATATGAAAAAGAAGAAAACAGAAAATAATAGGGATCCTCTTTGCCACAGTAGAGAGGTTCCCTTATGTGAGTAGAAGAAGAAAAGAATAGAAGAAGAGAAATTCGAGCACCAAGAAGAGAGGGTTCAAATTTTGAGATGAAGAGAAGTGTTAGTAGATAAATAAATAATTAGAAGGAGGTGAGAGAGAAGAATTTTTGAAAATAATTGAAAAGAAAAGAAAAATATTTTTGTTTTTAATTTAAAATTAAAGTTAAAATTCGAAAATTAAGCAAGGAAAATAAAACTAAATCAAATTAAAATTTAAAACAAATAGTTAATTAAAGAGGAATTTTGAAAAAGAGGAAGGTGATTTTCGAAAATTTAAATAGAGAATTAGTTAGGTAGTTTTGAAAAAGATATGATTGAAATGGTAAACTTTTAAATCAAACAAAAAGTTAAGTAGTTAATAAAAAAATTTTGAAAATCAAATTTTGAAAAGATAAGAGGTTAGAAAAGGTTTTGAAATTGATTTTGAAAAAGATGTGATTGACATTTATTTTGAAAAAGATTTGAAAAAGAAATTTAAAAAGATTTGATTTTGAAAATTAAGGTTGGTTACTTGACTAACAAGAAACAAAAAGATATGATTTTAAAATTTAAAGATTGAACCTTTCTTACTAGGCAAGTAACAAACTTAAAATTTTTGAATCAATCACATTAATTGTTAGTAAAGATTTTGAAGTTATAAAACAAAATAAGAAAAAGATTTTTGAAAATCAATTTGAAATTTTCAAAAATATGAAAGAAAAAATGAAAAAGATTTGATTTTTGAAAAAGATAGAATTTTTAAATTGAAAATTTGATTTGACTCATAAGAAACAACTAGATTTTAAAATTTTTTTTGAAAAAGTCAACTCAAATTTTTGAATTTTATGAGATGAGAAAGGGAAAGATATTTTTTTGATTTTTGAATTTTTAATGATGAGAGAGAAAAACATCAAAAAGACTCAATGCATGAAAATTTTGGATCAAAACAAATGATGCATGCAAGAACACTATGAATGTCAAGATGAACACCAAGAACACTTTGAATTTCAAGATGAACACTAAGAACTTATTTTTGAAAATTTTTAAGAAAAGAAAAACATGCAAGACACCAAACTTAGAAATTTTCAATAATTGGATACTAACAAATTGAAAATGCATATGAAAAAAACAAGATGCAACACACAACAAGAAAATATGAAGATCAAATAAGAGGATTCATCAAGAACAACTTGAAGATCATGAAGAATGCAATGCATGAATTTTCGAAAAATGCAAGAAAGAGATAAACATGCAATTGACACCAAACTTATAAATTGACAATAGACTCAAACAAGAAACACAAAATTATTTTTGATTTTATGATTTTATTATATTTTTTTTGTAATTTTTTTTCAAAAATTAATTGGAAAAAGAAAAATAAGGATTTCAAAATTTCTAATGAGAATTCCAAGAATCATGCAATGTTAGTCTAAAGCTCCAGTCCAGGAATTAGACATGGCTTACTAGCCAGCCAAGCTTTCAGTGAAAGCTCCGGTCCAAAATACTAGACATGGCTAATGGCCAGCCAAGCTTCAGCAGATACAAATCAGTCATAAAACAGCTGATTAGATGAGAGTCCAAGGACTCTTGCCATGATAAGTGGAAGCCTCAATCCAAAAATTTAGACATGGCTTGACAGCCAGCCAGGCTTCAACAAATCATGAAGAAACTCTAGAATTCATCCTTTAAAAATTCTGAAGACATAGAATAATTTAATTTTTTTAAGATATTTTTTTTTTGAAAATTTTTTTTGAAAATAAAAATAAAAATAATAAAAACAAAAAGCTTAAAGTTAAAATAAAATTTACTTAATCTGAGCAACAAGATGAACCGTCAGTTGTCCAAACTCGAACAATCCCCGGCAACGGCGCCAAAAACTTAGTGTTGTTGCCAGACCAAACTTGGCACTATTGTTGCTGGAAACAAATGTGAAATTGTTGTTCGTTCCCTCCCCGGCAACGGCACCAAAAACTTGGTGTGGGAAATCGTGATCATTCATTCCTTGGTAATGGCGCTAAAGACTTAATATGCACATTCATAATCTTAATTCTTTGTCACAACTTCGCACAACTAACCAGCAAGTGCACTAGGTCGTCCAAGTAATAAACCTTACGTGAGTAAGGGTCGATCCCACGGAGATTGTCGGCTTAAAGCAAGCTATGGTCATCTTGCAAATCTCAGTCAGGCAGATTCAAATGGTTATGGTGAATTGATAATTAAAATACAATTAAAATATAAAATAGGATAGAGATACTTATGTAATTCATTGGTGAGAGTTTCAGATAAGCGTATAGAGATGCTTTTGTTCCTCCTGAACCTCTGCTTTCCTGCTATCTTCATCCAATCATTCCTACTCCTTTCCATGGCAAGCTGTATGTAGGGCATCACCGTCGTCAATGGCTACAACCCGTCCTCTCAGTGAAAATGGTGCAAAATGCGCTGTCACCGCACAGCTATTCATCTGTCGGTTCTCGATCATACTGGAATAGGATTCAATAATCCTTTTGTGTCTGTCACTATGCCCAGCACTCGCGAGTTTGAAGCTCGTCATAGCCATCCCTTCCCAGATCCTACTCGGAATACCACAGACAAGGTTTAGACTTTCCGGATCTCAAGAATGGCTGCCAATATGCTAGCCTATACCACGAAGACTCTGATCTCACGATCAGAAGGCTAAGAGATACACAATCAAGCTTGTTTACATGTAGAATGCAAGTGTTTGTCAGGCACGCGTTCATAAGTGAGAATGATGATGAGCGTCACATAATCATCACATTCATCATGTTCTTGTTTGCGAATGAATATCTTAGAGAAGAAATAGGCTTTAATTGAATAGAAAAACAATAGTACTTTGCATTAATTCATGAGGAACAGCAGCGCTCCACACCTTAATCTATGGTGTGTAGAAACTCTACCGTTGAAAATACATAAGTGATGAAGGTCCAGGCATGGCCGAATGGCCAACCCCCTAAACGTGATCAAAGGATCAAAAGATAATCCAAAAGATCTAAAAACAATAGTAAAATGTTCTATTTATACTAAACTAGTTACTAGGGTTTACAGAGATAATTAAATGATGTAGAAATCCACTTCTGGGCCCACTTGGTGTGTGCTTGGGCTGAGCATTGAAGCTTTCACATGTAGAGGTCTTCCTTGGAGTTAAACGCTAGTTTGTAACCTGTTTCTGGTATTTAACTCTGCTTTGCAACCTCTTTCTGGTGTTTAACTCCAGAATAGGGCAGAGAGCTAGCGCTAAACGTAAATTTGCGTCATCTAAACTCGGATAAAGTATGGAATATTATATATTGCTGGAAAGCCCTAGATCTCTACTTTCCAACGCAATTGAGAGAACGCCATTTGGACTCTTATAGCTCCAGAAAATCCACTTTGAGTGCAGGGAGGTCAGAATCCAACAGTATCTGCAGTCCTTCTTCAGCCTCTGAATCAGATTTTTGCTCAGGTCCCTCAATTTCAGCCAGAAAATACCTGAAATCACAGAAAAATACAGAAATTCATATTAAAGTCTAGAAATGTGATTTTTTATTAAAAACTAATAAAAATATACTAAAAAGTAACTAAATCATACTAAAAACTATGTAAAAATAATGCCAAAAAGCGTATAAATTATCCGCTCATCACACAACCCCCCGGTTTTGAAAATAAAGAATTTCCAAATCATGTTTTCAAGCTTTCAAAGGCTCTTTATGGTCTTAGGCAAGCTCCAAGAGCTTGGTATGAAAGGCTTAGTGCCTTCTTATTGGAAAATCACTTTCAAAGGGGTACCACCGATACTACTTTATTTATTAAAGTATCTAGTGATGATATTCTTCTTATTCAAGTTTATGTGGATGATATAGTGTTTGGATCGGCCAATGAATCCTTGTGTGAAGAGTTTGGAAAACTCATGACTAGTGAGTTTGAAATGAGTTTAATGGGAGAACTAATATTCTTTCTTGGTCTCCAAATTAAACAAACTCCTAGTGGCACTTTTATTCACCAAGGAAAATATGCTAAAGAATTAATCAAGAAATTTGGCGTAGAAAATTCTAAACCTATGGGAACACCAATGCATCCAAACACTAAGCTTGAAAAAGATGATTATGGCAAAGATGTGGATGAAACACGGTATAGAGGAATGATAGGTTTACTCATGTATCTTACCTCCTCTAGACCGGACATTGTTCAAAGTGTGGGTGTATGTTCAAGATTTCAATCTCACCCAAAAGAATCCCACCTTTCGGCCGTAAAAAGAATCATTAGATACATTAAGGGAACTTGTGATTATGGCTTATGGTATCCTAGAACTAATGACTTTTGTGCAGTAGGGTTTTCTGATGCAGATTATGCGGGAGATCGGGTGGATAGAAGGAGCACATCTGGCATGTGTTGCTTCCTTGGAAGCTCACTAAATATGTGGTCAAGCAAGAAACAAGCCACAGTATCTCTATCAACAGCCGAAGCTGAATATATATCTGCCTTTGCTTGTTGTTCACCATTAATTTGGTTAAAAACTCAGTTGGAGGATTACAAATTAAAGATCAATAGTATACCTTTATTTTGTGACAATATGAGTGCTATTAACATCTCTAAAAATCCTGTTCTGCACTCAAGAACTAAGAACATTGAAATTAAATATCATTTTATTAGAGAACATGTGCAAAAGGGTACTATTGATATTCAATTTGTGAAATCCGAAGAACAACTTGTTGATATTTTCACTAAACCTTTGTGTGAGGATAGATTCTGTTCACTAAGGAACAGCTTCGGTATGTTGGATTTGAATTCAGTTGATAATTTGTGAATTTTGATGAATCTGTTGGTTTTGTCTCGTAGGTAAGCATGAGACAAAATTAAGGACATGATGAACTGGCCATGATACAGTGGGAGACTGATTCGGATATTAATGATCATGGGCCCCACCAAATCCTCTTTGACCTCATTCATAATCCTAACCCGTTTTGAGTTCCTCAATTGTTAATCATACTTTTTGAGAAGTTGTCATATCAAATCTTGTAGGAAGGAGCAATTGTCAAATCATAATCTTTTCTCCCACCTTTCCCTTGATTCTAGGAGCTAATCCCTATTTTTTTAATTTTTAAAATGTTTTCATATTGATAACCGCGCTCTTAATAGCCCATTACTCACCAAATTCTCTCTCCACTCAGCATTAAATGCTGTTATAACCTCCCACCTCTCTCCAACCTCTTTGGTCACCCTCTCATCTTCCATCACTTCTCTTCATTTTCATAACATGAAAAAGAAGGTAGTGATAAACCACTATTTTATGGTTTATCTTGTGCTAATTTGAGTGGTTTTTATCAAGCCTTTGCACACTTATTCATACAATTTGCATGATTTTACAATCCCTTCCTAGTTTTGTTCTTTGATTGAAAACTTGCTTCCTAAGCCTTTAAATTATATATATTTTTATCCCCATTTCTACCATTCGATGCCATGATCTGTGTGTTAAGTGTTTCCAGGCTTATTAGGACAGGAATGGCTTAGAGGATGGAGAGGAAGCTTGCAAAAATGGAAGGAGCACAAGAAATAGAGGAGACAACCAGCGAGCAGCGACGGACGCACGTACCTGACGCATGCACATGGATTGGATATTTGCACGGCGACGCGTGCGCGTGCCTGACGCATACGCGTGATAACGGAAATCACCAAACGATGCGTACGTGTGACTGACGCGTACGCATGACATGCGCTACCTGCAGAAAATGCTGGGGGCGATTTTGGGCCACGTTTGGACCCAGTTTTCGGCCCAGAAACACAGACTAGAGCCAGGAGACAAGCAGAGACTCAACACACATTCACATTATGCATAATTTTAGTTTTAGTTTTGGGAATCTTAGAGAAAAATTACTACTTCCTCTAGGTTTTCTTTACATTCATAGTTTTAGAGTTTTATGCTTTTGCTTTTGATATTAAGAAGAGTCATTACCTCCGTTGAAGTTGCCATTATTCTAGTTTGCTTTCTTATTCCTTTACTCTTTTGATTACTTATTAATCCTGTTCAGATACGTATATTGCATTTTGGAATTTATTAATGCAAAGAACTATTTTTTACTTTTAATTAATTTTCAGTTATTGTTTATCATGTCTTCCTTTTATTCCCTTTTTAATTCTGTGCAAGTAATTTTCATGTCAATGGAGTAGACTCCCAACTTGACTTGGGGGTTGATTAAAAGGAGACCCTAGAGTTGGAATGCTCAAGTGATTAGTTAAATTAGAAGTTGTTGGCTAACCTCTCTAGTATCTAACTATAATCCTTCCTAAGGAGAGGATTAGGACTTGGGATTCAGGGTTGATTAGTTAGTTGCTTGACTTTCCTTTATTCAGTAAAGGATAACCAAGTAGAACAATAACCTTTTTACTATTACACTTGGGAAATTCCAACAAGGATAGAACCTCCAAATAAACTTCCCCCGGTCAAGGCTTTTATTTGATTATATAAATTCCCTCGTTAATTTTTATTGCCTTAAATTACAATCATTTAATTTCTTGTTCTCCAACTCTTAAAAATTCTCGGAAAACTCCTGACTAATAAAATAGCACTCCTTTGTCAACTCGTTGGGAGACGACTTGGGATTCCTACTCCCAGTATTTTTATTCTAAATTTGTGACAACCCTTCTAAATTGATAAGCGGATTTTTGCTGGTTAAGAACTGTACTTGCAACGTATTTCTTATATTAAATTCTTAATCGGCTAATTTCCGCCACGTCAATTTTTGGCGCCATTGCTGGGGAGTTGCAATTGCGTGCTAAATTATTAGTTGGTGTACATATTTTTAATTTTTGCATATTTTATTTTATTTTATTACCATGAGCTGTATGTTTCTTTCATTGAATGATGCGTTCGCTGCCTGATCCGAGCTTAGCCACGTTTGATCCTGAAATTGAAAGAACTCTTTCACGTATTAGGCGAGCTCGTCGTCAGTTAGCCTCTGAGGGTGGTGACGTGGTTCTCGCTAATTCACCAATCTCATCAAAGGGCGAATCTGAAGTGCCATCTGAGGAAGAAACAAGCTCATTTTCTACTAATTATGTTGATTCACGTGCAGGTAATATGGCGGAGCCCAGAAGGATTACACTACAGGAAGCAGGATCTCCAGACTTTACACTGCAACCGTATCAAGCGCGTCACCCAAATCTGGCTGCAGATTTTGAACTGAACACTGCGCTAATCAACTTACTGCCCAAGTTTCATGGCTTACCTGCTCAAGAGCCTATCAAGCACCTTAGGGATTTCCAGACAGCCTGCTCTACTACTAGGCGTCATGGTGCAGAAGAAACTACTATTTGGCTGTATGCCTTCCCATTTTCTCTTGAGGAAAAGGTAAGAGAGTGGTTCTACACTCAACCGAAAGCAGTCGTTACCAACTGGGATCTGCTCAGAAGGGAGTTCCTGGACAAATACTTTCCAGCTGAAGTTACAGACAGAGATCTTCTGCATTATCCAAGGAGAGACAGAAACCTTTTATGAATATTGGGAACGCTTCAGGAACCTCTTAGATTCATGCCCCCACCACAAGATTGATGAGATGGTGTTGATCAACTACTTCACACAAGGCATGAAGCCTCAGGATAAGACTACATTAGATGCTGCAAGTAATGGCTCTCTGAAGAAGTACAAGACGGCGACAGAAGCGTGGCAGCTGATTGCCGATCTAGCTGAGTCTACTCGGAATGCTAGGCATAGGACCAACCATCCCAAGGCTGTTACGGAGGTTTCCTCTAGCAGTGAGACTGCTGCTCTCACACAGACTCTGGGAGAGATGACCAACATACTGAAGCAGCTCCAACTGAATCAACAATAATTTCAGCCTCCCTCACCACAACATAGTCAACAACTGGTTCCTCAGAGAGTGTGCGGGATATGTGCCGATTATAATCATTACACTGATGAGTGTCCGCAGCTCCAACAAGAAGACAACACCTTGGCAGCTACTCATAACTTCTATGACCGCCCGAATCAAGGATACTATCAACAAGGCGGCAATTATAACCAAGGTGGGAACTATAACCAAGGTTGGCAAGACAACTCCAACCAGGGATGGAGGGACAACTATAACAGAGGAGACAGAGACAACCAGGGAAATCAGAGGTGGAATAATAATAACAATCAGCAAAACCGATATCAGCAGAATCCTCCCTATCAACAGCAGACCCAAAACCAGCCTTACATAGCACCTCACCTAAGGCCATCCCAAGCGCCTCAGAACAACCAACAGCAGGCCCCTCAAATCACTTACCCCCCTTCTTCTTCTAATGATGAGATGCTTTGCACTATGAAGCAAGGGCAACAAGACATTCATAATTCAATTAACTCTTTTATAAATGGTCTTAGCTCCACCATACAAGCTCTCATCTCCCGAATGGATTCACTAATTGCCTCCAACAATCAACCTTTAAGCTCTAGTGGAATTCCTTCTCAACCTATACCCAACCCCAAAGGTGGAATCAATGCCATCACTTTGAGGTCCAGAACCACATTACAAGAGAGGAATCATGAGGAGCGAAGCTTGCAAGAAAATGCCCCAGATGAGGACATGGTTGAAGTGGAGGATGTTGAAGAGGAAGATGAAGTACAAGACATAGTTGAAGAAGAAGCAACTCAATAAAGGAATGGAGAACCAAAAGAAGCTGAAGTCATAAGAAACGCCATTCCTATCCCATTTCCACACCTTGCAAAGAAGGCCAGAAAGCAGATGGAACTCGATCCCAAAATGGTAGAAATTTTCAAAAAGGTTGAGGTAAATGTTCCCCTTTTTGATGTTATTCAGCAAGTACCTAAATATGAAAACTTTCTGAAGGATTTATGCATGCATAAGGATAAAATTAATGAATTAGAAACTATTCCTTTAGGTAGTTCTATATCTGCTTTAATGGGGGATATACCTGAAAAATGTAGTGATCCAGGTCCATGCATGGTTAACTGTACCATTGGGGGTGTAATATTTTCTGACTGCATCTATGATTTAGGAGCATGCGTGAGTATTATGCCATTGTCTGTATATGATGCTTTGAGGCTCCCTCCCTTAAAAAGGTCGGCATCTCGTTTTGTTTTAGCAGATAAAAGCATCATCACAGTGGTTGGAATTGCTAAGGACGTGCTGGTGAGCATTAAGGGGCTCACATTTCCTATTGACTTCTATATTTTGGAGATGCCCCCTAATGACTCAGGAAGACCATCATCCATCCTGATTGGAAGGCCCTTCCTGAAGACTTCAAAGTTCAAATTAGATGCCTTCTCAGGAACTTACTCCTTTGAGATAGATGGCAGAGCGGTGAGCTTCAACTTGGATGAAGCTATGAAGCACCCTCCAGAAGATCATTCCATCTTCCAGTGCGACATCATTGATGAGGCTGTAGCTACAGTCCACCAAGAAGAAATAGAAGAGATGCACATGGAGCATGGTCCAAGTGTGGGGAAACCCTCTGGACACAATGAGGACACTTTGCCATTATCACTAGCTCCAAATGATCAAGTGCCTAGCCATGAGCAGAAAATGGAGTTAAAGCCCCTTCCATCCCACCTCAAGTATGCTTACTTTGAGGATAATCAGAAGCTCCCAGTTATCATTGCAAGGCAACTCACACCCCAACAGGAGGAGCAGCTGATTAGTGTGTTGAGAAGACACAAGAAAGCAATTAGGTGGAGCTTGGCGGATATAGTAGGCATCAGCCCTCAAGTTTGTGAGCACAGAATATTTTTAGAAGATGGAGCAAGGCCTGTCCGTCAACCTCAAAGAAGACTAAATCTCACCATCTTAGAAGTTGTCAAGAAGGAAGTAACCAGACTGCTAGAAGCTGATATCATTTATCCAATCTCAGATAGCGAATGGGTTAGCCCAGTACAAGTGGTACCCAAGAAGTCTGGAGTCACAACAGTGAAGAATGAGCATGGAGAGCTCATGGCAACTAGAGTGCAGAATTCATAGAGAGTTTGCATTGATTACAGGCGCCTCAACCAAGCTACTCGCAAGGATCATTACCCCTTGCCATTTATTGATCAGATGCTTGATCGCCTGTCAGGTAAATCACATTACTGCTTTTTAGATGGTTATACAGTCTATTTTCAAATTCATATAGCTCCTGAAGATCAAGAGAAGACTACTTTTACATGTTCCTTTGGAATGTATGCTTACAAGAGGATGCCTTTTGGCTTATGTAATGCACCGGCTACTTTCCAAAGGTGCATGATGAGTCTTTTCTCAGATCTTATTGAGAGTTGTATGGAAGTTTTCATGGATGATTTTAGCGTATATGGTGATTCATTTAACATTTGCTTGGATAGTTTAGCTAGAGTATTAGACAGGTGTGTTAGTTCAAACCTTGTATTGAATTTTGAAAAGTGTCATTTTATGGTTAAAAAGGGTATTGTTCTAGGACATGTTGTCTCTAATACTGGTATTTCTGTAGATCCAGTAAAGGTAGATGTGATTTCTAGTTTGCCTTACCCCTCCTCCGTGAGGGAAGTCCGTTCGTTCCTTGGTCATGCAGGTTTTTACCGGAGATTTATCAAGGACTTCAGCAAGGTAGTGGTGTGCGAAATCATGATCTTTACTTCCTTGGTAACGGCACTAAAAACTTCATACGCACGTTCATATTCTTACTTTTGTTTCACAACTTCATACAACTAACCAGCAAGTGCACTGGGTCGTCCAAGTAATAAACCTTACGTGAGTAAGGGTCGATCCCACGGAGATTGTCGGCTTGAAGCAATCTATGGTCATCTTGTAAATCTCAGTCAGGCGGATTAAATTGTTTTAAGAAATTATAGTGGATGAAAATAAATAAAATATAAAATAGGATAGTGGTACTTATGTAATTCATTGGTGAGAATTTCAGATAAGCGTATAGAGATGCTTTTGTTCCTCTGAACCTCTGCTTTCCTGCTGTCTTCATCCAATCATTCCTACTCCTTTCCATGGTAAGCTGTATGTAGGGCATCACCGTTGTCAATGGCTACTTCCCATCCTCTCTGTGAAAATGGTCCGATGCCCTGTCACTGCATGGCTAATCATCTGGAGGTTCTCGATCATATTGGAATAGGATTCACCCTCCTTTTGCATCTGTCACTACGCCTAGTACTCGCGAGTTTAAAGTTTGTCACAGCCATCCCTTCCCAGATCCTACTCGGAATACCACAGACAAGGTTTAGACTTTCTGAATCTCTAGAATGGCCATCCATGGGTTCTAACTTATACCACGAAGACACTAATAACTCGGACTCGGTCCCCTGTATTAGATATCCAAGAGATATCCATTCAATCTAAGGTAGAACAGAAGTGGTTGTCAGGCACGCGTTCATAAGCTGAGAATGATGATGACTGTCACGATCATCACATCCATCATATTGAAGTGCGAATGAATATCTTAGAAGTGGAAGAATGAATTGAATAAAAACAGTAGTACTTTGCATTAATCTTTGAGGAACAGTAGAGCTCCACACCATAATCTATGGTGTGTAGAAACTCTACCGTTGAAAATACATAAGTGATGAAGGTTCAGGCATGGCCGAATGGCCAGCCCCCCTAAAGGTCTAAGATAGCATAAAATTGATCAAAGATTCTCTACAAAGATAGTAAAAAGTCCTATTTATACTAAACTAGTTACTAGGGTTTACAGAAATGAGTAAATGATGCAGAAATCCACTTCCGGGGCCCACTTGGTGTGTGCTTGGGCTGAGCTTGAAGTTTACACATGGAGAGGTCTTTCTTGGAGTTGAACGCCAGTCTGTAACGTGTTTCTGGCGTTGAAATCCACTTTGCAACTTGTTTCTGGCGCTGAACGCCAGACTGCAACATGGAACTGGCGTTCAACGCCAGTTTGCGTCGTCTAAACCCGAGCAAAGTATGGACTATTATATATTGCTGGAAAGCCCTGGATGTATAATTTCCAACGCAATTGGAAGTGCACCATTTGGAGTTTTGTAGCTCCAGAAACTCCACTTTGAGTGCAGGGAGGTCAGAATCTAACAACATCTGCAGTCCTTCTTCAACCTCTGAATCTGATTTTTGCTCAGGTCCCTCAATTTTAGCCAGAAAATACCTGAAATCACAGAAAAACACACAAACTCATAGTAAAGTCCAGAAATGTGATTTTTAATTAAAAACTAATAAAAATATACTAAAAACTAACTAAATTATACTGAAAACTATGTAAAAACAATGCCAAAAAGCGTATAAATTATCCGCTCATCACAACACCAAACTTAAATTGTTGCTTGTCCCCAAGCAACTAAAAATCAAATAGGATAAAAAGAAGAGAATATACTATAAATTCCAAACTATCAATGAAACATAGCTCCAATCAGATGAGCGGGACTTGTAGCTTTTTTGCCTCTTGAATAGTTTTGGCATCTCACTTTATCCATTAAAGTTCAAAATGATTGGTATCTATAGGAACTCAGAGTTCAGATAGTGTTATTGATTCTCCTAGTTCAGTATGTTGATTCTTGAACACAACTACTTTATGAGTCTTGGCCGTGGCCCTAAGCACTTTGTTTTCCAGTATTACCACCGGATACATAAATGCCACAGACACATAACTGGGTGAACCTTTTCAGATTGTGACTCAGCTTTGCTAAAGTCTCCATCTAGAGGTGTCCAGGGTTCTTAAGCACACTCTTTTTTTTTTTTGCTTTGGACCTTGACTTTAACCGCTCAGTCTCAAGTTTTCACTTGACACCTTCACGCCACAAGCACATGGTTAGCGCATAGACACTTAGACACTAATGATCATGTAATAAGACACAAACATAAATAAAAATTTAACATAAAAGACGAAAAACAGAAAATTTAAGAACAAGGAATGAGTCCATCTTAGTGATGGTGGCGTTTTCTTCTTGAGGAACCAATGATGTCCTTTAGCTCTTCTATGTCTCTTCCTTGTCTTTGTTGCTCCTCCTTCATTGCTCTTTGATCTTCTCTAATTTCATGGAGGGTGATGGAGTGCTCTTGATGTTCCACCCTTAGTTGCTTCCAATAATTGTGTGGAGGAAAATGTATCCCCTGAGGTATCTCAGGGATCTCTTGATTTGCAGTCAAATGTTCTACCACTGAGCTATAGACCCTTGAGATGAATCTCTCCATCTCCTATGACTCGGAGGTGGAAGCTTTTGTCTTCCCCTTCCTCTTTCTAGAGGTTTCTCTGGCCTTAGGTGCCATCAATAGTTATGGAAAAACAAAAAAAAAAGCTATGCGTTTACTACACCAAACTTAAAATGTTTGCTCGTTCCCGAGCAAAAGAAGAAAGAAAGAAGTAGAAGAAGAAGAGAAATGGAGGAGAGGGGGAGAGAGATGGTTTCGGCCAAGGGGAGGAAGAGAGGGTTTGGTTGTGTGAAAGTGAAGATGGAATGAGGGGTTTATATAGGAGTGGGGAGGGGTTTAGGGTTCGGCCATTTAGGGTTGGGTTTGGGAGGGAAATTATTTTGAATTTAAAGGTAGGTGGGGTTTTTGGAGAAGAGAGGATGGATGTGATTGGTGAAGAGGTGATGGGGAAGAGTGATTGAGTTGATTGGTGAGGGGTATTTGGGGAAGAGAGTTATGGAAAGGTGTGAAGAGGAGAGAAGAAGTAGGTGAGGATCATGTGGGGTCCACAGATCCTGAGGTGTTTGAAGATTTCTCATCCCTGCACCTTTTAGACGGGTAAAACGCCCTATATATGCAATCCTGGCGTTTAACGCCAGACTGCAGCATGTTTCTGGCGTTAAACGCCACTTCCTTGCTTGTTTTGGGCGTTCAACGCCAGTCCATAGCATGTTTTTGGTGTTGAACGCCAGTATGGTGCATGTTTCTGGCGTTAAACGCCAGTCTGATGCTTGTTTCTGGCGTTTAACGCCAGCTTTCCTCTGGGTGCAATCCTGGCGTTTAAACGCCAGACTGCTGCTTGTTTCTGGCATTTAACGCCAGTTTCATGCTCTGTTCTGGCGTTAAACGCCAGCCAGATGCTCCTTACTGGCGTTTAAACGCCAGTAAGCCCTTCCTCCAGGGTGTGCTGTTTTCAATGCTGTTTTTCATTCTGTTTTCGATTTTTTTGTAGTTTTTGTGACTCCACATGATCATCAACCTAATAAAACATGAAATAACAAAGAGAAAATAAAATAAATATAATTAGATAACATTGGGTTGCCTCCCAACAAGCGCTTCTTTAATGTCAATAGCTTGACAGTGAGCTCTCATGGAGCCTCACAGATGTTCAGATCAAGGTTGGAACCTCCCAACACCAAACTTAGAGTTTGAATGTGGGGGTTCAACACCAAACTTAGAGTTTGGTTGTGGCCTCCCAACACTAAACTTAGAGTTTGACTGTGGGGGCCTTGGTTGACTCTGCAGTGAGAGAATCTTTTCATGCTTCCTCTCCATGGTTACAGAAGGAGATCCTTGAGTTTGAAACACAAGGTAGTCCTTATTCAGTTGAAGGACCAACTCTCCTCTGTCCACATCAATCACAGCTCTTGCTGTGGCTAGGAAGGGTCTTCCAAGGATGATGGATTCATCCTCATCCTTCCCAGTGTCTAGGATTATGAAATCAGCAGGGATGTAAAGGCCTTCAACCTTTACTAACACGTCCTCTACTAGTCCATAAGCCATTTTCATAGATTTGTCTGCCATCTCTAATGAGAAATTGGCAGCCTATACCTCAAGGATTCCCAGTTTCTCCATTACGGAGAGGGGCATGAGGTTTATCCCTGACCCAAGGTCACATAGAGCCTTCTCAAAGGTCATGGTGCCTATGGTACAAGGTATTAAGAACTTTCCAGGATCCTGTTTCTTCTGAGGCAATCTCAGTTGATCCAGATCACTCAGTTCATTGGTGAGCAAGGGAGGTTCATCTTCCAAAGTCTCATTACCAAATAATTTAGCATTCAGCTTCATGATTGCACCAAGGTACTTGGCAACTTGCTCTTCAGTAACATCTTCATTCTCTTCAGAAGAAGAATACTCATCAGAACTCATGAATGGCATAAGGAGGTTTAGTGGAATCTCTATGGTCTCCAGATGAGCCTCAGATTCCTTTGGTTCCTCAGAGGGAAACTCCTTGTTGATCACTGGACGTCCCAGAAGGTCTTCCTCACTGGGATTCACGTCCTCTCCCTCCCTTGTAGGTTCGGCCATGATGGTTAAATCAATGGCCTTGCACTCTCCTTTTGGGTTTTCTTCTGTATTGCTTGGGAGAGTACTAGGAGGAGTTTCAGTGACCCTTTTACTCAGCTGGCCCACTTGTGCTTCCAAATTTCTAATGGAAGACCTTATTTCATTCATGAAACTCACAGTGGCCTTAGATAGATCAGAGACTAAGTTTGCTAAGCTAGATGGGTTCTGCTCAAAATTCTCCGTCTGTTGCTGAGTGGATGATGGAAAAGGCTTGCTATTGCTAAACTTTCAAGAACTCCCTTCTTCATAGGCATCCCATTACTCACAGGATTCCTTTCAGAAGTATACATGAACTGGTTATTTGCAACAATGTCAATGAGTTCTTGAGCTTCTGCAGGCGTTTTCTTTAGGTGAATAGATTCACCTGCAGAATGTCAAATGAAATCTTTGATAGTTCAAACAGACCATCATAGAATATATCCAGGATGGTCCATTCTGAAAGCATGTCAGAAGGACACTTTTTGGTCAGTTGCTTTTATCTCTCCCAAGCTTCATAGAGGGATTCACCTTCTTTCTATCTGAAGGTTTGGACATCCACTCTAAGCTTACTAAGTTTTTGAGGAGGAAAGAACTTGGCTAAGAAAGCCGTGACCAGCTTATCCCAAGAGTTCAGGCTATCTTTGGGTTGAGAGTCCAACCACACTCTAGCTCTGTCTCTTACAGCAAACGGGAAAAGCATATGCTTGTAGACCTCGGGATCAACCCCATTGGTCTTAACAGTATCAAAGATCTGCAAGAATTCAGTCAAGAAGTGAAAAGGATCTTCAGATGGAAGTCCATGAAACTTGCAGTTCTGTTGCATCAGAGAAACTAATTGAGGTTTAAGCTCAAAGTTGTTTGCTCCAATAGCAGGAATTGAGATGCTTCTTCCATGTAAATTGGAATTAGGTGCAGTGAAGTCACCAAGCATCCTCCTTGCATTATTGTTGTTAGGTGCGTCTGCCATCTCCTTTTCTTGTTCGAAAATTTCAGTAAGGTTGTCTCTGGATTGTTGTAATTTAGCTTTTCTTAGTTTTCTCTTCAGAGTCCTTTCAAGTTCTAGATCAGCTTCAACAAGAATGCCCTTTTCTTTGTTTCTGCTCATATGAAAGAGAAGAGAACAAGAAAAGAAGAGGAATCCTCTATGTTACAGTAAAGAGGTTTCTTATTGTTAGTAGAAGAAGAAAGGGAATAAGAGTGAAGAAGAATGGATAATCCAAACATAAGGGTGAGGATAGGAGCAGAGATATGAGATGAAAAGAAGTGTTAGTAGATGAATAAATAAATAAAAGGAGATGAGAGAATTTCGAAAATTAATTAAAATAAAAATTAAAAATTAAAGGTAGAAAGTTAGTTGGGCAGTTTTGAAAAAGATAAGAATAAAAAAAAAGTTAAGTGGTTAAGAGATTTTGAAAATCAAATTTTGGAAAGATAAGATTGAAATTTGAAAAAGATGTGATTGAAACGAAAAGATAAGATTGATTGAAAAAGATTTGAAAGTCAAATTTTGAAAAAGATAGGAAGTTAGAAAAGAGGTTAGAAAAGATATTTTAAAATCAAATTTTTGAAAAAGATATGATTTAAAAAGATATGATAGAAAGATATGATTAAAATTAGTTTGAAAAAGATTTGAATTTTAAAATCAAAATTAATGACTTGACTCACAAGTAATCACAAGATATGATTCTAGAACTTCAAGTTTGAATCTTTCTTAACAAGTAACAAACTTGAAATTTTTGAATCAAAACATTAATTGTTGTTAATATTTTCAAAAATTATGAGATAAAATTAAGAAAAAGATTTTTGAAAAATATTTTTATAATTTTCGAAAATAAATAAGAAAAATGAAAAAGATTTGTGGATCAAAACATGTGATGCATGCAAGAACACTATGAATGTCAAGATGAACACCAAGAACACTTTGAATGTCAAGATGAATACCAAGAACTTATTTTTGAAAAATTCTCAAGAAAAGAAAACATGCAAGACACCAAACTTAAAAATTTTTATTGCTTGGACTCTAACAAACGAAAAATGCATATGAAAAACAAGAAAAGACATGAAACAAGAAAATTTAAAGATCAAACAAGAAGACTTACCAAGAACAACTTGAAGATCATGAAGAACACTATGAATGCATGAATTTTCGAAAAATAAATTTTTTTTTAGAAAATTAGAAAGATGCAATTGACACCAAACTTAAAACTTGACTCTAGACTCAAACAAGAAACACAAAAATTATTTTTGATTTTGTGATTTTATAATTTTTTTTTTTGGATTTTCGAAATTTAATTAGGAAAAACGAAAAAGAAGAAAAAATTTTTGTATTTTTCGAAAATAAGAAATAAAAAGCTTAAAATTAAAATAAAATTACCTAATCTGAGCAACAAGATGAACCGTCAGTTGTTCAAACTCGAACAATCCCCGGCAACGGCACCAAAAACTTGGTGTGCGAAATCATGATCTTTACTTCCTTGGTAACGGCGCTAAAAACTTCATACGCACGTTCATATTCTTACTTTTGTTTCACAACTTCGTACAACTAACCAGCAAGTGCACTGGGTCGTCCAAGTAATAAACCTTACGTGAGTAAGGGTCGATCCCACGGAGATTGTCGGCTTGAAGCAAGCTATGGTCATCTTGTAAATCTCAGTCAGGCAGATTAAATTGTTTTAAGAAATTATAGTGGATGAAAATAAATAAAATATAAAATAGGATAGTGGTACTTATGTAATTCATTAGTGAGAATTTCAGATAAGCGTATAGAGATGCTTTCGTTCCTCTGAACCTCTGCTTTCCTGCTGTCTTCATCCAATCATTCCTACTCCTTTCCATGGCAAGCTGTATGTAGGGCATCACCGTTGTCAATGGCTACTTCCCATCCTATCTGTGAAAATGGTCCGATGCGCTGTCACTGCATGGCTAATTATCTGGAGGTTCTCGATCATACTGGAATAGGATTCACCTTCCTTTTGCGTCTGTCACTACGCCCAATACTCGCGAGTTTAAAGTTCGTCACAGTCATCCCTTCCCAGATCCTACTCGGAATACCACAGATAAGGTTTAGACTTTCCGGATCTCTAGAATGGCCATCCATGGGTTCTAACTTATACCACGAAGACACTAATAACTCGGACTCGGTCCCCTGTATTAGATATCCAAGAGATATCCATTCAATCTAAGGTAGAACGGAAGTTGTTGTCAGGCACGCGTTCATAAGTTGAGAATGATGATGACTGTCACGATCATCACATCCATCATATTGAAGTGCGAATGAATATCTTAGAAGCGGAATAAGTTGAATTGAATAAAAACAGTAGTACTTTGCATTAATCTTTGAGGAACAGCAGAGCTCCACACCTTAATCTATGGTGTGTAGAAACTCTACCGTTGAAAATACATAAGTGATGAAGGTTCAGGCATGGCCAAATGGCCAGCCCCCCTAAAGGTCTAAGATAGCATAAAACTGATCAAAGATTCTCTACAAAGATAGTAAAAAGTCCTATTTATACTAAACTAGTTACTAGGATTTACAGAAATGAGTAAATGATGCAGAAATCTACTTCCGGGGCCCACTTGGTGTGTGTTTGGGCTGAGCTTGAAGTTTACACGTAGAGAGGTCTTTCTTGGAGTTGAACGCCAGTCTGTAACGTGTTTCTGGCGTTGAACTCCACTTTGCAACTTGTTTCTGGCGCCGAACGCCAGACTGCAACATGGAACTGGCGTTCAACGCCAGTTTACGTCGTCTAAACTGGAGCAAAGTATGGACTATTATATATTTCTGGAAAGCCCTGGATGTCTACTTTCCAACGCAATTGGAAGCGCGCCATTTGAAGTTCTGTAGCTCTAGAAAATCTACTTTGAGTGCAGGGAGGTCAGAATCCAACAGCATCTGCAGTCCTTCTTCAACCTCTGAATCTGATTTTTGCTCAGGTCCCTCAATTTCAGCCAGAAAATACCTGAAATCACAGAAAAATACACAAAATCATAGTAAAGTCCAGAAATGTGATTTTTAATTAAAAACTAATAAAAATATACTAAAAACTAACTAAATTATACTGAAAACTATGTAAAAACAATGCCAAAAAGTGTATAAATTATCTGCTCATCAGGTAGCATTGCCTTTATCCAGAATGCTGTAGAAGGATGTTGAGTTTGAGCTGAATGCAGATTGCAAGGAGGCGTTTGATAAGCTAAAGATCGCCTTGACTCAAGCTCCGATTGTGAGAAGACCAGACTGGAGCCAGCCATTTGAGATTATGTGTGATGCCTCCAACCATGCAGTAGGAGCGGCACTGGCTCAGCATGAAGGTAAGGATCCTTTCATAATTGCATATGCTTCTAAGACATTAGACGCTGCTCAGTTTAATTACACTACCACTGAAAAAGAGCTTCTAGCTATTGTTTTTGCTCTCGATAAATTCCGAGCCTATTTAATTGGTACTAAGGTGGTAGTGTACTCAGACCATGCAGCTCTTAAATATTTATTAGCTAAAAAAGAGTCCAAACCAAGGCTAATACATTGGATATGGCTGCTGCAAGAATTTGATTTAGAAATTAAGGATAGGAGTGGTTCCCAGAATTTAGTGGTAGACCACTTGAGTTGCCTTGAGCACATTAAGGATGACCCCACTCCTATCAATGATGCTTTTCCATTTGATAGCTTGCATGCAATATCTGAAGTAGTTCCTTGGTATGCACCTATAGCTAACTATCTAGTCAGTCATACTTTCCCTCCCAATTTTACTAAGCATCAAAAGGACAAGCTGAAAAGTGAGTCAAAATATTATATATGGGATGACCTATATTTATGGAGGTATGGTGCTGACCAGATAATTAGAAGGTGTGTGCCGCAATCAGAATTTCAGTCCATTTTAGAGGCCTGCCACTCTTCCGAGAGTGGTGGATATTTTGGCCATCAAAGAACAGCTAGGAAAATTTTAGACTGTGGATTCTGGTGGCCCACTCTTTTTAAAGATGCTACTACCTTCTGTAAATCTTGTTCCCCATGTCAAAGGTTTGGTAATATATCCAAGAGGGATGAGATGCCTGATAAACCCATATTTTATGATATATTTTGTGCCCAATTTAAGTTATTTATTCAATCCTTCACCCACTTATTCATGTTAATTGCATGGTTTTATTTTCCATTCCTTATTATGTGATATATGTGAAAAACATGTTTCCTATTCTTTAAGAATAATTATTTTAATTACCCTTTATTACCATTCGATGCCGTGATTTGTGTGTTGAGTAGTTTCAGATCTTCTAAGGCAGGAATGACTTAAAGGATGGAAAGGAAACATACAAAAACAGAAGGAAAGCACAAAATGGAGTTTTTAAAGAAACTGGCAGCGACGCGAACGCGTGGGCGACGCGGCCACATGCCTGGCGCGAAAAGACAGCGACGCGAACGCGTGACTAACGTGATCGCGCGCCACGAGCAAAACGCAGATGACGCGACCGCGTGACCCACGCGGACGCGTGATAGAGGCCACGCACCCAAAATTATAGAAAACGCTCCCAGCGATTTCTGAAGCCCTTTTTGGCCCAATTCCAAGTCTAGAAGGCACAGATCAGAGGTTATGAAGTGGGGGAATGCATCCATTCACGGAGAATCTCCAATTATTTTACTTTTGATGATTTAGATGTAGTTTTTAGAGAGAGGTTCTCTCCTCTCTCTCTTAGGATTAGGATTTAGGATTTTTTTTCTTGCTTTCATGATTGTCTCTTTTTATCAGGTTCAACTTTCTTTTTTATTATCTTCTCAATTTAATTTATGAACTTTCAAAAGCTTTACATGCCTAGTTTGGGACCCCGGAGGCTGTTGGCATTCCAAACATTGGTGGAGATTTCTGGATGAGTTTAAGCATAAGCCACCATAACAGGAAGCTCATCTAATGTCCAACTTAAGGACTTTAACTAAAAGTGCTAGGTGGGAGACAACCCACCATGGTATGGTCGTTTCTTTTTCAGTTTTATTTCGTGTTATTTATTTTTATTCTTTTTTTCAATTGAACCTGAATATTATTCATTAGCATTGCATACTGCATAATTGCATAATTGCATATATATATATATATATATAAAGGCGTGTGACGTGACCGCATTGCTCATGTGATCGCGTCAGTTGTAAAAAATCACCTCCCACGCGTCCGCGTCATTCATGCGACCGCGTGATCTGGAGATCAGCGTAAAGATCCAACGCCCAGAAAGTTGGGCAGGAATCGTGCGGCTGTTGTGCGTTTCGCACAAAACGACCCATGCGGTCGCGTCCTTGACGCGATCGCGTCGCGCGGATATCATGACACCCCAGTGGAGACAGAGAGTTGCGCTAAAACGACGCTGGAATTGTGCATTTAGCACAATTTCCAACGACGCGATCGCGTGCCTCACGCGATCGCGTCATTCATCCTTTTACCCATTCCATGCGATCGCGCCACCCACGCGATCGCGTCAACCCCCATTCCACCCCAGCCACACGACCGCGTGCCCCACGCGATCGCGTGGATTCAAATTCATTAACCCTCCCAGTGACGCGAAACCCTCCCTTGTCGCCCCCCCTAACCCCTTTCTTCTTCCTCTTCTCTACAACCCCCCTCTCTGCCCCTCGCCACCCCAACCACCTCCACCGGCCGCACCACCGTCAACCACCCAGCCACGACCGCGACGCCACCACCCCCCTTCTTCCTTCCCTCTCTTTCTTCTCTTTCTCTTCTCTTCTTCCC
>NC_029789.2:113590034-113611395 GCF_000816755.2 Arachis ipaensis
CCCTTTCCTTCCTTCCCCCTTAACACCTACCCCTCCCATTATCCCCAACAGCAACCCCTGCCACCGGACAGCCGTTCACCGCCGCGCCAACCACCATCACCGCCGCGTCAGCCACCATCGCAACCACCCCCCAGCCATCTCTCAATCCCTTAGCTTAGTTCATACGCCTACCAGGTTCCGCCGAACGCCACTCTTATTTCAATTCGTAGTCAATTGCATTTTTTTTCGTTTCTGTTTACATTTAGGCTAGTTAGAAATGCATGTTGTAGTGGATTCTAGGTGGTTAGGTAGCCTAGGATGTGGTTAGTGGATTTAGGCCTGTTTAATTGCACTGTTCTTGCTACTTGTTTTATAATTTTCGTAATTCTGCTGTTGCTGTGATCTAAGTATTGCTCATATGATGTTCTTACTGTTCATGCTTCTATTGCGACTGCTCTTTCATGTTCATATTATTTATATCTATTTGCAGTTTATTTTAGTTTATATGAACTATTCTGCTTGCTATTTATTTTCCGGGAACATCCAATTTTAGCTGGAATGCTGCCCAATTTTCTGTAAATTGTTTTGATTCTCATTCATGTCTTGGTTTTGGCATTTTCAATTTTGCTTTCTTTAGCTTTCACCAAACCAATTCATGAATGTACGGGCCAGCATTCTTATTCCTTTTGTTTCCCCGGTTTATAAATCACATTATTGATGCTTTGATTTCAAATTTTTGTTATTGGTATATCTATATGAATCATCAACACCTTGATTTCCTTGCTTAAATATGAGTTGTCTGTTGCTTCAAATTGTGAAATTCTTGTTACTTAGAAACCAATCACCATGCCGCTTACCTTTACTTTCTTTTTACTAACTCACTGATTTTTTATTTCTAACCTCTTTTTCAATTTAAAACCACTTTTAACTTTCTAACAACCCCTTCTGCTTTTTGACTCACTCTTCACTTTTACTTTTTAACTCAAGGCATGTTTATGGTTTTTCCTAGTTAACATGAATTCTATTACTTTTTGAATTGAAATTTCTCATCTCAGCTTTTTATTCCCGAACCAATCCAAAATGCACAATTCTTCAACTCATTTAATTATTCTACTGCTCCTTTGCCACTATGTGCTTATTTTGTTATTTGCCTACTTGTTTTTCTATTTTTATTATATCATAGATTTCTATTTTTTAGGATGTCTGACACTCAAAGAAAAGGAAAAGGAAAGGCAACAACTGGCAAACGGAAAAGAGGAGAATCCTCTATGTCCATCCTGGACATCATGCATGATGACTCCTGGTGGGAGAAACACTTTATCCCGCAGGAGAAGGCTGACCAGCACTCCCTGCCACTGATCCCACTAAGTTTACAAAACAGATACTGCGAGTTGAAGTATCCAGTGTTTGCAACCTCCAGGAACCTGTACCTGGAGCGGACTCTGAAAATTCCAAAAGAACTCTAGCAATACACCTCCGATCAGATCAAACAAAGAGGTTGGTTCTTCTTGGAGAGAAACCTGACAGAGGTCAATGCTTCTTGGGTAAGAGAGTTTTACTGCAATTACTTCAAAACTTCCCTAGATGCAGTGAACCTAAGAGGGAAGCAGATATTGGTCGCTGAAGTGGCCATTGAGGATATTTTGAAGCTTCAGCCTAAATCCGATCAGCTCGATGGTTACCAAAAGGCTGAGGAGGACATGCGCTTTATGAGGTTTGACTGGGATGCGGTCAAGGCAAGGATAGCCCTTGACCCGACTGTCCCATGGGTCATGGGTCAGAACACCACCATGCCTAAGAGAATCAAGCGGATATACTTAAATGATGAGGCTCGGCTCTAGCACCAGATCCTGAGCAACTTTGTTATGCCGAGTACTCACGAGATGGAGCTACCTGCCGCTATGATCACCCTCCTCTGGTGTGTGATGGAGGGTAGGGACCTGTACCTGCCACGATTCATCCGGTACTACATGGCCAAGGTCCACGTCAGAGGCACTCTCCCCTTTCCATATCTGATTACCCAGCTCGGCCGTCGAGTTGACGTGCCTTGGGAGGATGTTGATGAGAAGCCACCTGCTGTAGAATGTAAGAAGATTATCCCTCACAGTAGGAACTTTCTGGCATTGGGCTACAGACCTCTATTCCTCACTGCCCCTGATGAGACAGCCACACCTTCAGCTGGCCCCTCTTCATCTACTACTACCCCAGCTACCACCACTGCACCTCCACCTGCCTCAGAGCCAGTTTATCACCTCGTGTACTGCCTATTTTAGCAGCTAGACCAGATGGAGCGCCGTAACCGGCGCCGATATGAGAGATCTGAGCATCACAGCAAGCGACGCTATGAGCACCTAAAGCTGCTGATACGATCTGGCCATCTGAGGAGGAGGCGAATGATCATGAGCCATCTGAGGAGGAGGCGAATGATCATGAGGCGGAGACCCATCCACAGAGAGAGGCTGAGTAGGCAGGCCCAGAACAGGCTGCATCACAGTAGGAGGAGCCGCATCAAATTCAGGCTGCAGACCCAGAGGTTCCTATTTAGTCAGCACCTCCTCTGCAGCAGGCAGACCCTCAGGCCACCACCACAGAGACTCCAGCCACACATCATTCCAGTGATGACACTCCTTCACACCCTGCTTGAGTGAGCATCGAGGACGATGCTTTATTTTAAGTGTGGGGAGGTTGCCATCTCTGGCGTATTTTTCTTGGTGAACCACTACAGACTCTTTTTATTTTATTTTGTTATTTTTCTGTATTTTGATCTTTATTTTTATTTCTTAGTACTTATATATTGCTCTTTTCATGTATTTCTACTCTATTTCTGCATGTTGCACTTTAGTTTATATTTTAGCCAATTAGTTTAGTTGCAATTCTAACTTATTAGTTATAGAATAGGTGGATTAATTAGTATAGTTTACCCTTTTAGTGTATGATAGTTTGGTTTAAATTGAAATATAAAAAGGAAGTAAACTAGAGACTTTAACATAAACAATCCACACACCTTGTATATATAGCATTACATGTTAGTTAGTTAACAACATTTCATCAAGGAGAAACACTAAAACTTTAAAGCTACCCTAAGATTTACATTGAGAATAATGGGAACTCTTAATTTTTACTTGCATGACATATATAACTGAGATATGACTTTTGAGCTAGAGAACACACAGCCTGTGAGTTTTGAGCTTAATTGTATGGTTACATTCAAACCATAATATTTTATTCCTGTGTGTTTTGCCCTTCTTTTTTTTTTTTTTGATGTTCTTTACTTTGTTTTAATCTATATGTCCAATTATAGAATATAGATACATACCAAGAAAGTGATTGAGGCCATTGTTTGATTCTAGCTCACTTATCCCAAATTAGCCTACCTTTTACATCACCCTTGTTAGCCCCCCTTGAGCTTTTAATCCACTCTTGTTCTATAAACCACATTACTAGCCTTAAGCAGAAAAACAAAATAAAAATTCCAAGTTGAATCCTTGGTTAGCTTAAGATAGAAATTGTGTATTGTTTAAGTGTGGGGAACCTTATGGGAACATGGATGATAAAAACAAAGGTAGAAAGTTAAAAAGAATAAAGACATTTCAAAATAAAAGTTTTGGGAAGCATGCTCATGTGAAATCAAAATAATTGAATTACCATGTGCACTAAAAAAAATATTTTTTTCTATTTAAATAAAGGGGATACAAAATTTTCCCAATTGCAAAATAAAAAAGAATCAATGCACATGGGACAAAAGTTAAAGTTAATATATGAGCTTGCAATACAAAGTGAAAAAAAAAATTGGGTAAATAGGTAAAGAAGCTTTGCTTTATAAATATGTATGTTAGGTGAGATCTTAGACTAATCAAGGATTCACTTATTAGCTCACTTAGCCTTATACATACACCCTTACCTTTACCTTGGCCCCATTACAACCTTAAATAAAGACCTCATGATTTTTTGTATGTCTGTATTCTATAATTGTTGATTGGTTAGATGAAGAACAAAGTTATAGAAAGTAAGGATAAAAAGAAGAATGGAGTGATTAACCCAATAAAAACTGAGTGACTAGAGAGTAAACACAAAATCCAGTGAGGGTTCAATAGCTCATCAACATATATCTCTGCTTAAATTGTTAATTGTCTTGCAAGTTTATAAATTATTTTTCTTTCCTATCTCAATTGTAAAAGTGCTTTAACATTATCTAAGGTATGGCTATTCATATATAACTCCTTGAGAATGTGAATTAGTTCAACTACATGTAAGTTTTATATACAAGTGAATGACAATTAGAATTGCATGATTCATTTAGGTAGTTGCATTTAGAATAGATTGCATTGCATGAGATTCCACCACTTTAACTTTAACCTTACTCTTTATCTTGGATTTAGCATGAGGACATGCTATTGTTTAAGTATGGGGAGGTTGATAAACCCATATTTTATGATATATTTTGTGCCCAATTTAAGTAATTTATTCAATCCTTCACCCACTTATTCATGTTAATTGCATGGTTTTATTTTCCCTTCCTTATTATGTGATATATGTGAAAAACATGTTTCCTATGCTTTAAGAATAATTATTTTAATTACCCTTTATTACCATTCGATGCCGTGATTTGTGTGTTGAGTAGTTTCAGATCTTCTAAGGCAAGAATGACTTAACGGATGGAAAGGAAACATACAAAAATGGAAGGAAAGCACAAAATGGAGTTTTTGAAGAAACTGGCAGCAACGCGAACGCGTGGGCGACGCGGCCGCATGCCTGGCGCGAAAAGACAGTGACGCGAACGCGTGACTGACGCGGACGCATGACCAAAGCGAATGCGTGATAAGGAAAACTCCAGATGACGTGACCGCGTGACAGAGGCCACGCACCAGAAATTACAGAAAATGCTCCCAGCGATTTCTGAAGCCCTTTTTTGCCCAATTCCAAATCTAGAAGGCACAGATCAGAGGTTATGAAGTGGGGGAACGCATCCATTCAGGGAGAGTCTCCAATTATTTTACTTTTGATGATTTAGATGTAGTTTTTAGAGAGAGGTTCTCTCCTCTCTCTCTCTTAGGATTAGGATTTAGGATTTTTTTTTTCTTGCTTTCATGATTGTCCCTTTTTATCAGGTTCAACTTTCCTTTTTATTATCTTCTCAATTTAATTTATGAACTTTTCTATGTTACAGATAATTCTCTTAATTAATGTTATTTGAGGTATTTCAGTTTATGATTGCTCTCTTTTGTTTATGTTACTGTTACTTCCAACCTGAAGATATTTTTATTCGAGTAGATTTACTTTTCCCCTTTTGGTCTTGGTTAAGAAATCAGTAACTCGGGAGTTATCAAACTCAACGTGATCGATAATTGTTATCTTTGCTAATTGAATTGAACTTCAATAATCCCAGTCCTTTCTCAGGAACTGACTAGAACCTGAAGATCAGACTAATTAATCCACTTGATCTTCCTTTGCTTTAGTAAAGGCTAACTAAGTGGGAGTTGTAACACCCTAACTACCAAAGCTCACACTTCCAGCTGCGCGACTCTGATAGCTCGGACATTACGACGACACTTATACTATTTAATACTAAAATATGAGCCTGTTTAAAACTTTAAACCGTAATACCGCTCCCAAAAATACATTTGCTATACAACGTACATCCAGACATACCATACAACTTACAGAAACTCATAAAGAGTACATCCATATATATACATACAAATATATAAATATTATTACAAGCTTTAACCAATACAATCCCTATCCATCTTACAGAATATATCAAGATAAAGGCAAGGGTACAGTAAACCATAACTAAAACAATACAGAGCATCACAACAACAATTAAATAAGCTCTTCGTAACTTCTGCGCCCATATCCTGAAAGGGGAAAAATGTAGGGGGTGAGAACATCATCCTCGAAAGGGTTCTCAGTAGAGGGTTTTTGGGAATTACTGTAATAGGATACATGAAAATGACCGCACCAGTGATTTATAACCGTCTTATGCCTCTTTTCAAAAACAACGGTTTACAATAAAAGTAAAGTCGGAAATCTTTTCTAAAAGAGGAACCGTTCAATTCTCAAAAACTCAAAAAGCCTTTCAAAAAGGTTTAACCATGTTGAACCAAATTAGCATTTCATACTTTTCCAAACCAGAAACACCAAAAACCGAAATCAACCATCGGTTCACCTCATTCCAACCACGGCCCTAGGCCCAAACAATCCAACCAGCAACCAATCACCACAGTCCAACAGAGTCCCAGTAGCAAACACAAATAGAAAGATGCAAGCACAAACAAACAGTTATTGCAAGTAGAACAATTAGCAATTAATCACATAGACAAACCAAGTATAATATGCACACCCAAACAATGTCACATAAATGCATATGATGCATGTCTGTCCCTAGTGGCTGATGATATCATCTGTCGGTTATAGAGCCAACCCGAAAAGTCCTGGTAGCTAACCATTGGACTGTCCCTCTGTCGCGCATCCCCAACTCGAGTTATACTCATCATAAACTTGATCATAATCATGATCCATATCCATCACCCTCACTGGTGAATATTTACGGGGGCGAGCTCATCCGGGCCTTTCACAGTGCCCGGCCACACTTACGACATAGGGTAAAAAGAGCTTCAAGTCTCAACCTGGAGCACGTGGTAGCTAGCCACTGCTTCCTCCCAGGAAAACTCTTATCTCCGATAGTGAAAGTGCAACATCACAACTTATCAATATCTCAGCATAAATGCTTTCATTCTCAATCATGGATCAACATCCATCTCAGCCATCTAGCTCACGGTTCAATCCAGAACCAGCCAATATTCATATCATTCAAAGCCATTCCGGCTCACGGTTCAATCCAGAACCAGCCAATATTCATAATCATACACAGTCATCCCGGCTCATAACAAAACAGCACTTCCACATTCAAAATCATCAAATTCATGAAACCGGCATTTAAGCCATAAATCATTTTCTCAATTCATTTCACTTTGAAATCAAGTTTCAACTCTTTTCAGCCTTTGCTTTAAAGATCTCATTTCTCAAATCATTTTGGCTCATAAGCCACTTTTACTCAAGGTAAATTCCCCTTTGAAAACAATGCCACTCTCGGCATCCTCTTTCCAAAACTTCCATAACCATAGCAAGTTAAAGATTTATTTTGAAACATTCAAAATCATCCATTCAACAATGGAATTTTATAACAAAAGTTCCTTGGCAGAGTCCCAAGTCTCTAGGGGAGGATAGCATAACTCATTTCACCAAATTCATTTGAAATTATTAAAACCTTGGCTTTCCGATTTGAGCAATAAAATAGGATCTAAACCAAACCGAGTCACATAATCATTTACTTCTTTCAAAGCCGTTTCCTTTACTTAGGCAAAAACCAACTTCAACCCCCATGATAAATTCTAGAACGTTTCAACTGTTCAAAATTGTTTTAGTCTTGCAAGAATTCAGAATTCAAAGAGTACTTAAACCTTTCCAAAACATTTCAAAATGAAACTTGTCAATAGACATTCAGGTTCTTTCAAAATCATTAAAACTCCTCTAATGGAAACCCTCAAGTCAAATTCAAAGGCATTGCACTTGTCACATTTAAAATAGCTTTAAAACATAAGTTTCGTCTAAATAGCTTTCTCCTGAAAGAGATACAATGCCTTTCTTAAGAAGCAAGACTAAATCACAATTTTCTCTTTAATAATTCATTTCAAAAGCATGAATCATCCTTTTCTTGATAATTCAAATAAAATAGTAAAAGTCTTTAACTCATCATTTTCCAGACAACATTTCAATAAAGACTCGGATTTTACAGAAATTTCGGTAGCACCTCCCCTAAAACTTGGACTTTGCCACCCGGTTCGGTTCCCAACTAAACCGTTCCAAAATCCTTTTCAACAACCCAAAATCCAAAATTAGTTCAAGGTAAGCCAAATCCAACAGTCGTCTCAATTCCATATTCAAGGAAACCATTTCAAAAATCGAATCGTTATCAACCGAATAAACTCATTTCTAAAGCTTTAAGGAAACAGTTCAGTAACAATCATTTATCAAAAACCAAATCATTTAAAGCAAGCCAGGCTGAATTCAAGAGTGTATTCTATTTTTCATATCATCAAAATAATTGACTCAATTCAAACCAATCCTCAACGGATTAAACTCAGATTTCAAATCTTTTAAAGAATCAACTTCAAAACATTAAATTTCACAAAGCCGCACAATAATTCAACCAAACCAACATCCATAATTACTCGAGTCAATCAAATAACACATAAGGCAGATACAATCACCAAATACACAATATCTCACAACAGTATCCATATGTAACAATTCCAATATATAAGAATATAGTTTTTGGAAAGCGCCCCTACCTCAAAACGCAATTCCATAACTCAAACGCGTCACTGAGTCCTTTCCGCCTCGACCCGAAATCAACAATCAAAATCCCAGCTACCAAAACCTCAACTCCAAACCGTTTTCTCAGCAACCACAATGACTCTAATCACAATATATAATAACCAAGATTAACTCTCATAACAACAAATGCTACAACTCCTCAACGTATAATAGAGCAGTAACTAGAGGGCTTTCAGATCGAAACGCTTACCAAACCAAAGGAGGAAAGGCTGAATCGGAACAGTGGCGGCTTCCGAACCAGTTCGGCGGCAGCCACCTCAAGCAGCAGTAGCGACGACTTCCAATCACGATAACCGTGACTGCACAACAACGTCATGACCATAAGACCCAGGAACAGGAAGGAATGAGAACCAACTGCAAAGACCCTTACCGGCGGTGGTTTCAGCGGCCAAGGCGGTTTTTCTCCGGCGGCCATACAGTGGACCACAACCACTGCGGCAGCGAGGTCTCTCATGCGGCCAGAACTCTGGCGACGCTGCAGCAGTGACATTTTCCGGCGGTAGAGGCTTACCAGCGCACCCCATGAGCAGCGACAAGGTTCCTAACAGCAACTGGGCTTCACGGCGGCGGAGTAAGCTCGACTGGCAACGGCGCAGCTGGAGGTCACAGCGCGTGCGGTGGCGACACGGAAGGACTCCGATGCAGTGGTTGGACCTCAGCTCGGCCTCAGATCCATTCTCTCATTCGCGCGTCTCTGCTCCGGCGGTGGGGTGAACGCCGACGACACGGGTTCCACGGCGAGGAGCGACCGCAGCCACACAAGCCCCACGGAGACGGCGGCGGATGCGAGGCGACTTCTTGGCAGCGACTGCATGATGGTGACGACAAGCTGGAGCCTGAACGGCGGCGAGTTGGACGCGGTTCTGGGCAACGCAGCAACTTTTCCTTCCCCGGCGTTCTCCCTGGACGATCGTGGCGGCGCGACCCTCCCCCACTCTTGTTTGTTCCTCTTTCTCTCGCTTTCCCCAGTGTAACACGACGGCGCGGCGGCAGTGACGCCCGCCGACACCGTCCTTCCCCTCTCTTTGTTCGGCAGTCCCCATCCCAGTTTCCCCCTCTCTCCATTTTCTGTTTTCTTTCTTCTATGGAAAAAGAAAAGGAAACCGTGTGTGTTGTTTAGGTTAAAGGGACTGCGCAGCTGCTGCTGTGTCTTGGGGGAGAGGATAGCTGAATTAGGGTTTCGGTGGCTAAGTGTTGCTTTTGGTGAGGTGTGTGTGAAAATTAGGGTTAGGGGTAAATTGGTAATTTCACATAAAATTGGGAATAATATAGTAATTGAAACCCAAATTAAATCCAACACTATTTGTACATAGAAAATACTATTTGCTCATCAATTTCACAAATTATTTTCAATAAAATGCCCAAATCTAAAAATTAGAAATAATATACTTAATTTCTTCATTTTCCAAAATAGCAGTAATAATATTTAAAATATTACTTATCTAATCCAAATCATATAAAATCCTTATTATTTCATAACTATCAACCTTATACTTTAACTATAGAAAATAATCCAATAATTATAAAATTGGATAATAATCATAACTTATCTCAAATCCAATAAATCAAAACTTGCCTTAATTATCTTTAATAAAATAATCTCTGAAATTAAGGCTATAAATAACTGTAGGATTTGAGACTTGATCATAATAAGACTTTTCAAAGATTCTGGGTCTTACAGGAGTAAGACTCAATTCTCATCACCATTGATAAAGATAACTAGGATAGGACTTCCAATTTCTCATACCTTGCCAAAAGTGTGTTTTACAGTTATTTATTTATTTATTTTACTTGCCATTCAAATTACTTATTCCTTACTTTCAAAACCCCCAATTTACAATCTTCATAACCAATAGTAAGAACATACCTCCCTGCAGTTCCTTGAGAAGACGACTCGAGGTTTAAATACTTCAGTTATTAATTTTAAAGGGGCTTGTTACTTGTGACAACCAAAACGTTTGTACGAAGGGATTTCTGTCGGTTTAGAAACTATATCTACAACGCGACTATTTTTATAAAATTCTTTACCAGCAAAAATCCTAACGTCAATGCCCCAACAAATTATGTTGTTCTGTGAGATTTTTGATGTTTGGGGCATTGACTTCATGATTTTCTGCTAGTAAAGAATTTACAGATAAGTTCTCGTTGCTAGTATAGTTTCTAAACCAACAAAGAATCCTTTCGTACAAAAATTTGTTTGTCACTAAAGCAAACCCAATAAAATTAAACCGAAGTATTTAAACATCAGGTCGTCTCTCAAGGAATTATAGGGAGGTGTAGTTATTATTGGTTATGGAAGATTATCTTTTTGGGGTTTTTGAATAAGAAACAAGAAAATAAAATGGCAAGAAATTAAATTAATAACTTATAAAGCTCTTAGCAAGGTATCAGAACTGGACATCCTATCCTAGTTATCCTTATCAATTGTGATGAGAATTATTCATTGCTCCCACTTAGTTAACCCTTACTAAATAAAGGAAAGTCAAGTGGACTAATCAATTTGATTCCTCAAGTCCTAGTCAACTCCTAAGGAAAGACTAGCTTTAGAGGGATCCAAACCAGCCAGCAAATTCCAATTATCAATCAACAAACAAGTTTGATAACTCAAGTGTCTCCAATTAATCAATTAAAGCTAAGAATGAAAAAAGTTAAATTAAAATCATAAATATGAAATATCTCAAATTGCAGTAAATAAAGAAATCAAATCTAACATGGAGTTCATAAACCAAATTGGATAAGAAGAGAATCAACAAGGAAAATAAATGAACTAAAGTACTAGAATAAGTAAAAGTAGAAGAGAAACTAAATTAAGGTAGCGTTTGTTTTGAGGTACTGAGACAGATATTGAGAGACTAAAACTTAGTATCATGTTTGTTAGTTCAGAGACTGGTACTAAAATTTCTGTCTCTGTCTCTAAAATTTTAGTATTTCAATACCTCCAAAAAGTAGGGACACAAGTAACTAAAATTTTTAGAGATGGAGACTGAAACTTTAATAACATTTTATACCTAAAATATCTTCATTTCAATTAATTAATTCCAATTTTACCCTTTGTACAAATTAAATTAGAGTTTCATTTTTTTTTAATCTCTGTCTCCCACTTTACACCAAACAAAATACTAAATTTTATTTCAATCTCTGTCTCTTAGTCTCTGTCTCTCAGTCTCAGTCTTTCTGTCTCTGTCTCTCTACCAAACGCTACCTAAAGGAACATTGAACCTGGAATTGAGAAAAAATAAACCATAAACTAAGAGAAATCCTAAATCCTAAAATCTAGAGAGAGGAGAGAGCCTCTCTCTCTAGAAACAACATCTAAAACCTAAAAATTATGAATAATGAGAAGTGTTGTGTTTGATTCCTCCACTCTGCAGCCTCTAATCTATGTTTTCTGCAGTGGCAGTACGTCGCGCATGTCGCGCGTACGCGCCAGGTGCACGTGCGCGCCGATGGACTTTTCGCCAATGTGCGCGTCCGCGTCAATTGCACGTGCGCGTCGCTAGCTGCATGGCCACTATGGTAAATTATATATCATTTTGAAGCCCCGGATGTTAGCTTTCCAACGCAACTTAAACTGCCTCATTTGGACCTTTGTAGCTCAAGTTATGATCGATTGAATGCGAAGAGGTCAGGGCTGACAGCTTTGCAGTTCCTTCAATTTCTTGTATTCCTTCCACTTTTGCATGCTTCCTTTCCATTCTCTAAGCCATTCTTGCCCTGTAATCTCTGAAAACACTTAACACACATATCATGGCATCGAATAGTAATAAGAGAGGATTAAAATTAGCTAAATTACGACCAAAGAAACATGTTTTTAATCATAGCACAAAATCAGGAAGGAAAATGTAAAACATGCAATTTACATGAATAAGTGTGAGAATAGTGGATAAAATCCACTCAATTAAGCACAAGACGTACCACGAAATAGTGGTGCATCAAATCTCCCCACACTTAAACATTAGCATGTCCTCATGCTAAGCTCAAGAGAAACTATAAGAGTGAAGAGGAATGGTAGAAAGTATGAAATGCAACCTATCTATATGAATGCAACTACATGCAAAATGTTTCTACCTACTTGGTTAACAGTAAACAAATCCTTCAAGAAGAAATATAAACTGGATCTCACTAATTCAAATCATAAAATAAGGTACAAGTAAACTTGCAAAAGAAAATAGCTCGTGAAAGCCGAGAACAAAGAATCGAGCATCGAACCCTCACTGGAAGTGTATGCACTCTAATCGCTCAGGTGTTTAAGGTTCGATCTCTCAATTCTCTACTAATCTTGCTTTCTAAGGCTTGCTCTTCATCTAACAATCAACAAAAATTTAATGCACAAAATACACATATCAAGAGGTCTTTTAAGGGTTGTAATGGGGTTAGGGTCAAGGTAGGATTCTATTTGGTTAAGTGGACTAAAATCTGAATCCTTAATTAACCTAAACTTCCCACCTAACTTAAGACAATCCATGTAATCAGAATATAAAATCTAACTACCCATTAACTATGTTTTCCACATATTCATGCATCCGAATTTGAGTACAACTCATATGCATTGCTATCATTTACTTTGGAGCATTTTGTCCCCTTTTTATTGTTTGCTCTTTTTCTTTTCTTTTTCTCTTTTTTTTGTTTGTATTTTATTATTATTTTTTTCTTTTGTTCTATGTTTTTTTTTTCAATGCATATGATTAAGGTATTGAATGCATAAACATGTCCTCAACATTCTTTTTCACATTTTCTCAAGAATATACAACACCTAATTCTCAAACCAAATGTTTTAATCCCAATTTCCTCACACTTAATTCGTGAGCACTCTCACTAGTCCAAGCTAACCAATGATTTAAATTAAGGACATTATTATTTTCCGCTTAGAGTTAATGATGTGCTAAAGTAAAGAACAAAGGGGTAAAATAGGTTCAAAATTGGTTTGCAAGAGATAATGAAAGGTAAGGCCATATGGGTATGTAAGCTTAGTGAAATAAGGCCTCAATCATGTAAGTGTATGCATACATCAAATAATGGAAATATAGAATTAAGCAAGACAAAGATCACAATTTTAGAGAGAACAACACACACCAAAAATAAAATATTGGTTGATAAGATGCAACCAATCAATTAGGCTCAAAATATCACTGGTTTTGTGTGTTCGATCTCTAAAACCATGTTCCAAAAATAAATTTCTTCAAGAAAATTTAACAAAAATTTTAATTCAAATTAATGAAATGCTCTAAAAGGTTTCTTGAAAAAAAAAATAAGATATCACTTCAACCAAGTAGTTGGTAAAGTATGCACAAAATCAAACAAACATGCAATCAAACATGCAAATGCAATAACTAATTTAACAAAGAAAATTAAACATTGGTGTTGAAATAGGAAATAACTAACCCATGGAAGTCGGTATCGACCTCCCCACACTTAAAGATTGCACCGTCCTCGGTGCATGCTAAGATGTGCAAGTGGACGGGCTGCTCCAACGGATGCTTTTCTCCAAAGATTGTGCAGATGTACTTGTCAGTTGCCCCATGTAAACGTCTTCCGGTTTCCTTCCTGGTGGCCATCCTGAAAGAAGAGAAAAAGGAAGAAAGGTAACCCAAAAATAAAGATAAAAAAAACAAATAAAACATGGGTTGGTTAATGCCAAATAATGAGGGTCTCAATTACATGGTAGCTACAACATGCAAGAGAGAAGATAGTAGACGCGAACGGCATATCAATAGTGCAAAAATTGCGACAAAGGGTAAGATAGTGTGGGTAATGCAAGATAGTATAAGCTCATGTCAATGCAAAAGGAATACCAGTATTATAAAAATTAGCATTGACTTATAATTAATAACACCCAACAGTTTAAAACAAGTCACGAAGCACCAAAATAATTCAAGATGCAGAGTTGAATAAGAACATTTAACACCAATGGTAAAATAGGAAATTAAAAAAGGAGATAAAAATATGAATAAAATTAAAATACAATGAAAGAAAGTATGCAGATGCAGCATGTAAAAGAGAATGAAAGAGAATAAGGATGAGAAGGGAGGAGAGAAATTTGAAAGCTGGCAGCGCAAGCGATGCGCACGCGCGCAGCATGCGTACGCGTGATGCACGCGTACGCGTCGCATGCGACGCACAACTAATCCACTTCAACGCCTGATTTCAATTCTCCCTCCCCTCCAATCCTAATTCTTTTCAATCCTAATTACTTCTTCTTTCTTTCTTTCTTTCTTCTTCCTTATTCTTTCTTACTTTCTACTACTTTCTTCTTTCCCTCTTCATCTTCTTCATCAAGGTTCTTTTCTTCTTCCCTCCTATTCTTCCATTCTTGCATTTATTTTTCTTTCTTTTTATTTTTCTCTTAAATTCATTATTTATGGTTTCTTCTTGCATTTATTTTTCTTTCTTTTTATTTTTTTCTTAAATTCATTATTTGTGGTTTCTTTTTCTTTTTCATGCATTCTTATGTTGGTATTGGAGTTTCATTTGGGTATTATCTTACTATAATAAAGCTTGTGGATATTATGAGGAGTGGTTTGACAATTGTTATTTTAATTTGGCTCTCATATACATTTGGATTACATTATTTTCATTCCTATTTTAACTTGCTCACCAAGTGTTTGTGAAAAAGCACCTATGGCATCTTGAACTCTATTTTGTTTTACTCTTTTACTTGAATGCCTCTTTTTCACATCACTTGCACTCCACATGAATTTGGGAGTATCATTCACAATTGTCATCATTACACATGCTCTTTAATTTGGCACATTTACTACTTGATGCTTGAGTTATGCCTCTCATGCCCCTTTTTGCATGCTTTTAACCTCTTGCATCTAATTATTATGAATTGCCTTTTTTATCTTAATTGATGTCTTACGTATATGTTGTAGCTACCATGTAGTTGAGCTAACATCTTTCCTTTGGCATTCATTATCACTTGGAATTTTCTCCCTTCCGGTTCTTTAGTTATCTATATTTAATATTCCTCCTTTTCTTTCTTCTTTAGACATGGGTACCAAGAAAGAAAAAGAGAAGGCCACTGACAAGACACCATCAAAGAGAAGAACTAAGAGAACACTAGCAAAGGCACTTCCATCTACCAATGTCAAACCACCAACAAAGCGGGTGAAGAGGATTATTAAAGTTGATGA
This sequence comes from Arachis ipaensis, assembly GCF_000816755.2. Taxonomy (NCBI): domain Eukaryota; kingdom Viridiplantae; phylum Streptophyta; class Magnoliopsida; order Fabales; family Fabaceae; genus Arachis; species Arachis ipaensis. The sequence goes on from NC_029789.2 coordinate 113,605,547, forward strand.
ATCAGAGAAAGCTTTCCCCGCCCGAGACTCTACACGGTTTGCCAACCGTTATTGCGAACAGATGTTCCCCATCCTAGCCTAGAAGAACTACAACAATGAGCATCTGCTCATTGTCCCAACACATTTTGTTGATTTTGTGGAGCCCTGAATAGAGAGGAGACAGTGGGGATTTTTGAGGAGGCATGATGATTGGACTTTTGGGTGGTTTAGAATTCACAAATAAAATCTCGTTGCAAGTATAGTTTCTAAACCAACAATAATCCTTTCATACAAAAATTTGTTTGTCATAAGTACAAACCACTAAAATCTATAAACTGAAGTATTCAAACATCGGGTCGTTCTCCTTAGGAATTGCAATAAAGTGTCTTGTTATTGGTTATGGAGTATGTTTTGGGATTTTTGATAAGAGACATGGAATATAAATGGCAATGAAAATAAACTAATAACTAGAAAGGTCTGGCAAAGGTTAGTGGTCAAGGATCTCTATCCTAATCACTAACCACAACATGAGAATTGGCAAGGATCAACCCCATTAAGTCATCCTCTAACTAATAAGGGAAAGTCAAATGAGCTATGTCAATCCAAGTCCATAAGTCCTAGTTCTCTACTAAATCAATTAGTGAGATCTAGTGTTAATGGCTCACAATCGTCAATCACTTGGACATTAGTAACTCAAGAGTCCCTAAGTTACCTTCCCAAGCCAAGAACATAAAATTCTACTCTAAAATCCAACCAAGCATTTTATCAAACACTTGGAAGGCATAAAAGGAAAGCATAGTAAAAAGTGCAAGGAAAGTAAATCTACACTACACAATTGCAAGAAATTAAACAAAAACAAATCAAATGAACAAAAAAGGAACATGAATCATGAATTGCATTAAAGGAAAATAGAAGAAACAAAAGTGCATTAACATAAAAGTAGAGAATTACATGAATTAAATGTAAAACTAGAATGAGGAAAGGTAGAAGAAGAAAAATTACAAAGAAAAAAGTAAATCAAAGCATGAAATTAAACTAGATCTAAGAGTTCCTAATCAAGATCTAACCTACTCCTAATTCTAGAGAGAAGAGAGAGCTTCTCTCTCTAGAAACTAACTAAAGCATGATAAAACTAAACTAATGACTAGATGTCTCATCTATCTTCAATTCTTGGGTTAAATAGCATCAGAAATGAGTTGGGTTGGGCCCACAAGGCTTTAGAATTCGCTGGCCATGAATTTGCATTTAATGAATTTCATGCAAATCAGCGTGCACGCATATAGTGCGTGTGCGTGCCTCTAAACGCGACGCAAATATGGCAAATTTTATATCATTTCGAAGCCCCAGATGTTAGCTTTCCAACGCAACTGAAACCGCATCATTTGAACCTCTGTAGCTCAAGTTATGGTCGATTGAGTGCAAAGAGGTCGGCTTGACAGCTTTTGCGATTCCTTCATTTCTTCATGAGTTCTCCATTTTTACATGCTTTTCCTTCATTCCCTTGATCCAATCTTTGCCTCCTAAATCTGAAATTACTTAACAAATATATCAAGGTATCTAATGGAATCAAGTTGAATTAAATTTAGCTATTTTAAGACCTCAAAAGTATGTTTTCACTCTTAAGCACAATTAAAGGAGAATTTACAAAACCATGCTATTTCATTGAATAAACGTGGGGAAAGGTTATAAAATCCCTAAATCAAGCATAAGATAAACCCTACAAATGGGGTTTATCAACCTCCCCACACTTAAACCAAGCATGTCCTCATGCTTAAACCAAGAGAGAACAAAGGGTATCAACATTTATTTAATGTAAACTAATCTAAATGCAAACTACCTATATGAAACTATCTACATGAATGCAATTGCTTAGTCAAAATAAATCAATTCCCAAGAATACGTATATACACAAGGGTTAAGGGTATTAACAACCATGCCAAACCACAATTGAACTTAGCTATTAAATATTTTTACAAACTTGCATGAGGAGTGATGATCATAGGTGGAAAATATGTAATTGAGCAATCGAACCTTCACCGGATGTGTTTGCACTCTATTCGCTCAAGTGTATAGGGTTGATTCACTCAATTCTCCTCTAATCATGCTTTCCAAGATTTATTTTTCTTCTAACAATCGACATTTATTTCATGCATGCATACAAGTATCATGAGGTCTTTTCATTGGTTGTAATGGGGCTAGGGTCAAGGTGGGATGCATATTTGATCAAGTGGACTTGAAATTTGAATCTTTGATAAGCTTAAACTTCCCACCTAACCTATGACTTCCTATACAATTAAGTTCTAACCTAACTACCCATTTTTTACTTTTTTACATACTCATGTATTTTCTTTTCTTGATCACAACATATATGCATTGATTCTTATTGACTTTCGCTTTGCGTTGGGGCATTTTGTCCCCTTTTTTATTTCTTTCCTTTTCTTTTTCTTTCTTTTTCCATTTTTTTTCTTTTCTATACTTTTCTTTTTGTTTCTTTTTCTTTTTCTTTTCTTTTGTTTTTCTCAATTTTTTTTCAAACTATATACAAGAACATCAATGTATAAGGTCTATACATTTAATCAATACATGAGCATGTACCCAATTTCCAAATATTTATAACAAAAATACAAAACTACCATTTTATTCACCCAATGTCCCAAGGTTCCCATACTTGAATGATACACACACACACACACACTAGCCTAAGCTAATCAAAGATCCAAATTAAGGACATTTATTATTTTCCATTTTAAGGCTTGTAATGTGCTAAAATTATGAACGAGTTGGTTAATCGTAGGCTCAAATTGGCTAACAATGGAGAGTAAAAGGTAGGCTATTTGGGTAAGTGAGCTAATGAAATGATGGCCTCAATCATATAAATGCATGAATACACAAAATAATGGACATAAAGAATCAAATAAATCAAAGATCACAATCATAGGAAGAGAACAATGCACACAAGAAGGAAAATAAGTGGTTATAAGATGTAACCACACCATTAGGCTCAAATCTCACTTGCTTGTGTTCTTAGCTCAAAACATATCCCACAATATATATATAATTCAAACAAGTTTTATGAAAAGTTTTTACTCAAATCAATTGAAGTGCCCTATAGATAATTTTCTTGAAAAATCTCACTATTTTGACTAAACTTATTGTGTATATATATGCGAAAAAAGAACATGCAAGTAAAAATCCTAAAAGTATGAAATGCAAAAGTGTTGGGATTAGAAATTTGTCACCCAAAATTGCTGAACGGTCGGACGACCTTCCCACACTTAAAAGTTTGCACCATCCTCGGTGCACTCAAAGATGAGCAAGGGGGTACGGCGACTCTCCGGATTGCTACCTTCAGCTGGTAGATCAACCGGTTGCTGTGCGTTCTTTCTTCCGCTTCTATTTTTGCTTGTGGTGCGTCATTCATGAAAAATAGAAAATAACACCATAAGATGAGAAAATACAAAAGCAAGGAAGCATAATTGTTGGAATGAGGTAAATCACTAGAATTGAGTGAGTGAATTAGTATGACATTAATGACAAAAAGGTGTGTGAGTTCTAAATTAGGTGCCTTTTAGAACACACACTAGCACAAAAGGTGATGTCACAAAAAAAGCATGCACTTCATTTATCCTAGTGTGCTTGAGATGCTTTAAGTAAACTTGTAAGGTAAAACAAGCATTAAAGAAGCATGAAAGCATTCAAGCTAAAAGCATATGGATGCATATAATCATGAAACACAATGCATTAAAGTAAATACACAACATCCAATATCAAGAGTTTGCCTAATCAAAGAATAAGGTTCAAATCACATGGTGGCCAAATCATGTAATTCAAGAAGAGTTACAAGCTCGAAGGCAATTTTCATCACCTGGTATTCTTAAAAGGTAAGCATGAAAAACTCAAATCCAAGTAGCAAAATATAACCTCGACAATAGAATCCAACAAAGATTATAAACATAATGATGTTAAGATAACATCCCCTTTTTTTATACTCAGCAGCAATTAATGGTAAACAAGAATAACAATCCAACACTTACAATGAAAAAGAGAAAATGAAATGAAAACTAACTAAAACTAACTAATCAACTAACTAACTAACTAATTATTTAACTAAAATAAATGGTTATTGAAGAACTCGAAGATTGATGGTTTAGAGGTTATAGGAAACTCTCGTTGCAAGTATAGTTACTAAACCAAACAATCAACCTTTCTTACAAACGTTTTGGTTGTCACCAGTAACAAACCCCTTAAAAATTGATAACCGAAGTATTCAAACCTCGGGTCGTCTTCTCAAGGAACTACAGGGAAGTATGTTCTTATTATTGGTTATGGAGATTGTAAATTTGGGGTTTCAAGAATGAGGAACAAATACGACAAATAATTTAAATGGCAATTAAAAATAAATAAATACTGTAAAGCAAACTTTTGGCAAGGTATGAGAAATTAGAGGTCCTATCCTGGCTATCCTTATCAATGGTGATAATAATTGAATCTTAATTCCACTTCGTTAGCCTTTACTAATATGAAGGAAGGTCAAGGGATTAATTGGTTTGATCTTCGGATCCTATTTATTTCCTAAGAAAAGATTGGGATTATTGAAGTTCAATTCAATTAACAAGATAACAATTATCAATCATGTTTGAGTTTGACAACTCCTGAGTTACTGATTTCTTAACCAAAACCAAAAGAGGGAAAGTAAATCTACTGGAATAAAAATGTCTTCAGAGTGAAAGCAACAATAGCATAAATAAAAGAAATCAATATTAAACTGAAATACCTCAAATAACATTAATAAAAGAGTGATCTGTAACATGAAAAGATTCATAAAGTAACTTGCAAAGGTAAATAAAAGGAATATTGAACCTAATCAAAAGAGATAATCCTGAAAGCGAATAAAAATCCTATATCTAAATCCTAATCCTAAAGAGAGAGGAGAGAACCTCTCTCAAAACTAAATCTAAATCATGGAAAGTAAAAATTGGCAAGCTCCCCTTGAATGGGTGCATTCCCTCACTTCATAACCTCTGGTCTATGCCTTCTGGACTTGGATTTGGGCCAAAAAGGGCTTCAAAATTCGCTATGAGCGTTTTTTGCAATTTCTGGTGCGTGGCCTCTATCACGCGTCCGCGTGGGTCACGCGATCGCGTCATTCGGAGCTTTTCTTGTCACGCGGTCGCGTCGGTCATGTGGCCACGACATATGTGTTCTGCTTAAGGTGCGCGGTCACGTCAGTCATGCGGCCGCATTGCTGTTGATTCGCGCTTGGCATGCGTCTGCGTCGCCCATGCGATCGCGTGGATGCCAGTTTCTTCAAAAACTCCGTTTTGCGCTTTCCTTCCATTTTTGTATGTTTCCTTTTCCATCCTTTAAGTCATTCCTACCTTAGAAGATCTGAAACTACTCAACACACTAATCACGGCAACGAATGGAAATAAAGGTAATTAATTAAAAATAATCAATTTTAAAGCATAGAAAACATGTTTTTCACATACATCACATAATAAGGAAGGAGAAGTAAAACCATGCAATTAATATGAATAAGTGGGTAAAGGATTGAATAAATCACCCAAATTAAGCACAAAATATATCATAAAATATGGGTTTATCAACCTCCCCACACTTAAACAATAGCATGTCCTCATGCTAAATCCAAGGTAAAGAGTAAGGTAAGATTAAAGTGGTGGAATGTTATGCAATACAACCTATTCTAAATGCAACTACCTAAATGAGTCATGCAATTTTAATTTATTCACTCATATATAAAGCTTACATGTAGTTAAATTAATTCACATTCTCAAGGAATCATATATATACATAGCCAACCCTTAAATAATAAAGCACTTTTGCAAATGAGATGGGAAAGAAAAATATTT
>NC_029789.2:113611443-113615771 GCF_000816755.2 Arachis ipaensis
AACTTGGGATTTTATTTTGTTTTTCTGCTTAAGGCTAGTAATGTGGTTATTAAAAAAAGGGGGGGATTTAAAGGCTCAAGGGGGCTAACAAAGGTGATGTAAAAGGTAGGCTATTTTTGGGACAAGTGGATTAAAATCAAATAATGGCCTCAATCACTTTCTTAGTATGTGTCTATATTCTACAACTGGACATATAGATTAAAACAAAGTAAAGAACATCAGAATAAAAAGAAGCGAAACACACAGGGATGAAATTATGGTTTGAATGCAACCATACAATTAATGCTCAAGACTCACAGGCTGTGTGTTCTCTAACTCAAACATCATATATCATTCCTATATGTTATGCAGGTTTAGTTAAAAATTCCCATTATTCTCATAAAAAAATTATTTAGGGTGGCCTTTAAGGTTTTAATGTTTCTCCTTGATGAAATGTTGTTAGTTTAACCACATGATGTAATGCTACATATACAAGGTTTATGGATTTGATTCTGTTATGTTCAAGTTCCTAGCTTACTTTCTTTTTATATTTTCCAATTTAAACTAAGCTATCTTATGCTAAAAAGGGTAAACTATACTAATTAATCCACTAATAAGTTAGAATTGCAAACTAAACTAAATAACTAGAATATGAACTAAAAATGCAAAATGCAGGGATAGAGTAAAAATACATAAAAGTAGCAGTGTATAAGTACTCAGAAAATAAAAATAAAAATAAAGAGAAAAATACAGAAAAATAGCCAAAATAAAAGAAAAGAGTATGTAGTGGTTCACCAAAAAAGAAACGCCAGAGATGGCGACCTCCCCACACTTAAAATGTAGCATCGTCCCTGATACTCAGTCAAGCGGGGTGTGAAGGAGTGTCATCACTGGAAGGAATGGTAGCTGGAGTCTTTGTGGTGGTGGTCTGAGGAACTGGCTGCTGCAGAGGAGGTGCTGTCTGGATAGGGATCTCAGGATCTGCAGCCTGAATCTGATGTGGAACCTCTGCCTGTGGTGCAGCCTGCTCTGTGCCTGCCTGCTCTGTCTCTCCCTGGAGATGGGTCTCAGCCTCGGGATCATCCGCCTCCTCCTCAGATGCCTCAGATGGTGTGTCAGGCTCGGAGGGGATGTCGCCAGAGCATATCATAAGCTTCAGGTGCTCATAGCCTCGCTTGTTGCGACGCTCCATCTGGTCAAGACGTCGAAACAAGCGATGCACTAGATGATAGATGGGCTCTAGGGCAGGTGGAGGTGCAGTGGTGGTGGCAGGTGTGGCTGTGGAGGAAGAGGGGCCGGCAGAAGGTGTGGCTGTCTCAGCAGTGGCAGTCAGGAATGGAGGTCTGTAGCCCAAGGCCAGAAAGTTCCTGCTATGCGGGATAATCTTCTTGCATTCTGCAGTAGGTGGCCTCTCATCAGCATCCTCCCATGGCACGTCAGCTCGACGGCCCAGCTGTGTAACCAGATAGGGAAAGGGAAGAGTGCCTCGGACGTGGACCCTGGCCATATAGTGTCGGATAAAGCGTGGCAGGTATAGGTCCTTACCCTCCATAACACATCAAAGGAGAGTGATCATAGCGGCTGGTATCTCAGTCTCGTGAGTACTCGGCATAATGTAGTTGCTGAATATCTGATGCCATAGCCGAGCCTCATCATTCAGGTAAATCCGCTTGATCCCCTTGGGCATGGTGGTGTTCTGACCCATGATCCAAGGAACTGTCGGGTCAAGGGCGATCCTCGCCTTTACTGCATCCCAGTCAAATCGCATATAGCGCATATCCTCCTCAGCTTTCTGATAACCGTCTGGATGATCAGATTTAGGCAGAAGTTTCAGAACATCTTCTATCGCCTCCTCAGTAACCAAAATCTGCTTCCCTCTGAGGTTCACTGCATCTAGAGAGGTTTTGAAGTAATTGCAGTAGAATTCCCTAACCCAAGATGCATTGACCTCAGTCAGAGGTCTCTCCAGGAAGAACCAGCCTCTTTGTTTGATTTGGTCAGAGGTGTACTGCTGGAGTTCTTCTGGGATCTTCAGAGTTCTCTCCAGGTATAGGTTCCTGGATGTTGCAAACACCGGATACTTCAACTCACAGTATCGATTTGCAAATTTTATTAGATCAGTGGCAGGAAGCAGTTGGTCAGCCTTCTCCTGCGGGGTAAAGTGTTTCTCCCGCCAGGAGGCATCATGCATTAGATCTATGATGGACATAGATGAATCTCCTCTTTTACGTTTGCCAGTGGTAGCCTTTCCTTTTTCCTTTCTCTGGGAATCAGACATCCTGAAAAACAAAAAACTAGGATATAATAAAAATAGGAAAACAAATAGGCAAATAGTCAAAAGAAACACAAAGTGGCAAAGGAGAATTAGAATGAGGTAAATGAGTTAAGTAAATGTGCATTAAGGATTGTATAGGAGTTAGAAGTTTGAAAAGAAGAATGCACAATCCAAAATGTAATTGAATTCATGTGAAATAGAAAAATTATCATTATGCCATGGTTAGAAGGTTAAAAGAAAGTGAAAAACCAGAAGAAAGATTTTAAAAAGGTTAGTTTGGTTAGAAGTGAAAAAGAGTTTAGGAAGTTAACATTAGTGAGTTAGTAGGAAGTGGGTTAAAGTAAGTGGCATAATGAAAATATTCCAAGTAACAAGTATTCACAGTTAGAAGCTATAAGTAACTCATAACCACATAAGGAAAACAGGTTGATGCTGATTCAAATAGATATAGAGAAAGCAAAAATTGGAATCAAAACATCACAAATGCAGTTTATGAACCAGGAAATCAAAAAGGATAGAAAGCATGCCCTGGCATTCATGAAATGGTTTGGATAAAGCAGAGGAAAACGGAGTTCAAAATACCAAAACCAAAACATGAATGAAAACATTTTACAGAAATTTGGGCAGCATTCCGGCTAAAATTGGATTGTCCCAAAAAATAAACAGCACAGAATAGTTCATATGAATCAAAAATAAAGCTGCAATTACATATAAAGAGTATGATCATGAAAAGTCAGAGTAAAGAGCAGCATGAAATAAGAAATTACAGCATATGAACTAACATCATAGCAGCAGCAGGATTGCGAAAACATAAAGCAATAAACATGAACGGCGCAATTAAACAGACCTAAATCCACTAACCACATCCTAGGCTACCTAACAACCTAAAATCCACTACAGCATGCATATCTAACTAGCCTAAACATGAACATAAACAGAAAAATATGAACTAACTACGGATAGATAAAAGGGTGACGTTCTACGGAACCTGGAAGGCCGTAGAATGAGAGTGGGTAGAAAGGTGGCTGGCGGTGGTGGTGACGGCGTTTGGCGCGGTGGCTGGCGGTGGTGGTGACGGCGGCGTGGCTGTTCGGGGCAGGGGGAAAAGGTTCAGGGGGGCGCGATAATAGGGTTTCGCGTGACCTGGGGGGTTATAAATTTGAATCCACGCGGCCGCATGGGCACGCGGTCACGTGGCTGGTGCGAAATGGGGGGTAACGCGATCGCGTGGGTCGCGTGATCGCATGGAAGGGATAAAAGGGGGTAGGACGCGATCGCCTGGGACATGCGATCGCGTCGCTGGAATTTGTGCTAAACGCACGAATCTAGCATCGTTCCAGCCCAACTCTCTGTCTCCTTTTGGGATTTGTGCAATCCATGCGACGCGATCGCGTGGGATTGATTGGGTGCAAGTGACGCGATCGCGTCAGGCACGCGATCGCGTGGTCATTTCATGCAAGACGCACAATGGCCGCACGATTCCAGCCCAACTTTCTGGTTGTTGGATCCTTACGCCGATTTCCAGGTCACGCGGCCGCGTGGAGGACGCGGTCACGTGGGAAGTGTATTTCGCCATTGACGCGATCGCATGGATGATGCGGTCGCGTCGCGCACCCTTTTTTTTATACAGAATGCAGTGCTTAATGTGAATGCTATGCATAATTCCAGGTTTAATAATAAAATAAAATAAAACTTGAAAACAAGCAAAACGAAATAAAAATTGAAAAATGAACGATCATACCATGGTGGGTTGTCTCCCACCTAGCACTTTTAGTTAAAGTCCTTAAGTTGGACATTGGAAGAGCTTCCTGTTATGGCGGCTTATGTTTAAATTCATCCAAAAATCTCCACCAATGCTTGGAATGCCAATAGCCTCTGGGGTCCCAAACTAGGCATGTAAAGCTTCTGAGCAGCTTCAAACAGATTGTCAAGCTCCCGGGGTGACGAATGTCAGAATAGAATCCATGATCCCAAGCCTTGTGTTTAAATCTGCCTCTGTCTTGATCTATATTTTTCCATCTGGGCGGTTTAGAAAGTAGATTCTCACCATAGTGACCAAACGTTTTCCGAGATC
>NC_029789.2:113616056-113621930 GCF_000816755.2 Arachis ipaensis
GTGTCTCCTTCATGCTACGCTCTTCATTAGATTGTCCACATGGGGCTGTGGTTGGTCCTTGAATATTCGCGCGTCTAGAAGCTAATTGAATTACTGCTTGCTCCAGTTGTCGAATAGTTGCTTGAAGTTTATTTACTGTTGCCTTGAGGCGAACCTCTGATTCTCGGGGTGATGGATTTGGACATGAAACATAGGGAAGTGGTGGTGCTTGGGAGTGATTGGATTGGAACTGGGGTAGGAAAGGATCATACAGTGGCGAATGGTGAAGAGAAGCTTGTGAGTGTAGTGGTTCGAGGTTATGTTGAGAGGATGGTCTATAGGCACGGGTGGGGCTTGTTGGTAGTTACAAGGTTGTCCACCATATCTTTCAGCTGGGTATGCATTGTAGAATGGTCGTTGTCCATGATATCTTGGAGGGTGTTGTTGCCTGAAGGATTGATTAGATCCTCTTGGCTCCATCCATCCTTGATTGGCCTGACCTTGATACATATTCCTGTTGCAGCTTCTATTTCCTTCAACAAAGTTAGACCCAAACTCAAAGTGAGAGGGGTGAGAATTCATGGTAGCAAATAAAAATAAAAAGGAGAAACAAAAATAAATAAACAAGCAAAAGAAAAATATTTACAATAACCAATAATAAGGCACACGTTAGCAGTTCCCCGGCAACGGCGCCATTTTGAAGAACTCGAAGATTGATGGTTTAGAGGTTATAGGAAACTCTCGTTGCAAGTATAGTTACTAAACCAAACAATCAACCTTTCTTACAAACGTTTTGGTTGTCACAAGTAACAAACCCCTTAAAAATTGATAACCGAAATATTCAAACCTCGGGTCGTCTTCTCAAGGAACTGCAGGGAAGTATGTTCTTATTATTGGTTATGGAGATTGTAAATTTGGGGTTTCAAGAATGAGGAACAAATATGGCAAATAATTTAAATGACAATTAAAAATAAATAAATACTGTAAAGCAAACTTTTGGCAAGGTATGAGAAATTAGAGGTCATATCCTGGCTATCCTTATCAATGGTGATAATAATTGAATCTTAATTCCACTTTGTTAGCCTTTACTTATATGAAGGAAGGTCAAGGGATTAATTGGTTTGATCTTCGGATCCTATTTATTTCCTAAGAAAAGATTGGGATTATTGAAGTTCAATTCAATTAACAAGATAACAATTATCAATCATGTTTGAGTTTGACAACTCCTGAGTTACTGATTTCTTAACCAAAACCAAAAGGGGGAAAGTAAATCTACTGGAATAAAAATGTCTTCAGAGTGAAAACAACAATAGCATAAATAAAAGAAATCAATATTAAACTGAAATACCTCAAATAACATTAATAAAAGAGTGATCTGTAACATGAAAGGATTCATAAAGTAACTTGCAAAGGTAAATAAAAGGAATATTGAACCTGATCAAAAGAGATAATCCTGAAAGCGAATAAAAATCCTAAATCTAAATCATAATCCTAAAGAGAGAGGAGAGAATCTCTCTCAAAACTAAATCTAAATCATGGAAAGTAAAAATTGGCGAGCTCCCCTTGAATGGATGCATTCCCTCACTTCATAACCTCTAGTCTATGCCTTTTGGACTTGGATTTGGGCCAAAAAGGGCTTCAAAATTTGCTATGAGTGTTTTCTGCAATTTCTGGTGCGTGGCCTCTGTCACGCGTCCGCGTGGGTTACGCGGTCGCGTCATTCGGAGCTTTTCTTGTCACGCGGTCGCGTCGGTCATTCGGCCGCGTCATATGTGTTCTGCTTAAGGCGCGCGGTCGCGTCAGTCATGCGGCCGCGTCACTGTTGATTCGCGCTTGGCATGCGTCTGCGTCGCCCATGCAATCCCGTGGATGCCAGTTTCTTCAAAAACTCCGTTTTGCGCTTTCCTTCCATTTTTGTATGTTTCCTTTTCCATCCTTTAAGTCATTCCTGCCTTAGAAGATCTGAAACTACTCAACACACTAATCATGGCATCGAATGGAAATAAAGGTAATTAATTAAAAATAATCAATTTTAAAGCATAGGAAACATGTTTTTCACATACATCACATAATAAGGAAGGAGAAGTAAAACCATGCAATTAATATGAATAAGTGGGTGAAGGATTGAATAAATCACTCAAATTAAGCACAAAATATGTCATAAAATATGGGTTTATCAGTTATCAATGGTGTTTGGGAGTGTTGGATGAGGGGTAGAAGAAGGGAAGAAGAAAGGAGAAGGAATGGAAAGAGGAGAAGAAAAGAGATGTGTTGAAGGAAGGACATCCGCGCGTACGCGTGCATGGTGCGCGCGCGCAGATGGTGGTGAAATGGACGCGACGCGTACGCGTACATAGCGTGTCCGTGTCGATGGCTTATTTCAAGAGTGATGCGTACGCGTCATGTGAGCGTACGCGCGAGTTGGTTTGTACGAAAGGCACAATGCGCGCGCAACGTTCGCACAACTCTCGGGTTTTTGGCTTGGGGGTGGAATTTCTCAATCCATGTGTACGCGTACATGGCGCATCTGCGTGGGTAGGCAAAAATGCTTAATGCACGCGTACGCGCGCAGTGCGCGTACGCGCGGATGGTGCTCTGTTTTTTTTTTTTTATGTTCTTACACCAATCCAAGCATTCCAAACCTCCAAACAGCTACCAAAACACCATAAAACCTTATTTAACATACTAAACTACCAATTATACTCAACAAATCAACCAAAAACATGAATTTAAACTAATTACCAATATGTACAAAAAGAAAAAATAAAAAGAAGTTACCATGGTGGGGTGTCTCCCACCTAGCACTTTTGTTTATTGTCCTTAAGTTGGACTTATGGGGAGCTCCTCTCAAGGTGGCTTGTGCTTGAATTCATCTTGGAACTCCCACCAATGCTTGGTTCTCCATTGTGCCCCAAGATTTCTTATGGATTGAGCCAAGTGTTGATGGAGTTCTTCACAAGCTTGGGGTTCCCGAAGTTGATCCTCTTCTTGTAATCCGGGATCCCACACTTTATTTTCACACCCGTGTTGAAGTTGATTCTCATTGATCCATGTGGGTGCCATAGTTTTGGAATTCTCATTTAAGTAACCAAAAAACATCCTAGACCCAAGCAATCTAGTTCTACGCCAACCATTGCAATTAAGCTTTGAACGTGTAGCCATCATGCACCTAGAATGATATTTCCAACCACTAGCCATCTCCCTTTTGCTCTTAAAGCCACAAATATATCTAAGTTGACCATCTGTCTCTAACAAACCATATTCAAGGGAAATAATAAAGCTTAAGTATAAGGAATTTACCCACTTGAATAAAAGAATGGATGGTGGTGGTTTGGGGAGAGGTATCTCCAATGTGCTTGTAAGCTCTACTCCCTTGTGTTCTTCTTTGACTACCTCCACCTCTTGACAACTTTCTTCAATTTCAACCCTTTGTTCATCAATTTCATCTACCTCTTCTCCATCACTCAAATCATAAATGGGAGATTGAGAGAAATCTACCTCCACATTGCTTTCCATCTCATTGGGAGAAGGTTCATCAAATTCAAAGGATTCACCACCAAGAAGGTTGGATGCATGATCCTCATCACCAAGGGAACTCAATCCTTGCTTCATTCCCTCCAAGTCTTCATTTAAAAATTGTTTTGGAGGTTGTGCACTCTCCTCCTCAACATCAAATTCAATCTTCTTGGATGGATTTTCTATGATTTTAGCTTCCCATGGAGGTTCCGCATCTCCTAGGTCTTCAACCACTTCTTCCTTTTCTTCAATGATCATAGGCTCCTCCAATTGTTCTAACACAAAGTGGCATCCCTCATTTTCTACCGGAGTTTCCAATCTCTCCTTCATGCTATGCTCTTCTTTTGATCCTCCACATGTGACCATGGGAGTGCTTTGAGTTCTCAAGTATTGGGAGGCTAAAGTGCTTACTACCTTGGTCAAGGTAGCCACAAATTCTAGTGTCTCTCTTTGCAATTCTCCTTGCCCTTGAAGTATAAGGCCAAGGATTTCATCCATTGGGGATTAGAGTGGGTAAGAGGGTTCAATGTCTTGGAAAAATGGTTCATGATAGGAAGGTGGTTTTTCTTGGTAAGGGTATGGTAGTGTATATTGAGGTGGTTCTTGGGAGTAGTGATCTTGGAATGGTGGTTCCATGTATGGCTCATATGGTTCAAAAGGAGGTTGGTATGGTGGATATGGATTAAGGTCATATAGAAGTGCTTGGTGAAAAGAGGCTTGTGAGTATGGATGAGGTTCATGTTGAGGACATGGCTCATAGGCATATGGTGGTGGTTCTTGAAAATCACAAGGAGATTCACCATAGCCATTGGATTGGTATGTATCATAGAATGGCTCTTCTTCATAGTGCATTGGTGGAGGTTATTGCTAAGAGGATTGATCATATGCATATGACTCCTCCCACCTTTGGTTATCCCATCCTTGATACACATTCTCATTATAGTCCTCATTTCCTACAACATAGTTAGAACCAAACTCATAGCCAAAGTGAGAATTCATAATGAAAAGAGAAAATAAGAACAAAAGCTAATAAGAAATAATGAAACAAAATCCTAAAACTAGAAAAAACTAACAAGCAATCCAAAAAATAAAGCTATTCACAATATTCACATATGTACAATAACTAATAACATAACACCATTGCAATCCCCGGCAACGGCGCCATTTTGATGATTGGACTTTTGTGTGGTTTAGAATTCACAAATGAAATCTCGTTGCAAGTATAGTTTCTAAACCAACAATAATCCTTTCATACAAAAATTTGTTTGTCACAAGTACAAACCCCTAAAATCTATAAACTGAAGTATTCGAACCTCGGATCATTCTCCCTAGGAATTGCAATAAAGTGTCTTGTTATTGGTTATGGAGTATGTTTTGGGGTTTTTGATAAGAGACATGGAATATAAATGGCAATGAAAATAAACTAATAACTAGAAAGGTCTTGGCAAAGGTTGGTGGTCAAGGATCTCTATCCTAATCACTAACCACAACATGAGAATTGGCAAGGATCAACCCCATTAAGTCATCCTCTAACTAATAAGGGAAAGTCAAATGAGCTATGTCAATCCAAGTCCATAAGTCCTAGTTCTCCACCAAATCAATTAGTGAGATCTAGAGTTAATGGCTCCCAATCGTCAATCACTTGGACATTAGTAACTCAAGAGTTCCTAAGTTACCTTCCCAAGCCAAGAACATAAAATTCTACTCTAAAATCTAACCAAGCATTTTATCAAACACTTGGAAGGCATAAAAGGAAAGCATAGTAAAAAGTACAAGGAAAGTAAATCTACACTACTCAATTGCAAGAAATTAAACAACAACAAATCAAATGAACAATAAAAGAACGTGAATCATGAATTGCATTAAAGGAAAATAGAAGAAACAAAAGTGCATTAACATAAAAGTAGAGAATTACATGAACTAAATGCAAAACTAGAAAGAGGAAAGGTAGAAGAACAAGAATTGCAAAGAGAAAAGTAAATCAAAGCATGAAATTAACCTAGATCTAAGAATTCCTAATCTAGATCTAACCTACTCCTAATTCTAGAGAGAAGAGAGAGCTTCTCTCTCTAGAAACTAACTAAAGCATGATAAAACTAAAATAAAACTAAACTAATGACTAGATGTCTTATCCCTCTTCAATCCTTGGGTTAAATAGCATCAGAAATGAGTTGGATTGGGCCCACAAGGCTTTAGAATTCACTGGCCACAAATTTGCATTTAATGAATTTCATGCAAATCGGTGCGCACACGTACAGTGCACGTGTGCGCCTCTAAACGCAATGAAAATATAAAAAATTTTATATCATTTCGAAGCCCTGGATGTTAGCTTTCCAACGCAACTAAAACTGCATCATTTGGACCTCTGTAGCTCAAGTT
>NC_029789.2:113624145-113636582 GCF_000816755.2 Arachis ipaensis
AGGTCTTGGCAAAGGTTGGTGGTCAAGGATCTCTATCCTAATCACTAACCACAACATGAGAATTGGCAAGGATCAACCCCATTAAGTCATCCTCTAACTAATAAGGGAAAGTCAAATGAGCTATGTCAATCCAAGTCCATAAGTCCTAGTTCTCCACCAAATCAATTAGTGAGATCTAGAGTTAATGGCTCCCAATCGTCAATCACTTGGACATTAGTAACTCAAGAGTTCCTAAGTTACCTTCCCAAGCCAAGAACATAAAATTCTACTCTAAAATCTAACCAAGCATTTTATCAAACACTTGGAAGGCATAAAAGGAAAGCATAGTAAAAAGTACAAGGAAAGTAAATCTACACTACTCAATTGCAAGAAATTAAACAACAACAAATCAAATGAACAATAAAAGAACGTGAATCATGAATTGCATTAAAGGAAAATAGAAGAAACAAAAGTGCATTAACATAAAAGTAGAGAATTACATGAACTAAATGCAAAACTAGAAAGAGGAAAGGTAGAAGAACAAGAATTGCAAAGAGAAAAGTAAATCAAAGTATGAAATTAAACTAGATCTAAGAGTTCCTAATCTAGATCTAACCTACTCCTAATTCTAGAGAAAAGAGAGAGCTTCTCTCTCTAGAAACTAACTAAAGCATGATAAAACTAAAATAAAACTAAACTAATGACTAGATGTCTTATCCCTCTTCAATCCTTGGGTTAAATAGCATCAGAAATGAGTTGGATTGGGCCCACAAGGCTTTAGAATTCACTGGCCACAAATTTGCATTTAATGAATTTCATGCAAATCGGTGCGCACACGTACAGTGCACGTGTGCGCCTCTAAACGCAATGAAAATATAAAAAATTTTATATCATTTCGAAGCCCTGGATGTTAGCTTTCCAACGCAACTAAAACTGCATCATTTGGACCTCTGTAGCTCAAGTTATGATCGATTGAGTGCGAAGAGGTTGGCTTGACAGCTTTTGCGATTCCTTCATTTCTTCATGAGTTCTCCATTTTTACATGCTTTTCATTCATTTCCTTGATCCAATCTTTGCCTCCTAAATCTGAAATCACTTAACAAATATATCAAGGCATCTAATGGAATCAAGGTGAATTAAATTTAGCTATTTTAAGACCTCAAAAGTATGTTTTCACTCTTAAGCACAATTAAAGGAGAATTTACAAAACCATGCTATTTCATTGACTAAATGTGGGGAAAGGTTATCAAATCTCCAAAATCAAGCATAAGATAAACCCTACAAATGGGGTTTATCAAGGCATCCGCGAGAGGCCAACTTATCATGGGTAGTAGAATTCTACTCAAACTTCTACTCACCTACTCTGCAGACTGTCTTCGTTCGTCAGCAGCTGGTCCTTGTCTCTGAGAGTGCCATACGTAGAGCACTGGATCTTCCACCTAGCCCAGAGGGATGAGACGCCTATCAAGTGGCCTTTTTCAAGCACTAGACATACCAGATCGACTGGAATAGCGTCCTTGGTGTCATAGCACAACCTGGCAGCAAGTGGATCTACGGACAACATAGGACTCGTCCTAAGAGTATCTCAACCCAGTCACTCACCCTGGAGGCTCGCATGTGGGCACAAATTATGTCCCACTATGTCTTTCTGAGCACTCACGAGTCGACCTTCACAGCAGACATGGCTGTCCTTATCTGGTGCATCCTGACAGAGCAACCCCTCAACCTACCCCGACACATCCAGGCTACCATGGGACACGTACAGATAGCGGATAACCTGCCTTTCCCCACCTTCGTTTCAGATTTGGTCTCTGCAGTAGGTGTGTCCTCTCGAGCGGATGACACGAAGTTCATGATTCCTAGGGCCGACCAATATGTCCCGAATGGGAAGTACATCAGGCCGCCAGTTCCCTCTGCGAGTCGGCCTGCAGGCCCATCTTTGGATACCCCTCCTACTTCTACTCCACCATCATCCACACCACAAGCACCATCCATCCATCAGATGTTCCTTCAGATCCTCGAGAGAATGGACCAAATGGAGCGCCACAACAAGCGCCACAACAAGCGCCGATACAACTACCTGAAGGACCTCATAGTTGGTACACACCCACCTCCAGAACCAAAGGACACCCCAGACTCCCCCTTCATCCAGTAGCACAGGCAGCCAAGGCGAACCAGACACTGGAGGCAATACTTCCAGCCCTCCCTTGCTCCTTACTGATGGCACGGAGGACCGTGCCAAGCCTTAAGTGTGGGGAGGTCAGTCCTTGACTTCCGGAGGTAACTTCTCTCTCTCTTAACACCAACATTTGACTTTTTCTTTTGTTAGATAGGATAAATTGCATGATAATAATTGTTTGCATGTATGTTTTGCTTGGTTAAAGTAATGAGTTCCTTTCAAGACCCTTTTTATAGCATTTCACTAATTTAAATTGAACATTTGTGTCAAACTTGTTTGAGGATTGTAAATTGGAACATGAATTATAGCTAAGAACACACAACCTGTGAGATTTGAGCTTAATTACATGGTTATATTATTTAACCATAATATTTTATTCTTGTGTGTTTCCTTCTCTATGATTGTAATCTATATTTTATTCCATTCTATATGTCCATTGTTTAGTGTATTTACATGCTCGCATATGATTGAGGCCATCATTTGATTTTAGCTCACTTACCCCAAATAGCTTACCCTTTCAATTACCTTTGTTTGCCACCTTGAGCCTTTTTAATCCCCGTTTGTTCTATATTTTACCACATCACTAGCCTTAAGCGGAAAAACAATTAATTACCCCCAATTGAATCTTTGGTTAGCTTAAGATAGAGATTGTGTATCAATTAAGTATGGGAAAACTGTGGGAACATGGGTTAATAGGGAATGTGTTATGTTTCTACTTTATTTAAAAATTAAGAATTTGGGTACCTACTCATGGGAAACCAAAAAAACCATATGCATTGAAATGTTATGTTTGCTTTCATGATTAAAAAAAAAACCAAAAAAACCAAAAATATTCAATTAATTAAGTAAATAAATAAATAAGGGGACAAAATTACCCCAATGTTAAGTTTAATAAAAGATCAATGCATATGTGATAAAAGTAAGAAAAAGCTGGTACATGAGTATGTGATGCAAAAGTGGGAATTATGGGTAGCTAGGCATGAATTTAGAAGTACATAGAGTGTGTGTGTGTTTAGGTGAAAGCTTAGGTTAGTCAAAGATTCATATTATAGCTCACTTGGCCATACATATATCCTCACCCTTACCTTAGCCCCATTACAACCTTGAAAAGACCTCATGATGTTTGCATTGGTATACTAAATATTTGTTGATTGGTTAGATGAAGAACAAAGTTTTAGAAAGCATGACTAGAGAAGAGTAGAGTGATTAACCCTAGACACTTGAGAGATTAGAGTGCATATACACTACCAGTGAGGGTTCAATACTTGATTCTATATTCCCTGCTTGCATGAGCTATCTTCTTACAAGTTTACTTGTCTTTTATTGTGTGACTTAAATTAGTGGAATCTGATTTATTTCTGTCTTGAAGAGCTTATTTACTTTTAACCAAGTAGACAAAATCATCATAGCATATAGTTGCATTCATAGGTTGCATCTCATGAGTCTTACTTTCCCCCATTCATTCTTTATATCTCCTTGAGCTTAGCATGAGGACATGATAACATTTAAGTGTGGGAAGATTGATAAACCACTATTTTATGGTTTATCTTGTGCTAATTTGAGTGGTTTTTGTCAAGCCTTTGCACACTTATTCATACAATTTGCATGATTTTACAATCCCTTCCTAGTTTTGTTCTACGATTGAAAACTTGCTTCCTAAGCCTTTAAATTATATATTTTTGATCCCCATTTCTATCATTCGATGCTGTAATCTGTGTGTTAAGTATTTTCAGGCTTATTAGGGCAGGAATGGCTTAGAGGATGGAGAGGAAGCTTGCAAAAATGGAAGGAGCACAAGAAATAGAGGAGACAACCAGCGAGCAGCGACGCGCGCGTACCTGACACGTGCGCGTGATAAACCCCATTTTTAGGGTTTATCTTGTGTTGAATTTAGAGGGTTTTGTCAAATTTTCTCCCATGTATCCAATGAAATAGCATGATTTTGTAAATTCTCCTTTAATTGTACTTAAGAGTGAAAACATGCTTTCTAGGACTTAAAATAGCTAAATTTAATTCACCTTGATTCCATTAGATGCCTTGATATATTTGTTAAGTGATTTCAGGTTTAGGAGGAAAAGATTGGATTGAGGGAATGAAGAAAAAGCATGTAGAAATGGAGAACTCATGAAGAAATGAAGGAATCCCAAAGCTGTCAAGCCGACCTCTTCGCACTTAATCGATCATAACTTGAGCTACAGAGGTCCAAATGAGGCAGTTCTAGTTGCATTGAAAAGCTAATATCCGGGGCTTCAAAATGATATAAAATTTGTTATAGTTGTATCGCGTTTAGAGGCGCGCACATGCACTGTATGTGTACGCACCGATGTTGCACGTGACTCACTAAAGTGCAACTCGTGGCCAGCAATTTCTGATGCATTTTGGGCCCAATCCAACTCATTTTTGATGCTATTTAACCCAAGGATTAAAGGGGGATGAACCAATTAGTAACCAATTAGTTTAGTTTAGATTAGTTTTGGAGGAAAATTTAGTTTCTAGAGAGAGAAGCTCTCTCTTCTCTCTAGAATTAGGATTAGGTTAGATCTAGATTAGAATTTCTTAGATCTAGGTTAATTTCATGCTTTAATTTACTTTTCCTTTTGTAATTCTTCTTCTTATACCTCTCCTCTCTTTAGTTTTGCATTTAATTCATGTAGTTCTCTACTTTTATGTTGATGCACTTTTGTTTCTTCTATTTCTCTTTCAATGCAATTTATGACTCCTTTATTGTTTATTTGATTTGTTGTTGTTTAATTCCTACAATTGAGTAGTGTAGATTTACTTTCCTTGCAATTTTACTATGCTTTCCTTTTATTCCTTCCAAGTGTTTGATAAAATGCTTGGAAGGATGTTAGAGTAGATTTTGGTGCTCTTGGCTTGGGAAGGTAACTTAGGAACTCTTGAGTTACTAATGTCCAAGTAATTGATAATTGGGAGCCATTAACTCTAGGTCTCACTAATTGAATTGGTGGAGAGCTAGGACTTATGAACTTGGATTGGTATAGCTCACTTGACTTTCCTTTACTACTAGTTAGAGGATGACTTAATGAGATTGATCCTTGCCAATTCTCATGTTGTGGTTAATGATAGGGATAGAGATCCTTGACCACCAACCCTTGCCAAGACCTTTGTAGCTATTAGTTTACTTCCTTGCCATTTATCTTTCATGTCTCTTATCAAAACCCCAAACATAACTCATAACCAATAACAAGAATACTTTATTGCAATTCCTAGGGAGAACGATCCGAGGTTTAATACTTCGGTTTATAATTTTAGGGGTTTGTACTTGTGACAAACAAAACTTTTGTATGAAAGGATTATTGTTAGCTTAGAAACTATACTTTACAACGAGATTTCATTAGAGAAATTCTACACCATCAAAAATCCATTCATCAGCGCGTGGATTGGATATTTGCACGGCGACGCGTGCGCGTGCCTGCCGCGTACGCGTGACAAGGGAAATCGCCAAACGACGTGTACCGTGACTGACGCGTACGCGTGACGTGCGCTACCTGCAGAAAACGCAGAACACGCTGGGGGTGATTTTGGGCCGCGTTTGTACCCAGTTTTTGGCCCAGAAACACAGACTAGAGCCAGGGGACAAGCAGAGACTCAACACACATTCACATTACGCATAATTTTAGTTTTAGTTTTGAGAATCTTAGAGAAAAATCACTACTTCCTCTAGGTTTTCTTTACATTCATAGTTTTAGAGTTTTATGCTTTTGCTTTGGATATTAAGAAGAGTCATTACCTCCGTTGAAGTTGCCATTATTCTAGTTTACTTTCTTATTTCTTTACTCTTTTGATTACTTATTAACCCTGTTCAGATACGTATGTTGCATTTTGGAATTTATTAATGCAAAGAACTATTTTTAACTTTTAATTAATTTTCAGTTATTGTTTATCATGTCTTCCTTTTATTCCCTTTTTAATTCTGTGCAAGTAATTTTCATGTCAATAGAGTAGACTCCCAACTTGACTTGGGGGTTGATTAAAAGGAGACCCTAGAGTTGGAATGCTCAAGTGATTAGTTAAATTGGAAGTTGTTGGCTAACCTCTCTAGTCTCTGACTATAATCCTTCCTAAGGAGAGGATTAGGACTTGGGATTCAGGGTTGATTAGTTAGTTGCTTGACTTTCCTTTATTCAGTAAAGGATAACCAAGTAGAACAATAACATTTTTACTATTACACTTGGGAAATTCCAACAAGGATAGAACCTCCAACTAAACTTCCCCAGGTCAAGGCTTTTATTTGATTATATAAATTCCCTTGTTAATTTTTATTGCCTTAAATTACAATCATTTAATTTCCTGTTCTCCAACTCTTAAAAATTCTCGGAAAACTCCTGACTAATAAAATAGCACTCAACTCGTTAGGAGACGATTTGGGATTCCTACTCCCAGTATTTTTATTCTAAATTTGTGACAACCCTTCTAAATTGATAAGCGGATTTTTGCTGGTTAAGAACTGTACTTGCAACGTATTTCTTATATTAAATTCTTAATCGGCTAATTTCTGCCACGTCAGGTAGCACCCAAGAGAAGTAGCCGAACCCCTCTATCCAAAAATCCTTCATTCTCTTCTACCCCTCAAACACACACTCACATTCACATACACTCCACATCTTCCTCATCCCCTTTACCCTCTTCCAAGCAAACCGAAACCATGAGAAGAAAGGTCATTGCTCAGAAAACTTCATCCAGAAAGAAGATTTGGAAGGATAAAGAACTGGTTGTGGAAGAAGAAGAAGAGGAGTCTCAATCCTCTTTACCTCACTCACCTCCAAAAGAATCAACTCCTCATGCTTCTGGGCGTAGTTCCCAGTGCGCAAAAGGTTACGTTCTACGTAACACCAAGGAACCACCGAATTTGGAATCACTTGATTTCAAAAATAAGTACAACAAATGTCACTCACACTTTGATCCAGCCAGATTTAACTCACGTGCTTCATATGAGTTTCATAGTGAAGTTCTGAAGAAGCGTCACTTATGTGCATCCCACATAGTACACTTGGAATCTCTTACTGCTAAAGGCATCAATTTTGTCTCTCTCTTTGAAAATCTGAAATGGACTCCTTTGTTCAATATTCAGAAACATGTATATCCAGCCTTGGTTCGCGAGTTCTATGCGAACATGAGGTTTATTGATGGTGCAATCCATTCCTATGTCAAGCGGGTTCATATGTCCCTGAATAGAGAAACAATCAGTACTGCCTTGGGATATGTTGATGAAGGAGCCGCTGCTTATATGATAGGAAAATGGAATTTTCAGGTTGGAATCTCATACCAGATTGCTTTGAATCAGATTTGTGTAAATTTATCTGCTTTGGATGGCACGGTTCTGACCCACAAAGCTCTTGGTCTTGAAAGAGCACTTCTGCACAGAATCATCAACCACATTCTAATGCCTCAGAGTGGTTCATACCATAGAGTAACTGTTTCTGATGGTACTCTTTGTAATTATTACTTCTTCTCCAATCTCTTTTGTATATCTCATGGTGAGACACATGTGGGAGTGTATTAGAAGTGACAAAAAGGCTACTCTTCTTTATGGAATCTTTCTTACATGCATCTTTGAATATTTTAATGTTGATTTAACTAATAAGGATGTAGAAAATAAAGTATCCACAATCAAGGGAGGAGGAGTCTCGGGTTCTATGAAAGGCACCAAAGGGAAACGCTCCATGCCCTCTGAACCGTCTGAAAGTGATATTGAGAGTCATCCACATGAGCCAACAAAGGTTGCGGATTCAATCAAGGATGTACTCACTGAGTTCTCAAATATGTCAAATCTGATGGTGCAATCTTACAAAACGGCTCGCAAGCAAGCATATGAGAATGAGAAAGCTTGGATTAAGTGCCAGGAAAGAGTTAACCTGCTGCTGTAGATTTTTAAAAAGGAAAAGGGTGCAGAGGAAGATGATAAATACGGATCTGAGTTTAACCTTTCTGATGATTGATCTAGTTGTCATTTTTTGAATTCTGTTTCTGTTCTGATATTTTGGTATTTTATATGCTCTTGGATACTTTAGACCTTATATTTAGATTAAACAAATATTATGCTTTTTGGTATATTCTTATCTGATTTGCAGGTTTCCCCATTGATGACAAAAGGGGGAGGAAAAGTTGAAAAAAATTGAAAAAAATTGAAAGAACAGGGGCTGAAATTATTTTGATTCATGATCACCCCTGTGTACATAAGTTCTATGTTCCAATGGTCATGTTTTATGCTTTATGATCTGATATGTTTGCTGCATTATCATTATTGGAACTTGGTTATGCTTTGATAATTCCCTTGTGCTCTGTTGAATAATTCTGTTTGTTTGATCTTTTGCTATGTTGAATGAATGCTGGAATCTGATTTTTTTTGCTCTGATATGCTAAATACAAGCTAGAAACTTCTGTCTAGCTTATCAAAGGATTTGATAGCAAAAATCTTTATCTATTTTGAACATATGCTGAGTTTTGGTTGCAATGTACTCTGTACTCAAGCATTTTGTTTGTATTGAGCAGAAAATTATTTATATGATAACAAATTAGTTTTGTTTATCACTCTACTTCTGCTCATAAATCAAGCTGTTCAACATAACTTATATTCCATATGTTGAATACATGGTGGCCATCAGCTTGATTTTAAATGTTACAGGTATTGCTTCCCTTGGTAAAATGGCATATATTTAGGGGGAGCTATGTAACAGTTGGAAAGGGGGAGGAATCCTAATCTTCAAAGGGAGTACTTTTAATCCTTACTCTTTCCATATCAATTTTTAATAATGTTTGTCATCAAGGGGGAGATTTATGAGTTTGGAAAACTCCAAATTAAATTGATGATGATCAAATATTATTAAAATAATTAATTGTAAAATTATTAATTTGATCTTTAATTAATATTTGTTAATTAATAATGTTGTGTTGTGCAGTTCTTAGCTTGGGCCAAAAAATAGCAAGCCCATTGGAAAGTTAATACTCAGCCTTGGTTACAAAAAATGTTTTAAAAAAATTGTGGCTGAATTGTTATTATACTAGTTAGGCCAGACTTAATAACTATTAGCCCAAATCAATTTTTATGAGAGACCAACTAGCTTTGTCCAAAATCAAAAAGGGAAGAAAGTCAAGGTTGCATGCTTTCAATGGATCCCACTTTTAATTTTTTATGGATGTCAAATTCAATTAACTTGCATTAATAGCATTGGAAACATGAAAGAGAAAGAATTGATTTGATAGCCATCATTACTATCACCGCCACCAAGCCAAAGGGAAGTGGAAAACTTAATTCATTTCATTATCTCTCTTAGTTCCATTGAATTCATTTCAATTTTCTCTCTCCTCTCTCTCAAGTTTCGGTCACTTCTTTGTCAAGAAGAAAGATTAAGAAGCAAGCCATTAGAGGTAGTAGTAGAGAAGCTAGTTACAAGGAAGGGGCCATTGTGATGATGGCGGTAAGAAAAAGAAAATCTACAGTATGGTGTGGCTGAGATCTTTGCCACTAAAGGTAATGTGTGGTGAAGAAGTCTCAAGCCTTCCATAACCAAAAATGGAAGAAATCCATTTCGGTCAGAGGAAGAAGATCCCTTGGAAGTATGGCTCGTCTCTACTTTTGCTCAACCACTACAGAAGGTAGCTACTGTAGCTACGTAGAGGATGAGGCAGAAGATAAGAGCAGGAGGAGCTGTCAAGCAATCAAGGACTCATCAAGGGCTAGGAATCCTTCTTGAGGAGCAAGTCAAGATGGAAGGCCCGGATTGATGAAGCTTGGTGAGAAGGGATGACACAGAGGTAATTGCATGTTGGTTATAGCATTCGGTTTCCTCTCTCCTCTCTTTGGCCGAACCGGTTTTTGCATGAAGAAGAAGAAGTTGGCTCGGTTAAACAGTTTCAACCTTGGAGGCTTCCCCCTCTATAAATAAGGGAGAATGATAAACTCCAATTTTGTGGTTTATCTTGTGCTTATTTTAGGAGATTTTATCACCTTTTCTCACATTTATTCAATGAAATGGCATGATTTTATAATCCTCCCTTAAATTGGTAATTTTAATTCACTTTAATTCCATTCGATGCCTTGATGTGTTTGTTGAGTGATTTCAGGTCCATAAGGCAAGTATTGGATGGAAGAAATGAAGAGAAAAGCATACAAAGTGGAGAATGCATGAGAAAACAAGGATTTGGAGTACATCAACCCACGCGCACGCGCAGCAGAGGCGCACACGTGGAAAGTGAAGTTGCATGGCGACGCGTACGCATACATGACACATACGCGTGGATAGGAATTTTTCCAAGCGACGCGCACGCGTGACCCACATGTACGCGTCGATGCTCGCACGTGACTTACTTAAAGGCAAAACGCTGAGGGCGATTTCTGAGCTGCCCAGGCCCAAATCCAACTTGTTTCTAAGGGTATTTGATGCAGAATTGAAGATTGAGCAAAGGGGGGAGCACTTAGTTAGTCATGATGAGCCTTTAGTTAGTTTTCTAGAGAGAGAAGCTCCCTCTTCTCTCTAGAATTAGGTTAGGATTAGGTTGATTTCTCTTAGATCTAGGTCCAATTTTATGTTTTCATCTTGTTTCCTTTATGAATTCTTGCTTCTACACCTTCATTCTCTTAGTTTGTGATGTTAATTTTACTTTTATGCCTCTTGTATGTTCATGAATGCTCATTTTGGATTTGGTTTATATTTAATGCAATTTGATGTTTAATGTTTCCTTTATTGATGATTTGATTTGTGAATTTACTTTTCTTGCCATTGGTAGTTAGTAGATTTATTATTCTTATACTTTTACCATGCTTTTCATTTGTACCCACCAAGTGTTTAATAAAATGTTTGGTTGGGCTTTAGAGTAGATTTTGAGCATTCTTGGCTTGGAAAGAGTAATTAGGCAATCTTGAGTCATGAAAACCCAACCTATGTTGGTGATCTAGAGTTGTTAGCTAGTATGATTTCCGTTGACTCTAATCTCTTGCTAATTCCATTAGTGAGTGGATTAGAACGTTTGGATTGAGATTAGCTAGTCTTGTTAGACTTTTCCTCATGGAAGATAACTCATACCTTCTTCCAATGTTGGGGATGACGTAATAAGATAAATTCTTGTTAATTATTGTTATTAGTGACTAGGATGGAATGCCTATGATCTCAATCCTTGCCATGAATGTCTCTCTTTATTACTTGCTTTTCTTTATTAATTCTTGATTTACTTTCCTTGTCATTTATTTTATCACCCTTTTTATAAATCAAACCCCTTGTTCTTCATAGCCAATAATTAACCACTTCATTGCAATTCCTTGTGAGACGACCTGGAGTCTGAATACTTCGGTTAATTTTCATTGGGGTTTGTACTTGTGACAAAACCAATTTTTGCATGTGAGAATTCATTGTCGGTTTAGAACTATACTTGCAACGAGAATTCATTTGTGAAATTCTATATCAACTAAAGTTCTTCACATCAGAGAACAGCCAGTGCTTGAAGCAAGGAGAAAAAAGAGTGAAAGCACAGAGTTCTCATAGCTACCCAAGCTAACAGAAGTTCTTCTCATTCAATATTTTTCATTTTGTAATTTTTCTATTTAGTTTTGTCTGTCTTAAGTCTCATGGAAAAAGGCAAACAGTGAGGTTTGTAAGAAAAAGCCATAGAGCGAAAAAAGGTAGAGTATACAAAATTAAAAGAAAAAATCCAGAGATGTCCTAGAGGTCCTTTGTACATCTGTGTTGTGTTTCATGATTCTGTGAGAATTCCCTTGCAAGTTGGGTTAGCACTTAGCAGTAGAAAGCTTAGTAGGTGACCAAGTCAAGTTCAGGATTGGGATTAGATTCTGGACTTGTCCCGGATAGGAAGGGTAGTTCCTAGGGAGAATTGGTGTATGTAAGCATGATGATTATAGTAAAATTCTATCATTCGTGGTGTGATTCTCTCTCTCTCTCTCTCTTCTACTCCATTTCTGTTTCTGCTGCATAGGAGATAAAACTGAAAATTATCGCTTGCTTGGTTACAAGATAAAAAGAAAAAGTCTCGTGGCTAGGTACAAGACAAAAATAAAAAAGTCTCCAGAAGTTATTTCAAAGGCCATCAAGTGTTAACAAGCGAAAAAGGAGGCTAAGATTCAACCCCCCCTTCTCTTAGCCACTGATAACCATCAATTGCTTATTATGGTAGGTTGTCTCTGTGATGCTTAGCTCTTTGATCTTATAATCCTGTGTTTATGGCTTGCCATGGTATTTACTCTCTCTTATTTTCGTTCAATTTTGTGTTTCAACGGAAATCAATTGGGTATTTAGGGTTCTTGTTC
>NC_029789.2:113636652-113644834 GCF_000816755.2 Arachis ipaensis
TCAAGCAATCAAGGACTCATCAAGGGCTATGAATCCTTCTTGAGGAGCAAGTCAAGATGGAAGGCCCGGATTGATGAAGCTTGGTGAGAAGGGATGACACAGAGGTAATTGCATGTTGGTTATAGCATTCGGTTTCCTCTCTCCTCTCTTTGGCCGAACCGGTTTTTGCATGAAGAAGAAGAAGTTGGCTCGGTTAAACAGTTTCAACCTTGGAGGCTTCCCCCTCTATAAATAAGGGAGAATGATAAACTCCAATTTTGTGGTTTATCTTGTGCTTATTTTAGGAGATTTTATCACCTTTTCTCACATTTATTCAATGAAATGGCATGATTTTATAATCCTCCCTTAAATTGGTGATTTTAATTCACTTTAATTCCATTCGATGCCTTGATGTGTTTGTTGAGTGATTTCAGGTTCATATGGCAAGTATTGGATGGAAGAAATGAAGAGAAAAGCATACAAAGTGGAGAATGCATGAGAAAACAAGGATTTGGAGTACATCAACCCACGCGCACGCGCAGCAGAGGCGCACACGTGGAAAGTGAAGTTGCATGGCGACGCGTACGCATACATGACACATACGCGTGGATAGGAATTTTTCCAAGCGACGCGCACGCGTGACCCACATGTACGCGTCGATGCTCGCACGTGACTTACTTAAAGGCAAAACGCTGAGGGCGATTTCTGAGCTGCCCAGGCCCAAATCCAACTTGTTTCTAAGGGTATTTGATGCAGAATTGAAGATTGAGCAAAGGGGGGAGCACTTAGTTAGTCATGATGAGCCTTTAGTTAGTTTTCTAGAGAGAGAAGCTCCCTCTTCTCTCTAGAATTAGGTTAGGATTAGGTTGATTTCTCTTAGATCTAGGTCCAATTTTATGTTTTCATCTTGTTTCCTTTATGAATTCTTGCTTCTACACCTTCATTCTCTTAGTTTGTGATGTTAATTTTACTTTTATGCCTCTTGTATGTTCATGAATGCTCATTTTGGATTTGGTTTATATTTAATGCAATTTGATGTTTAATGTTTCCTTTATTGATGATTTGATTTGTGAATTTACTTTTCTTGCCATTGGTAGTTAGTAGATTTATTATTCTTATACTTTTACCATGCTTTTCATTTGTACCCACCAAGTGTTTAATAAAATGTTTGGTTGGGCTTTAGAGTAGATTTTGAGCATTCTTGGCTTGGAAAGAGTAATTAGGCAATCTTGAGTCATGAAAACCCAACCTATGTTGGTGATCTAGAGTTGTTAGCTAGTATGATTTCCGTTGACTCTAATCTCTTGCTAATTCCATTAGTGAGTGGATTAGAACGTTTGGATTGAGATTAGCTAGTCTTGTTAGACTTTTCCTCATGGAAGATAACTCATACCTTCTTCCAATGTTGGGGATGACGTAATAAGATAAATTCTTGTTAATTATTGTTATTAGTGACTAGGATGGAATGCCTATGATCTCAATCCTTGCCATGAATGTCTCTCTTTATTACTTGCTTTTCTTTATTAATTCTTGATTTACTTTCCTTGTCATTTATTTTATCACCCTTTTTATAAATCAAACCCCTTGTTCTTCATAGCCAATAATTAACCACTTCATTGCAATTCCTTGTGAGACGACCTGGAGTCTGAATACTTCGGTTAATTTTCATTGGGGTTTGTACTTGTGACAAAACCAATTTTTGCATGTGAGAATTCATTGTCGGTTTAGAACTATACTTGCAACGAGAATTCATTTGTGAAATTCTATATCAACTAAAGTTCTTCACATCAGAGAACAGCCAGTGCTTGAAGCAAGGAGAAAAAAGAGTGAAAGCACAGAGTTCTCATAGCTACCCAAGCTAACAGAAGTTCTTCTCATTCAATATTTTTCATTTTGTAATTTTTCTATTTAGTTTTGTCTGTCTTAAGTCTCATGGAAAAAGGCAAACAGTGAGGTTTGTAAGAAAAAGCCATAGAGCGAAAAAAGGTAGAGTATACAAAATTAAAAGAAAAAATCCAGAGATGTCCTAGAGGTCCTTTGTACATCTGTGTTGTGTTTCATGATTCTGTGAGAATTCCCTTGCAAGTTGGGTTAGCACTTAGCAGTAGAAAGCTTAGTAGGTGACCAAGTCAAGTTCAGGATTGGGATTAGATTCTGGACTTGTCCCGGATAGGAAGGGTAGTTCCTAGGGAGAATTGGTGTATGTAAGCATGATGATTATAGTAAAATTCTATCATTCGTGGTGTGATTCTCTCTCTCTCTCTCTCTTCTACTCCATTTCTGTTTCTGCTGCATAGGAGATAAAACTGAAAATTATCGCTTGCTTGGTTACAAGATAAAAAGAAAAAGTCTCGTGGCTAGGTACAAGACAAAAATAAAAAAGTCTCCAGAAGTTATTTCAAAGGCCATCAAGTGTTAACAAGCGAAAAAGGAGGCTAAGATTCAACCCCCCCTTCTCTTAGCCACTGATAACCATCAATTGCTTATTATGGTAGGTTGTCTCTGTGATGCTTAGCTCTTTGATCTTATAATCCTGTGTTTATGGCTTGCCATGGTATTTACTCTCTCTTATTTTTGTTCAATTTTGTGTTTCAACATAAATCAATTGGGTATTTAGGGTTCTTGTTCTAGAGAATTTTTGCCACATTTCTTGGGAGAAATAAAAATCTTTTGTATTTGTTCTCGATTAATTACTATGATGACTTATTATGGTAGGTTGTCTTTGTGATGTTTAGTTCTTTGATTTTCATGTCATTTATATTTTCTTTTTGTTTTCTTGAATACCGTGCACCATGTGGTTGGTATGCTCAATACTGATTTTGGTCATCATGAGGTGATTCTTCCTTCTTTATATTTTCAAGGCAAGGAATTTCTACCTACTAGATTGAATAGACAATATTTCTATTCAGTTTAGTTTCTGAGTTGTAAATGAATTGCTTCCTCATTTCTTATAGAATATTTATTTTTGTATCCTCTCTGATAAGATATTTTGCTAGAAGTTTCATATATCAGTTAACCTTTCTTTCTTGATCGCATGTTTTTTGTGCATTGCTTTTTATCAACTCTTAGGATCTTCTTTTACATGGTTAACTTTTATTTACCGAGATCTTTTGTAGGGTATGTTTTAGCTTACTTTTAATGGATCTTCCTCTCTTTTCCTTCCCTTCTTACCCTTTCTTCATCCAATTTCACGACCATTGGTGTGAAACCTCGCGGTTCCAATGCTTTACCTTCAACCTCTCATCGAAGTTACTTTAGGGAAATACTGGATCTTGATTCCGAGCCACTTCGTGTATTCACCCTGTGTTCAGCTGCTCGACGTCATCACCATCGGAGCCAATCACGAGGAGCACGGGCAATCCGATGTGGTAACAAAGCTGGTGGAGTTTCCAAGGCGTCAGGGAGTTTAATCTGTCAGCTCCGCCATCACTTGTCTCTTCCGGTGACTGGGTCATTCCTTTTCCACCCTCCTTTGGTGCGGTCTTTTCTTTCTCCTTTTTTCAATTTTAATTCACTTGATGAATAAAGACTGTTGCATCTTTTCTATTTTGAAAATTTAAGAATTTTTAATTTTGCTTAACTTTCAATTTTATGATGTCTTGTATAATTTTTGAAAAGTTTGTTTCATTTTTACCAGGTTGAGACCAGAACTTTTGAGAAAGTTAAAGAAGTATTATATTATGCTTCCCAAACAAACACTTCTTTGACCTGAATAATGTTGGATAATATGGTTTTATCTCTACCTAATGGAGATGTGGATATATCAATGCTAAAAGAAGATGTGCAGTTAGTCAATGAAAAATTTGAGATTGAGGTATTCATGACTAAATTTGTTTTTAGTTCAATCATGCCATATTTATTGAATTATTTTTCAACTAAATGGTTTAGAATATTTACTGCTGATTTGATATTGTATATTTCAATGGTTTACTTGTTCTGTTTGACAAACTAGCATATCTTCTCAATCTTTTAATCTTTTAAAGAGGTGGATGGAAAATTGTCAAGCAGAGTGTAATGTCCGCAAAGTTTTAGGTAAAATGTTCTACGTGTTATTTAACAATTCCTTTATTCGTGTTCTTGGATCAAACATGAAGCTAATTATTAATACTCTCTTTTTTCTTTCATTTCATTTTGACTTGACATAATATGATACTACTAATGTTGCTTGCAATTTCCATTAGTTCATCATCTAAGAAGCTCATGTCGTTCTTCTATTCAGTATCATAGAGTGACACGGGATGTGAAAGTTTGATAAAAAATACCTTTATGAATTGTTTAATTGTGCAAGCTGCTACTATTGATATTCATGTTTTTTAATTTGGGCATTTGTGTTTATTTCTCGAACTGGGTTACTACATTATTCAATTATTGGATACTAAATTTTTACTAATTCAGTGTATACTTTTTACTTTGGCTTTTTCCATTTTTCATGTTTTTATTTCATGGGTGGGGGTAATTTGTCGATATATTTTCATGGTATTTATTAAAATATGTTTTTTTTTTTAATGCTTTTTATGGGGTTTAGCTTTTTTAGATCTAGTGTGTGGACTATGGTAGGTGTGTGGTTCTGCTTGACTGCTTCTGATTTTGACAATAATTTTTTGTTATCTTGTGGGGTTAGTTTTTCTTTTTTTTTTTTCCTTTATTTTATGTAACTTGATTTTGCAGAGTTAGATTTTATTTTATTTATTTATTTTTTGATGTCTTCATCGTGTACTTAATTTCTCTCTCTCTAAATTCATATTTGCTATGATGATTCAATGTTATATCTGTATTAGGGCTTGACCCATTTTTATCAGAATCTAAAAGTGTTATTATAATTAAAAACACCAGCAAATCCTATATATAACTTTCAAGGTATAATGAAACATAGGTGTCTGTTTATCTTTGTACCCATCTTCCAATCTTCAATATTTTGTGTTTCTTTTTATGTGTGATTTATATCCTCTGAAGCTGTAGATTCTTGGAATACTTTTGGCTTGAAATGCACATTTGATTTTCTTAGGTTGTTTTACATGATATGGCCCTTCTATCTACTCTCTTCGAAATATACATTGTGAATTTTAGTTTTTATCTCATTTATTTTCTGATAACTATGTTTGTGTTCGTGGATTAGTTGTTTGTATTTATGGTATTGTCAATCCTATCAGTGCAAATAAAGAAAGGAAATAAAAAAAAGCAAACCTTAACTTCGAGAGATTGTTGTGATTTGGAATTTGTAGGTTATTGCACCTAATTCTTTGTTCATCTTTCTTTGCTTTTAACATTTTGTTTGACTTTCTATTAAGTTGGTATTTCTTTTGTCTTTATTTTCACTGCTGTTTTTTATTGATTTTAATTAGTTATTTTATATTTTGTTTTTTTTCCTTTTTCATGGTTGTCTCTTCCTATTTTATGTGTTTCTCTATTTACTCTTATTTTCTTTTCAGTTACTGCTTAAATGAACTTATATGTGTGTCTTCAAGTTTTTCTTAAGGTTTGTGTTGGTAAGAAATATGCAATCATAGGAAGCAAAAAAAAAGCATTGAAACTTGTGTTTATGTGTTGGTTATGCAAAGAAACATAAAATCTTTTTTGATTGAATAGTCGATTTGCAGGAAAAAAGTTAAATCTAAATGAATATTTAATTTTTTAATTTTTACTGATAAAAATAGAAACTTGATTTTCCCATGTTCTGATAGTTTTGTTTTATCATTACTAAAAAATTTATTATATATTCCTCCTTCTTTGGCTTAGAATGAGCATATTCAAATCATATGATATAATATATTATTAGTTGCTTAAGTTTTTTTTATTTTGGATGAAACAGTTACAACTTGGTTGGTTGGTGGTAACAAAGTTCAGGAAAAAAGACACACTTATAAAGTGAAATTGAAGATGGCTCAGAATATGAAAGAATTGTAAAATTGTATATATGCTTCTAATCCCTATCTAAATCAATGAATCTTGATATTGGTTGTCATTTGTTAATTTTAGAAGTGTTTATGAATTTTGATATTGGTACTTTTCTTTATGAAGGGAGTGAATGATTGATTGATTGATAAAATATCAAGAAATTTTAGTCAAATAGAGTAGGCGAGTCAATTTCTGCATGCGAGTCAAGGAGAGTAGGCGTAATGTACTTAGGTAACTTGTGGCTGCCTCCTCTCTCTCTTTGATTTTTGAACTATAATCATATTTTTTTTCCTCTTTTTGAATTACATTATCATTGGAGTGTTAACATTGTCCATATAATAATACTATTAGTATGCATAATAGACTATGGTTTAAAACAATACCATTTCCTGTTGGTAAATCTTCTTTCTTTATTTCCTTCTATGTGGATTGCATTTTTGTATTCAGAAAGAGAGTATTAATTTTTTAATAGAAAACGAGTTTTTTTTTATGTAAAAATTCGACAAAACTAGATACTTTGGGATGTGTTCAAAATAACTTATTATCGTAAGGTTTTAGGACCATTTTTAGGGAAATTACTTTTTTTTCTTGAAACAATTTTTAAGTTTTAACACAAACATGTAATTACAGATTTTAGGTATTAAGGATTAGGGTTTAATGTTTGGAGTAGTTTAATGCAAAAGGTGTGTGTTTGGATTAATTTGTTTGTTCTCAGTCAAAAGCTTCTTGAGGCATTTGTCGAAGAAAAAAATTGTGTATTTGTTTCCTAAAATTATGTTAAGCAGAGTTGCTCTATATGAAAGTAGGTACTGTGACTACAACATTTGAAGTACATTTTGAAACGAGCGACTATAACATTTGAAGTTATTTATTAGTTATGTGAATATTCTAGCTCTGAAAAATTCCTAATGCTTTCTTCCTTAATCTGTATTGCTATTACATGAAGTTGATCAGTTTGAAAGATAAATTTATATTAAAGAAAAAACTAAATATACTGTTAATAATTATCTTTAATTTTAAAAACCTATATATGTCCAAAGTTATCTTCTATGTTTTTTATGTGACATTTTTATAAATATTTGTAGTGCAGAAGTTTAAATATCCTACAAAATATATTCCATCACATCATCTATATTTTTTAGAGTGGATCTTCATTTCAATTGTAATATCGTATGATCAACGAAGGAGTTAGAAGGTAACAATATCTAGGTGCAAAGTTAAAAGTTAACAATGTCTTTATATGTTTTTTAAAATTTTCTTATTTCATATCCTGCTTTTTCTTTTATGTTCACTGTGATTAACTGTAAGTTGATTTTGAATTTTTATCTAATGCTTTGAGTTGTTGCCTAATATTCTTCAAGACAATATCTTTTGCTCCATATATTTTATGGGGCTAATACTACTCTTTATTATGGACATTTTGTTTGACATATATTAAGTTATACTAGAATTAGTCTTATTTGAAAGATTCATATAATTGCAACATTAAGACTTCGTTCTGTATCATGTTGATCCTCTGTGATTCTAGAATTTTTCAATGCTATGGGATATGTTTATATAATCCTTTATACCCCTTTGTTTGGATCCATATGCGAGTTTTGCAGGAAAAGAAAAAAGGAAAAAGGAGAACAATATTCATTGTTAAGTTGGTGGCATAATGTAATAAGATACGAACTATGTGCCTTCATTTTTTATTATTTCACAAACAATTCTAATTACTTTTCAATTATTTTGGTTAATAAGTATTTTTTTATTTTTATATCATTCCTAAGTGATTTTGTTCTGATTTATTTTCACTTTGTTTTGGTAATCATATATTGATCCAAAAAAGTGCAGCTGAGTTTGTTCAGGCAGGATTTTGTAAGACTGATGTTCTTTTATAGACCGCTAAGAGTGATCTTTCAAATTCAAAGTTTGTTATCCAATTAATTGACCACTTTAAACACATTGGGCAGCATATTTGCATGGACCTCGAGTTTTTTGGTGATAAGCTGATAGCTTGCTACCATTGATAAAAAACAATCGCTAGAAATGCCTTCCATTGAATAAAGTTCGAAAATGTGCAAATACATTTTGACTGGTTTAGATTACTTGTACAGAGAAGTCTATTAAAAATACTGATTAAATTGATAGAAGATGCAAGATTGTAGATTTTGAAAATGCATGTTAGGCTGATAAACCGTTTATTGAAGACATACATAATAATCCATATTATATAATCCATATATATAATATTTTTGATAAATTTTTTGTTAAAGTTTTTAAGTTTATGATTCAGGGTTTAATTTTTAGTATTTACAAATTTATT
>NC_029789.2:113646738-113652983 GCF_000816755.2 Arachis ipaensis
CAATAGATGATTTAAAAATTATTATTTATAATCGTCTTAATGTGTGTTGTAATGCACGTATTTTTTTTTTTTATAAAATAAGGCAAAGTGAATAAATTGCAATAGTATGATGAGTTAATAGTCAAATTCGTCCTTGAAAAATTACCTATTCTTTAAATTAGTCCTCAAAAATTTTTTTTAGTCATATTAGTTCTTAAAAGATAAAACGTAAGTCAAATTGGTCATTTCGTAGTTAGATGATGATGACGTGTCAAATTAAATGTTACGTGGCATGATGACGTGGTAAGTTAATGCCACGTATCATAATTCATAAGATGATTAGTTGACGTATCAGGTCAGTGACACCTAGCACGTTATGTGTCACTTGACATATAAAAAGAGTTATTTATAATTAAAATAGTCCTTAAAAATCTAGACGTAAGTCATTTTCATCCCTAAAATTTTAAAAATTAATCAAATTAATTTTTATATAAATTTCTTTTATTTTTTCATAATATTAAATTTATAAAATAACTACTATATTCATTTAATGAAATCCAAAATATTAAAACTTTTAGTATATAACTAGTTTTAATATTTTGGATTTAAAATATTATTAAAAATAACTAATATATTTATTTTGGATTTAATAACTAGTTTTTATTCCGTAACTAAAATATTATTTTACTAATTTTTTTAATTTAGAAAAGCTTCGTCCAATATTTTTGTAATATATTTAAATCATTTTCAAAAGGCTTTGTCAATGCAAGGGGGATGGAACAGCACAGGAATGAGAAGTTAGAGGCGAATTAGTAGTAGCGGGAAGACTAGTGACCAATAGAGTTGGCAATTCATGTATGTCTTATGAAAGGAACATAAGGAATTTATTATTCTCTAAAAAGGTGAAAATTTAGACTATTTTGTAATACTGAAATACATCAAAGTAATACTTGGATTTTTAATGTCTTTTGTGTGAATATTCAACCATTGAATTTGCATCAAGTTAATTGGAATCTGTTTAAAAAATTACGTTACTTTCTAAAATTAATCTATCCAAATTTCTTTAGTATGGCTAAATGTAATTTATATGCACACATGTTTTTGTGTATACTTTATATGTATCTGTTACTAAATATATTGGTGAATTCTATTTTATCCTTCCTATAATAATATGTACATCACTCTCTGTGACATGTCACTCTCTAATTGGTGGTTATGTTAACTATGGTTAAACTATTGGTAATTAAATTATAGCCCAAAATAGGTAATTGTATAATTTACTAAACTATTAAAAACCCAATTTTTGTTTCTTTCCCAAATCATGCTCCAGACAAAATGAACCCTTGCTTTTCAATTGATGATGTTATATCAAAGGCATGTTGTGGCTTTACAGAATCAGCTAGCCAAGATCGTGAAGACTTCTTGCAAATGTTGATCCTTAAGAAGGAAATTCCAGCATAGTTTGAGCATTAGAAAAAAGATGATGAAGTATCAGTATCATTCTCCCGGAATTGCCCTTCAATTGAAACCATCGCACTTGTTCTCTGTTTCCTAATTGAAATTGAACAATATATTGACGCAGTACAGCCATTGGTGATCTGCAACGGTGAAGAATTCATCAACGCGAGTTTATCCGTGGGGCCCACTTGTTCAGATCATTTGTTCATTGTCTGCGTGAATGGTTACTATTTTAGTAAGCTGTTATGTTATGCCAACACAATATAATTTCAGGTTATCATCATGATCTTGATATAGGAAGTAGATATGGTACAGGTTGAATTATTTTTTCTTTCAATTTCAGAGAGGAATGGGAAAAGGGGTATTGGACTTTTGAACAATGATAAAAAATATAACTTTACTTTTTAATGTTTACAGAAATTATATATTCTTCCCTCTTATAAAAATATTTAATTACAAAGTTACTCTACTTTAGTTAATATATTAACTCTTATTGAGTTAAATTAACTCAAACTAAAACTAAACATCCAATTAAAACATGCCATGTCATAAGGGGTAATTTACATGTTGATTTAGAGGGGGTTGGGTAGAACTCACCAAATATATTTTATAAAAAAGTAAATATTCATTATAATGATAAATAAACATGTATACATCCTTAAAGATAAAAATGGTGAAAAATATATATTTTGGAGACCACAACCACTACACCAAGATAAAATTATTACTCAAGTCATCGGTAAGTTCCTCTACACGCACACACACACATATATCTTCCTTCTATACATCATTATTTTGTAACTTCTGTATATCATTTTTGTAACATTTGTGGAAACATGAAAACAACATAATATGATGCCGGTACCTTTCTTCTGTCTTCATCTTTAGTAATAATAATAATCATTATTATTTATAGTACGTGGTTTCCAAGTCTCTGCAAAGCATGCAGGCGATCTAGCTGAAAACAATGGGAAACTCTAAACAAGTAAATAACTGAAGTCCTATTAAACAGCGGTAAGTTCCACTTGATTCTCTTTTGAGCTGGTGCTATCTTTGTCATGGACCTGAATTGGCTTGTAAGTGTAGTATTTCACACAAAATATGTAGTAAATAAGATTAAGGAGTTGCAAGATTGTGATGAGCC
This sequence comes from Arachis ipaensis, assembly GCF_000816755.2. NCBI lineage: Eukaryota > Viridiplantae > Streptophyta > Magnoliopsida > Fabales > Fabaceae > Arachis > Arachis ipaensis. Next base: position 113,649,320 of record NC_029789.2, read on the forward strand.
AATAAAAGTACTCTAACTTTCCTTTGTTGAGGTTATTATCCGGAAGCCAATTAGACCCATTGGGTCCACGAGTGAACTTATGGACCATAGTGACCAAAAGTGTGCTCACATAGTTCCCAAGAGAAACAGAAGTCCAAAAAAGTGCCATAGCGGTGCTTCTCATACTCTCTGGAGCCTGGTCATAGAAAAACTCAAGGTGCCCAATGGACATAAAGGCCTCAGCAATTCCATGAAGCCCATACTGTGGTACAAGCCAAAAAACAGAAATAGGGATTGTGGCAGAGGAATGGTCAATAAGCCCATGGGCCATAGCGGCCTTCTTACGCTTAATTTCGACGAATCCGGCAACCAGGGTGGCCAAGGTTGAGATCACAAACCCAATCCCCATCCTGTGGAGGAAGCTGATGCCTCGGTCTAGCCCGGTGAACCGGCGGGCTATACGGATGAAGACTCGATCGTAGAAGGCTGTGGTGGCGAGCATGGCCGTAATGGTGAAGACGGACATGGAGCCTGCTGGGATCTGGAAGGTTTTGGTGAGGTGTCTGTCCATTGTTTTGGCTTGTTGGAGGGAGAATGTGCCTTGTTGGGCATAGGCTGTGATCAGAAGAATACCTGAGGCCCATATTGGGCCCATTCTGATCAAAGATTTTAGTTCCTCAACCCTGTGAATTGTGTTTAGCTTCCATAAGTTTGGTGACTTTGTATCATCCCCTTCTGTCACCACGGTTGCCTTGTCCAGAAATCTGTATCAATTTTTAAAGTATCAGTTATTATCTTCCTTTGGCATGTTCAAAAAGATATATTATATTTACATAATCCTTTTCAACTTGACTTCATTCTCAATTTACTTTTCTAATACTACATAGTCAAAACTTATGCGCAGTCCTATCAAATTTACTGTTAAATTAAAAGATTACATTTTCATTAAACTAAACTACACTAAATAANNNNCTAAATATCTGAATAAAATATATCTTACTAGTACATAAGTTACTTATTTATTTATTTTAATACTAAATTTTGCTATCAATGTTAACTAAACTGTAGAACTTTGGCAAGACATACATATGAAATACATCTATCAAATTTAGTCAAGAGAAGCATATGTGGAAACAATATAAAATAAAATCTAAAATTTATATTAGAAGAACACTCTGACTATTTAAACATTAATAACAAATTACCAATGATAATTCTTTTTATTTCTCACAAGTACTCCATTAATAATAAATTACCAATGATAAACTTTTTTATTTCTCGTAGTATCTCTAACCTAGTAAATTAATTCATTATAGATTTAAGTTTTATTTAAGAATTTGTTGTTAATTAATAAAGTATTGTATACACAAAATACAATTTAAAATCTCAAGACTTGTTATTTGTTTAAGTAGACAAGTGAACATCCTACAACTAAGGATTCTTTCAACTAACCAAGTTGGTTTATCCAATGATAATTTATTAAACGATTATGTTATGTATATATTAAAATTAGTTACTAAAATTAGTCATCAATATAAAATATATATTAAAATATAAATATACATTAAAATTAAATTAAATTATATATATTTATATATAAATATATTAATAACTAATTTTAATGTTTGAATAGCATTTTTGCTTACTAAAAGGCCTCCCGTATGATTTTGTAGAGAGTTAGTGCAAATCCTATTCCCACTCATGACATCTACATGGTTCTAAAGCTTTCCGTGCGATGAGTTGTCAATCCGGTTGTAGAAATAGCATTCGGCTAAAAGGAAAATAGGAAATAATAGTTGGGTGAAAAATAAGGATAATGATTAGTATCCTGTGGACCAAAAGTGGAGCTCTCAAAGTCTGAGACTCTCTGGACCTTGTTAGGAAGAAAGTGGAGAGGTAGGGGCTGACTAGAAAAGGATTTGGTGCCCACTTGCCTGCTACTTGCATGGGTTGCCCATAATAAATAGATCGACACAAAAATGTGGTGGCGGTGATCATGATCAAGTGAACAAAAAGTTTCTCATATAGTATATGATTTCATTAGGCAGAGACACAGACATAAGGACAAGATTTGAGTCGCATGTGGACAGGACCAATTAATGATGTGAACTCCTCAATAATTCACCGCTAAGGCCTAAGAGAAGGGAAATTAAATTAGAATTCAATCATTCATCATGCTAATAGAAAGAAGGATTGGCAAGTATTTTAGGAGAGGCAATCTGGTATTCAGCTTTCGGTGTTAATATTTTAAAATCCAGATAAAAATATATAATAATAACTATCTTTTTGTGTTCATAGAAATTTTTAATTAGTAAAATTCCCCATGGTATTTGTAATATCTAATTATATGGGGTGGGAGATGCATGACTTATTCTATTTAATTATCTATTGGATAGGATAAGATATTTGTATGGATTTCACTTAAACTATCAATTTACCCATGATGTTCAACTCACAATAATATAAACACATATCTTTTGAATTTATTTTTATACTTATGCACTTCTAATATCTCACATGCACTTCTAATATAGTTGGTGAAAATCATACACAAGTATTTATGTTAATGCCAAATAAATTTAATAGAACTCTATTTGTTTGTACTATGAGCATGTTTCACTTGGGTATCCATTAAAAAATCTCCACTAGTGTCAACCTTAGCTTGAATCGTTGGAGCGAAAAGTTCAACGTTAGAATCAAGCCACGCATGCTCAGGCACGTCGCGTCAAGGGTTTCAAAAAGTCAATTAAAAAACTTAAATTTAGATTATGATCATAAAGTATTAGTAGTAATGATATTATGTTAACGGAACAGGTGAATAAGTAAAAATAGGTAGAAACTATAATTAACTGATATTAAGTAACTCTTTACATAATATGCTATTTGTTGAAAGTGCAAAATACACTAATTATTAGAAGGTGACCAAATCTTTCAATTTTATTAATTAGTATAAACAGAAATATTTGGTAATTAAAATAAATTAATTAAAATAGTCAGAACGGTAATAATTAATAAATACTAAAACATTGATAGCTGGTATATTATGGAAACCACATTGATTTCTAGTGGATAAAATTCAAGGGGGGTTGAGATATGTCGCTGCATTAAATTTTAAATCTCTTTCAAAGAGGAAAATGACTGTTTGACAAGAAGAGTCCACTTTTTAAAGTCGGAATGAGGTGGAAATTATAGGAAACAAAAACAGAAAACAACGATAATCATATGAGACTTGTACTATACTTCTATTTCTTAAAAATTAAAATAAAGTCCAACATTAGAGACCAAAGAAATAATAATTAACTCATGTAGGTGCCAATACTTAATTGATGCCTGTGCCGATAAGCCACTAATCTAGTAGATTATTGGAATAAAAGCGACATAATTAGCAAGAACCTATCCCACTATATATTACATTTTATCTTTCCTCGAATTTTATCTATTAATGATTATAAAAAATTAACGAAAATTTAATTTGATCTTTTATAAATATTAGTTAAACAAAATTCACAAACACATAAATATATTTACAAACGGACTTTATTAGAAAGCTATACATTTTCGTTATCAACAACTACCTAACAAAGTAGTAGAAAAAGAGAGATTAAGGATTTAAAATACTATAAAGAGAAAAAGATAAATATTGGCTTAAATAAGTTATTATTTTGATATTTTTCTTTTACCGAAT
>NC_029789.2:113653091-113666963 GCF_000816755.2 Arachis ipaensis
CACTCACATTTATCAAAATTTGTATAATTAAATCAATAAAATTTATTTGTTAAAAATAATTTAATATTTTTATTGACTAAATATTAGACAAAATTACTAAAAACTGCTGATCTGATTTCTAAAATCTTTTATATATTTAAATAAATTAAGAGAATAATTTGCTACTCTTAAAATTGGTAATGCCAATTATTTTTGTTATGAGTTTTCAAATTATTGTTTAGGCCTAAGCCCCTAGCTATCAATCATTAATTAATAACCAAACCCAAATATTGAATGAAGGGATTAAATTGCCACATTTATTCAAACAACCATAACCAAAAGCAGGCAGAAAATCAAAGAGAGTAACACTTACTTCATCTGTTCGGTGTGAAGGAGTTTCCCACCCAAAGAAATCGAAGCATCGAGTTCATCATTCTGGTACAAGCACTGAGCGGGGGGCAAATTCGGTATTTTCCTCTTGCGAAACGCAGCCACAGCAACTTGTACAAGTCGGGTAAACGGGCTGCCCGACGGGTCCAAGTTCCGGTAAAGTGGGTAGCCAACAATGAAGGCAATAATTGAGAGGAACATAGCAACCGTTGGGATCCCAAGGCCCAAACCCCACCCAATGTTATCTTGAATGTACACAATTACCGTTACAGCCACAAGTATGGATGCTCCCATCACAAAGTAGTACCAATTGAAGTAACCCCATGTCTTCGTTGACTGCTTGGGGTCCGACTCGTCGAACTGGTCGGCTCCAAATGCCACTACACAGGGTCGGATCCCACCAGACCCGAGGGCCCCAAGCAGCAGCGAGACATACAGGATTGCCAGCTGTCCTGAGTTTGCTTGTTGGCACACCTCCTCCCCTTTGCAAGGTGGTGGCCTTAACTGTGGAACCACTGCGGATACTGTCAAGCTAATCATCCCCTGATATTANNNATATGAAAAAGAAATTTTTTTAGAGAAAGAAATATTAGACACTAGTCTTCCCTGTACCTCCTTATATCCAAGTGGATATATATATATATGTGCGCGCGCGCGCCAAAAAGAGTAGGTTAATACTCCTTTCCTAAATATTATTTTGTATGGACCAAATTTACACATTGTTAAATTAATTAATATGTGAAGCTATAAAATTATTTTATCTACAAAAGTAATTTCCTAAGATTACTCATAAATTTTGAAAGAAAGAGAAGAGAGCTGAGATAGAGGCTCAACTATTTGGTATATTATGGAAGCGACGGTGATGGTCCAGAACTTTCCGATATAGGCATCGGAAATGAAGGCACCAAGCAATGGTGTCAAGCTTGCAGTTCCACCAAAGTTTGTTAAAGTGTTAGCAGCTTTGGTTAACGGCATGTGAAGCTGTGTTGTCAAGTAGCTTATCATGTTTGTACCGAATCCCACCACTGCCAACTTCTCCGTAACTTCATTTGCTGCAACACAAAAACAAGGTTTATTAATATTAGAGAATGTTTTTAGAATTTAATTTTAATTTACTATCCAGATAAAATAATTTTATATGTACATCTAAATTATTATATAACGTCCTTTTATATTAATTGTGCAAATGATCATATAAAAAAACACATATGGTTAAATAACAGTTGTAAAATATTGTATAATATTAATGCATTAAAATTAAGTTCATATGTTAACTAACATTTTATTTTTTATATGATAGAATTTAGAGTTTAATATTTAAATTTTAAAATTTAGAATTTAATGTTATGCAACCTTGTTTAAAGTCGTCCACCAACTAATTTAGCATTTTTCATACCGCTGATAGGACCAGGGTGTAGCTGGAAAATTTATTGCTAAGGGAACATTAGAATTAATTGTTCATAATAATAGTAATAATAATAATAATAATAATTGGGGAGGAAGAGAAGTGGAATTTAAGAAGCATGAACAATTTTCTAACTGATTTCAAAACGTTGGGTGTGGTCATAGCCTTCTTTTGATGTAGGAAGCTTTATCTCTGGAAAGGAGGAGCTAGCAAGAAGATTTAGTTGATTCGATAAATTATTTTCTACTTTTATTATTGTAACAGATGATAAGCTGGAATTATATATGTTGTGGATGGAATTAATAAGCTTACCAAAGATAAAGGGCATTGTAACAAGCCCTCCCTTTTTTCTTGTAGCACTAGCATGGTGGTTTTCATTGTGCTCCATCTTTGCAAAACGAACTGTATGTGTTGTTAGTCTTGTACTACATAAAATGGGCAGCAAGAGATAGAGTTATATATAGAGGGGTAGTAACATCTCTCTCTTAGCTTCTTCACACGTACCACTCAACGCTGATGTGTTGTTATTACCACGCATAAAAACAAAGTATAAGAAACAGGGATTATTTTTGTTTATTTTAATTTATTCCCCGTGTTAAATCTTCTAAATCTAAACAAAACTGAATATGTGAGAAATGTGAATTGAACACAATAGTTGGCCGACATGGGACAAGAAAGGGATTTCTTTTTCCTTTTTCTATTTTTTCCATTTGGTTTGTTGGGTTTTCTTTTATTTAATTTATCTGTATATTTATTTAAAAGTTTGCTTTATGAACTGTTTTAATTTTTTATGTTTGACACACAGAGAGGGGGAAAAAGAAAAAAGAAAGTGTATAACGAAGATCCCCAATTGCAACTGCAACTGAATACGTAGATTCATAACTCATTTCGGTTATTCAAAAATACCATCTTAATCTTAGGCATTGTAATTAATTAATAATCCTTCGGGCATTTTTTACTTAAAGATATTCCAACAATTAATAAAACTTGCTTCATTTCTTTCTAATTGAATACTTGTAACTTGTAATAAGTGTATATATATATAATTGCAAAATCAATAGTATTCTGCCACCTTATTATATATGAACCAGCATTACTAAAAGAAAGGTCACACTACTGCTTAATAGATCTATGCTAATCCTCGCTGGAATTTTGACAAATTGTTAGCTTTTAGATAATTGGTTATAACTAATCACGGGCACACTAAAAGAGAAATGGCTATTTATAGAAGAAAAACCGTCTATATGTATCACATTTGCCAATTTCATGCGGTGCTCATTTGAGTCGTGAACCATTTTCCTAACAAGTTTTTGAACTATCTTGGTAAAACAGAAAATAATATTGACAACACAACATAGGGTGCCCGTCATGGATTTTCGCGTTGAGTAAAAGTTGAGAAAAAGACATCATACGAAGAACGCAAGGACGAAGTGGTGGCGGATGAAAGGTGAGGAGCAAAGAAGCTTCCTAAGACGGGTAGGAGAAGAGGCAAAGTGGAATGGGAATGGAAGCGCCACTCCAAGAATTTGACAAATTAGCGATGAATTTTTGCGAGAAATATTTTTTGTCACTAATCCGTCACTAACTTGCGAGGAATTAGTGACGCACTAACGACAAAATTAGTGAGCGGTCACAAAATACCCGAACTTGAGAAAAGTGACTGATTAGCGAGAGATTTACGAGTAAGTTTGTTTCTCGCAGATTGACTTTTGTGGCTAAAAAAAGAGCGGAGAAAATTTCCTCGCTAATTTGTCACAAATTAATTAGCGAGTGACAATGTTCTAGCAAATCAGTCACTTAGGGGTTCAATCGAATAAGAATAAAGTAGCGAGGGATATTATTGTCACTATTCCGTCGTAAGTGTTTTGAGACACAATTAGCGAGAAACAGTTCACACGCTAGTTCGTCGCTAAATAAATTTTGTGCGAAAAGGCTAATTAGTGAGGAACAATGTTACTAGCTAATCCGTCACAAAGACTTGAAATACATTCTACGATGGACAAATTCCTAGCTAATTTGTCACCAAGGATTTTATTTGTAGCGAGCAACACTACAAGAAAATGAAATATTTGTAACAAAAAATTTGTATCAAATTTAAAATTGTTACAAAAAAAAAATAGTATTTTGTAATAATAATATGTGATTGTTACAAAAGAATAATATTTTGTAACAACATTACAAGTTGTTGCAAAACATGATAATATTTTGTAACAACCTGTTTTATTTTGTTACAAATTATGTTAGTTTTTGTAACGAGATGGTGTTTTGTTATGAAATATTGTAATATTTTGTAATAAAAAAGAATTTTAAATATTTTGTAACAAATTTTTTTTTTGTTTCAAAAACTCCAATTATTTTGTAACAAAAAATTAATTTGTCACAAAATTCAATATTGTTTGTAACAAGTTAATTATTTGTCACAAAATATAAATATATTTTATAAGCAAATTTTATAATTGATTATTTGAAATTAAAATTCAATAATAGAAGTATTATACAATTTAATTTAAGAAATTTTATAATTGGTTATTCTTGTGCAAATTTTATAATTAGTTATTTTTATAAAATTGTTATATTACTCGTATATATTTTACCTAATTTTAGAATTACCAAATAAAATCCTAATTTTACTAAATTTCTAAATTTATACCCTAAATCCCTAAATTAAAATACAACGCGCACACACATACTTTCAGAGAGAAAGGGGAAAAACGGAGAAGGAAGGAAAGGGAGTTCTTGAGAGAACTAGAGAAACAGAGGATGAGAGATTGAGGGAGAACGGGACGCAGAGGGAAGAGGAGAAGAGGGAGATGGTGCCGGTGGGTATCCTTGCCACCGTCACCGTCGTTATCGCACGAGAGAAAGAGAGCCCGCGTTCGAGAGAGAAAAGGAGATGCTGTCCGCGTTGCTGCTTCCATCGCGACCGATCCGCCGCCGCTATTGCTAGGGTTCATTGCCGCCTCCTCTGCCAACGCCGACGAGACCGAAGAGAGAGATAGGAGTTCGCAGAGAAGAGAGACGTGACGGGGAAGATAGGGGCTCGTATCGCTGCTGCCGTTGCTGGAGACAGAAGTTCCTGTCGATCTGCATGCCGCTGTTGCCATCGGAAACCACTGCTGAAGCCATGATGCCATGGTGGTTGCTACTGGAGTTATACCCTACTACCGTTGGGGCCAGTGATGGAGGTGTTGTTGCAGACTCTATTTCGGTTTAGGTCCTTCACTCCTTTAACTTGTTCTACTTCCACATTTACTTTATGGTCATCTTATTTCTGCTACCTTGTCTCCATTCTATTCTTTGTCAGTTACCAAAATTTCGAATTATTATTGTTGCTGTCGGAGAGGGCTGTCAGGGTTGCCATTCTAGTTCTAATGTCACTGCCACTGCTACTGCTAGGAGGGTTAAAAGTCATCGAAAATTCTACTGTTGTTGTCGAGTTCATTATTAAGGCGACATCGAGGTAGGGGGTTTAACTTAAATTACTTTAATTTTAGAATGCCTATAAAGTTTATTGAATGACTGTAAATAGGTTTAATTTTTATGAGTAATTGATTGGTTATGTGGATATTGAATTGTGGCTGGAAATATGATTGAGCTTGTGGTTTTTGTGAAATTGATTGATTGGGTGTGAATTACGAATTGTTGATGAGTGATTGAATACTGAATCTCGATGGATTGTATTGGTTGATTACTGTTGGGATGGTTATTAAATATGTTGGGATGGTGGTAGAATTGGTTGGTGATTGTTTTGAAATTGATTTTGAAAAATATTGAAAGTTAAACTTGAAATGCTAAACTTTATATTGAAAATCAGAGTTTTGAAATGAAATGGCAACTTTGAAAGTGCACCAGCAACTTAATAGAGATTGGAATAGTATGAGACTAAAAGCTAAGCGAACTAAAAGCTAAGCGAACTACAACAAGTATAGTTATTAATATTCAATTTTAAAGATTTCGTATTAACTAGAGAGTTAGTTATGATTTTTCAAAGTTGAATAGTAAAATCTGATTTTCTGCATTACTTTCAAACGGAGTTAGAAACTTTGAAAAGGTATAACTAATTATGTAATGATCGGAATTGTATGAGACTAAGTCTTGGTTAATCTTAGGAATATAAGGAACTAAACTGAAAAAATTTGAGACCTTTTTGTTAAATATACAATTTATAGAGAATTTTTAAAGTTAGGTTGTTAAATCTGTCCTGCAGCAGAAAATGTCAAATGGGGCAGCAATTTGTTTGTCTTGCTGCGACTTCTACGAGCTGAGTTTTAGAGTGAAACTAATTTTGTTATAAAATTTGATTAACTTAATATATTGTTCTAAAACTTCAGAATTTTAGGAATTAAGGATTGGGAGTTGTGAATTTTTGAATATTGGTGGTCAAAGTTGGAAAGAAACAGATTTCAGCAAGCTATGCATCAACTTCCAATACTTGTAACTCTTAGAATTGAACAACAATTGGGTTGCAACTAAAACATACTTGTTTCTAGATGAGCTAGGAGTTTCCAAACCAAAATTTAGCTTAATTGGAGTTTTGTAATAAAAGTTATTCAAATTGAAAGGTACTAAGCTTGTTGGCTTCTAAAACAGATTCTGACTTATTTTTACTTAACTTTCAGGTTATGTAACTTCTTCATTAAAAATGGTATTAACCCAGAACTAATTGAGAAAGAAACCTGGATGAGTGAAGTTAAACCATATTAATTTTTAAGGTCATTGGATTTAACTTGGATTTTATACTGAATTTTGAATATCACATGTTGTTGCTGTTTTCTGGTTTTACATACTGCAGAGCAGTCACAATTTTTTCTCTATTCCTAAAGTTAGAGAAATCAGAAAATTATGATCTTTCATTTATTAGAAATCTTATTTCAAGATGAACGTATGGACATAAGATTTGTGCAATTCTAAGTTTATTTGCTATATTAAAAACAGAAAAAAAGATAGAGTGTTGAGAATGTCTTAGTAACAGTTATGAGTTCATAAAATTAAAGATTAACCCTAGCGTTATATGGCTGATTCAATGTTGGAATTTGTTTGATTCTAAATTAATTTGATACTAGAAAGGTTGAAAACAGTTTGGTAAATTGTTTGGTTGGGACCCGTAAGGGTGGTTAAGTCTTATTTTCAGAAGAGATCATGTCCGAATTTTTATAAAAGTATAAGGATCTATTTATGACATTTTACTTGTGTCATGGTTGAGAAATGACAAATGTCCTATTATTTGGTTTGATAAATTTGGTTGTGTATTGACTGAGAAATAAGTTGTGAATTGGTTGTTTTTGTTGGAACCGTAGACGGTGGAAATATCCAAGTTTTAGGGGAGGTTCTACCAAAATCTTTTTAAACATTTTGGATAAAACTTAATGGAAAAAATTATAATTAGTGTTATATCTTGTTTCTAATTTTTTGTTTCAGTTTTTTTTTTTATTTACAGGAGTGCTGAAATGGTGACCAGATGTTACTTTGAGGGCTCAAGAATATTTTGATTCATAGAGACACTAATCTATGTTAGAACTTTTAACTTTTGGTTGAACTTACGCAAGACATATAACTTGTAGAATTAATCAATGTACTCACTAAGGTTATTTTGTTTTAAAACAATTTTAGCTAAATGAGACATGTTTGAATTATGTATGTTTTTGCATATTATATAAATGTAGACTTGTTTATTAAAATAGTTAATAGATTAGTTAATTTAAAAAATAATTTAGTAAATTATGCATGCAATTTGTATTAAAAAAATTATTACAAAATAATTATTTTGTTTTTGTAACTAAAGAAAAAAAACGTTACAAAATCAAGTTACATTTTGTAACAAAATTTTATGATAGGAAAAAATAGATTGTCACAAAAAATACCTTGAAGATAAAAATTTGTTACCTCTTTTGTATCGACTTCTGATTTTTTGTATCAGAAAAATTTATTACAAAATATCACTTTGAATTGTAACAGTTCCAGTTTTTGTTACAAAAACTTTTTGTAACGGGACATACTGCAACAGCCCATTTTTTTTGTTACAAAATCCTTTTGTTTCAAAATTTCGATTTTTTGTAACAATTTATTTTGTTACAAATATTGCTTTTTCTTGTAGTGCAACTAGTTTCTCGCTAATTTATCGCATAATATTGTAAAAATTCAAAATTAGGATAGCGACAGAAAACAGTCGTCGCAACAGATAAATCATTCAGCTAGAGAAGTGTTCCTTGCTAATTAGTCGCCAAAGTGGAAATACGGATATTGAGTGCCTAGGACCTAAGTAGTGAGAAATTTGCGACCGTTTAACAACTGACACACTTCATTCGCTGATTTCAAGTCGCTGATTAGCGGGCGAAATATATTTGTCGCTAAGTTGTCGTAAGTTTAATTTAGCGAGCGACTTGGCAACGGCAATATTGTCGCAAAGCAAAAGTTATATCCTACCTAATTTGTAGCAAATTACTCGCTAATCTCATTGGAAATCCGTCGCAGAGTCGTAACAAATTCAAAGCTAACCGAGAAAATGTTAGAAGTAATTGGTCGCAATTGAGTCACTAATCAAAAGCTTATTTAGTGAGAAATTAACGACCGCTTATTAACTGATAAACTTTCCTCACTTATTTCATGTTGCTACTAATTTGTGAGAAAACACGTTAGTCCTTATTCCCTCACTACTTTAACTAGCGGCTCACGTACCTGTTTAGCCGCTTTTCTATTGAGTTTAAGAAATTAATTTTATATTTTTATTTTTAAAATTATAACTTTATATACATTATTATTTTTTCTTATCATTGTTTATACGTGTATAACTATTATTGTCTCTGATTAATATAACTAGCATCTTAAAAATTGGTCAAAAATATAATTATCAGTTAATTTTCCTTCCTTGTTCTCACAGTTACTTTTTTTATTTTAGGTTGAATTACTCTATTGGTCCCTATAGTTTGGCCAAATTTTTAATTAGGTCCCTATAATTTTTTTCCTTTCAATTGAGTCCCTATACCAATTTTTTTGTTTTAATTGGTCTCTATTCGCAGTGGACGTTAAATAAAATGTTTACATGTGTTAAATTTACCAAAATACCCATGTCTATAACCCTATATAATCGTTGTCCTCATCCTAAATCTCTAGAATCCTATTCTGTTCATCGTTCTCCTCTTCTCCCTTTTTTCTTATTTGTTGCTGAAATTTTCTCATCTTGCATAGATTCCATCCAACGTTCTTCGAAAATTTCGAATTCAAAAAGTCTCAATAAGAGAAGATATTTGTATTATTGTGAAAAAACAGTTGTTGTTCTGTCTTCTTCTAAAATACTAAACCATATAAGGAGGTATGTAGTTTGTGAACGAATACCAAAATACAGTTTTTTTGAGTGAATTGATAATGATGATACAAAAGATATTCCAATAATTAATAAAACTTGCTTCATTTCTTTCTAATTAAATACTTGTAACTTGTAATAAGTGTATAATATATATATATATAATATTGCAAAATCAATAGTATTCTGCCACCTTATTATACATGAACCAACATTACTAAAAGAAAGGTCACACTACCGCTTAATAGATCTATGCTAATCCTGGCTCGAATTTTGACAAATTGTTAGCTTTTAGATAATTTGTTATAACTAATCACGGGCACACTAAAAGAGAAATGGCTATTTATAGAAGAAAAACCGTCTATATGTATCACATTTGCCAATTTCATGCGGTGCTCATTTGAGTCGTGAACCATTTTCCTAACAAGTTTTTGAACTATCTTGGTAAAACAGAAAATAATATGTACCAACTAATTTACAACTATAAAAAATTAAAAGACTTGTGGTAAGGGAATTATTGCTAATTAATTACAGTAAGCAATTACCTTTCTGGTTTCAATTGTGAATTATTGAAGTACCTTTCCAATAATAATTTTCTCTTGCTTATTCATGTTTCCTGATTTCCACAAACTTCTTGAACATATATAGCAGCATGAACACAACACGAAATTAATGACCTTGAGTTTGATTTTCGGGTATGACGTAAAAACTATTTTTATATATTTTCAACGACCATTGTATAGAATTAAGAATTACTTTCAATAAAAAAATTGCACTTTTATTTTAAGTTAAGAGCATGACTTTTTGAAATTAAAAAATTATATGAGATTTTTAATGTTGCCCATTTAAAACAAATTACTTCTTATATTAATTTCAAAGACTATATAAAATTAAGCAATGCTATATGATTAGCAAATATTATTATTTTTTAGTATTTAGTTAGTAATAATTTACCTTCATATTTATATTTTTGCATTAATTATAAAATTATCCCATGAGAGAGTTTGACAACACAATATAGGGTGCTCGTCATAGATATTTGCATTGAGTAAAAGTTGAGAAAAAGACATCATACGAAGAACTCAAGGACGAGGTGGTGGCGGATGAAAGGTGAGAAACAAAGAATCTTCCTAAGACGGGTAGGAGAAGAGGTAAAGTGGGATGAGAATGGAAGCGCGGAAGAGATGTGGAGAGAGATGGCAGAAGTTATTAGAAGAACAACAAAAAAAGTTTTGGTGAATCTAAAGGAACAGGACCAAGAGACAAGGAGTCCTAGTGGTGAAATGCGAGTGTACAAGAAAAGATAAAAATAAAAAGGGAGTGCTTTAAAGAGTGGTCTTTATGCCGCAATGCAGATAATTGGAAAAAATATAAGGCGGCTAAGAAAGAAACAAAAGTAGCTATAAGTGAAGCAAGAACCTTAGCATATGAGGGTCTCTACCAGTCTTTGGTCACGAAAGAAGGAGAAAAAATTATATATAGAATCACAAAGAGCCGTGAAAGAAGAACGATAGATTTGGATCAGGTTAAGTGCATAAAGGATAAGGATGGAAAGGTGTTGGTTCAAGAGGAGAAGATTAATGAAAGGTGGAAGAGCTACTTCTACGAGTTATTTAATGAAGGATAGAAGACTCTTCCGAGTTTTGGTCGGTTATGCGCAAGGGAAGAAGATCAAAACTTTGACTACTATCGAAGGATTCGAAAATTCGAGGTAAAAGAGGCTCTAAAGCAGATGAAAAATGGCAGGGCAGTAGGATCTGATAATATCCCGATTGAGGTTTGGAAGGGCCTTGGAGGAAAAGGCATCAACTGGTTAACCAAACTTTTCAATGAGAGTTTAAGGTCAAAGAAGATACCTGATAAGTGGAGAAAAAGCACATTGGTACCTCTCTACAAGAATAAGGAGATATACAAAATTGCGGAAACTATAGAGGGATCAAGCTCATGAGCCATACCATGAAATTACGGGAAATGGTGATAGAACGGAGGTTGAGAAAAGAGACACAAGTAATAGAGAACCAATTTAGATTTATGCCAGGCAGATCCACCACCGAAGCGATATACCTATTAAGAAGGATGATGGAGAGGTATCGTAGTAATAAAAGGGATCTACATATGGTGTTTATTGATTTAGAAAAAGCATACGATAGGGTGCCAAGGGAGGTCTTATGGAAGGTTTTAGAAAAGAGAAGAGTAAGGATCGCATATATTCGTGCAATTAAAGACATGTATGATGGGGCCACAACTAGTGTGAAGACTCAAAGTGGTGTGACAGAGGAATTTTTTATTGGTATAGGATTACACCAGGGATCATCTTTAAGTCTATATCTTTTCACATTAGTCTTGGAAGTACTCACAGAGCACATCCAAGAGCCTGTGTCATGGTGCATGCTTTTTGCCGATGATATCGTCCTTATGGGAGAGTCAAGGGAAGACCTAAATAAGAAGTTGGACTTATGAAGAGAAGCTCTAGAAGTGTATGGTTTGCGCATAAGCCGTAGCAAGACGGAATATATGGAATGTAAGTTCAGCCTGAGAAGGGAAAACCCTAATATAGAGGTGAAGATTGGAGAAAACATCCTCCCAAAAGTTAAAAGTTTTAAGTATCTTAGGTGAATCATACAGGATAATAGAGAGATTGAACAGGATGTAAATCATAGAATTCAAGTAGGTTGGTCAAAATGGTGGAGTGAATCTGGTTTTATATGCGACAAAAAAGTGCCTTTAAAACTTAAAGGTAAATTCTATCGCACTGCTATAAGACCAGCTATGCTTTATGGTATGGAGTGTTGGGCGGCCAAAGAGGAGCACGAACATAAGCTGAGTGTGACAGAGATGAAGATGTTGAGATGGATGAGTGGTCATACGCGATTGGATAAAATAAGGAACAAATATATAAGGGACTAAGGGAGAGAGTTGGAGTAGCACCCATTGTGAAAAAGATGGTTGAATCGCATCTCAGGTGGTTTGGACATGTGAGAAGAAGACCGACAGAACACCCAGTTAGGAGGGTGGATGAGATGGAAGATGAATAATGGGTGAAAGGCAGATGAAGACCTAAGAAGACCATCCATGAGGTGGTCAAACGAGATTTACATGTAAATGGTCTTTCAGTAAACATGATACATGACAGAGCACAATGACGTCGTTTGATTCATATAGCTGACCCCACATAGTGGGACAAAGTTTTGTTGTTGTTGTTGTTGTTGTTGTTGTTATCAAAATATGTAATTTGTAGTGTATATATCAATTTACATCACATTAATTTATTTCGTTTACAGTATAAATAAAATAATTATAAATGTACTTTGTTTATACTATAAACTAGCTATGTGTATTATTATTAAAAAATTATCATTAAAATAATATCAATTTAATTTTTATTTTTAAATTAATCCAATTTTTAAAAGTTGTATCTCAAAACTATTACGCTACGTATTTAAAACTAGTGATTTCAAATTGTCCATTTAAATCAGTACATTATTTTTTTAAAAATTAACCCATTTCAATCAGTATTCAAAAACAGTATATAAAAAAATACATCAAATTGAATTGATTTAATTTTTTTTTAAAAAAAATAAGGTTGTATGTGTTCAGATTCTATGATGACAAAAAAATGCCGTAGTTGAATCGTTTAGTACGTGAGAGAATAGTTATTATATTAAAAGGAGCATGAAGTTGATGGGCTAGATAAAAAGAGAAAAACCGTGACAAATAATGGCATTTCTTCTCATCATACAACAGAACAAGTAGGAGAGATAGTCGCCTTTCTTCTCAAGACATGTAACTTTTCATTCCTGATATTGTAACCTAACTTCTTAGGTTTTAAGAAAATTGATATTATTTTAGTTGTAATTTTTTTAATAATAATACACATTATGAATGTATTTTACGATAAATAAGATAGATATATTTTTTTAAATTTTATATATCTCGTTTACATTATTTCGTTTATACTGTAAACGAGATAAATCAATATGTTGTAAATTATTAAATATACTATAAATTATATATTTCGATAAATAAAATAATTAAATTATTTAATTTATTTCTATGTATCATTTTTGTCCTCAACGTTTTCGTCCTATTTAAGTCCCTAACATTTTAAAATCGTCTCAATTTTGTCCTGCCGTCAATTCTGTTAACAAATCCCTAATGACAAGATAATATTGAGTCAGTTTTAAAACGTTAGGGACTTAAATAAGACGATTGAAATGTTAGGGACAACTTTAAAACTTACCTCAAACGTTGAAGAAAAAAACGATACTTTATTCTAAAATAAATAAAGAAACAGTTCGAGAATTTTTTTTTATGTATTTTCAAAATAAATGAGAATTTACTCTATTTCATTTTCTGTTGTGACACATAAGCAATGTGAGTTATTTTATTATTTAAATCTAAATTTTAAAACTTAAAAAAAAAACACAGGCACACTTTTTGAACTAACCCTTCTCTCTTTCTAACAATGCTAGTGTTATAACATTAATGGAATGAATCAGAAACTCTCATTTGCTCTTAGAACACCTAAAAAATTATTGAAACAATCTTTTTTTCTCTCAAACATATATTTCTTTTCTTAAAGAAAAAACCATGAAGATCGAAAATACACATCTTTCTAGTAGGGATGATAATGGATAAAGGGATAAAATCTAAATTTTACTCTAATTCTATTTAAAAATTTAAATCTTTCAATTTAAATTTTAAATTTAATTCTCAATTTGATTTTTTTGACTTTATCCAAAAAAAAAATATTTTTATTTAAACACAATATTTTAGGGTTTTAATATTTTGCAATATC
>NC_029789.2:113667981-113668562 GCF_000816755.2 Arachis ipaensis
TATTCGCTGTCGATCAGGTTGTTAATCTACTTCGAGTGATTTCATTTGAATTAATTAGAACAAGATGGGAACAATCCATTTTGTTATTTAAAAAAATTGGAACTGAAAATTCAAATTTTATTATGTTAATAATTGATATATTATAAAACATTGTATTAAAAAATAAGGGTAATGGTTCATACCGGCGAGACGCATAGATAGTCCAAAAAGAAAGAAGTGGTCTATTTTCTGGAGGAAAAAAAAAAAAAAAGAAAGAAAAAGAAAAGAAGAAGAAGAAAGAAAAGAAAAACAAGAAGTGGTTTACGATGGCATGTCTTTAGGAAAAGACTTAAAGTAGTTAAAGAAATATTTGAACAACTCATGCTTCAATCATGAAATTATTTAATTTATATTATGCGACTAATGATAAATTGTTAAAATAGTATTTGATAATTCATGTTAATGACAAAAATAATTTTTAAAAACCACGAATAAATAGTAGAATTATTTAAAAATATGACAAAAATAATTAAAAGTATTATATTTTTATAAGTAGTAAGACAAATTTTGTGTTTAGCAAAATAATTTATTTATATGATTTG
>NC_029789.2:113668698-113735184 GCF_000816755.2 Arachis ipaensis
ATTCAAATATTTGTAAAAATATTTGGATAATTAATTAATTATTTAAAAGATATATTAAAAAAAATTAGTCATTTACAAAAAATATAAAAAAAATTATTTAATATAAAATTATTTAAATTTTTAAGATGATTTTTTTCTAAAGCTTTTTTTTTGTTATAATTAATCTCTACATCTAAGTCATTTAACCAATTAAGTCCAACTAAGTAGCTTTAATCTAATTTATCTCCACGCACTATTATCTCTAACAAACTTTTGACTTAATGCGCAAATATATATAACTGTCTTTTTCATGCAGATTTCGCTTTCTTTTTCGAAGTTTCTTAACGTTTTTTGCATTCTCTATGTTCTCTTCCTTCTCTGCGTTCTCTGTATTTTTTTTCTTTTTCTGTGTTCTCTTCATTCTCTACGTTCTCTTCGTTCAAGATCAATGTTGTTTTATCTGATTTAAAGCTTTGAACATGTATTTTATTTTCGAAAACAATAAATGATTCAAGATCAGACTGTCAATTGAATCAAAGCAAATTAGATTATTGTTTTGAATCGAATTAAGTAGTTGAGGTATGGTTCAAATCTAGTTAATGTAGTTCGTTAGTAGTTTATAATTCTGTAGTTGAATAATTGTTTTTCTTTGTAAAAATTGGTGTTCGTGGTTAATGTTTTGAATTTGAATATAATGTAGGAGTTCTAAATCTAAATTATTATTTTGATGAATTTGTTTCGTTCCTAGTTTAAGTGCATTTGGAATTATAATTTGGTTTTATTTTGGAGATGCTTTCGGTGTATTTTCAAGTTCAGACTGTTAATTGAACTAGGACGAATTGGATTATTATTTTAAATGAAATCAAGTGGTTGAGGTGTGGTTCGAATCTAGTTAATGTAATTCGTTAGTAGTGTATGATTCTGTAATTGTATAATTTTGTTTTTGTTTGTAAAAATTATTGTTTATGGTTGATAGTTTGAATTTGAATGTAATGTAGCAGTTCTGAATCTAATTATTATTTTGATGAATCTGTTTCGTTCCTAGTTTCGATGCATTTGGAATTATAAATTGGTTTATTTTAGAAATATTTTTGGTGTATTTTCAGTTTTTATGTGATGTTAATGAGCAGCTTGTGCTAAAAGTTGGGATGACTTTTAACACGCTTGAAGAAGCTAAAAAATTATATAAAGATTATTTTATTTTTCTACAAAAATTCGGAACACAAATAAAAAGAAAAATGAAATTAAGAACAAATTGATTACATGTAGCAGAGAGGAAAAATGAAAATCAAACATATCTCCAACTCAAAAGATAAATATCTCGGCTGAATTAAATTGTCCTGCAAAAAGTTATATACATACATTGAAGGACGTTGCTAATAGATTATTTACTTTTTGCAGTTGAACCTTTTAGATGGTGGATTAGTCGGTGCAGTCAAATTTCAGCTATTATTATGGACATATTATGAATTATCAGTTCAGAGATTCAAGAGAATAAGATAGATTTCTCGGTGTTTATATGAAGGCATTCGGTGTTTTATAACACAATTTTGGTGTAATCTATGTAATATTTTTTTTATGGAAATGATGTTTAATTTTTATATTTTCTTGTTTTGTTTCATTTTATCATGTTACTATTTGTTTTGAAATTAGTTTCTTCAATTTTTCAAGGGATTTGTTTGTTTTAAATACATAGTATACAGAGAATTCAATAGTTAAGCAGTGTAGAAATTCAACCTACGCAATTTTTATATCTCCTAATGAAAATTTATAGAAAAATTGTAAGCATTTTCGGTATTTATTTGAATAGTTTTTAGTGTATTCGATGTAGCAATTTGGTGTATTACAGAAATTATTCTTCGTTTTCTGTATTTTTGTGAAACTGGATTCATTCAGATTAACAGAATTTTAATACAGTATAAACATGTTCATAGAAATTTAAATTTGTAAAGAAATATATGAAAAGTTTGGATTAAATATTTAAAAAAATACAAAATATGTGTTTGTTTTAACTATACATTGCACAAACATTCAGTAGACAAGTAGTATAGAAATTTTTAACAATTTACAATATTCAAACTATCTATTATCAATATCTTCTGATGAAAATTTATAATAAGGACTTAATAATGTAGTAGATGGTTTAGACAGTCTGATGACTTCAAATTCTTAAATGATTTTATCTCTTAATTGATTTATTTCATCAAAGAGAATGAGTAAAGTATATTTAATTCTGAAATGATTAACTTGTTCTTATAGTTTAAAGAAATTTATTTATTAAAATCTGTTAATTTAATAATAGAAAGTTATCTATTTTTAATGATAGTTACTGTTTTCAATTCTTCCATGCATATTTTTCTTTTTTAATCTTTTTCGAATCAATTATTTTCAGTCATTTCATCACATATATTGCACAACCTCAACTAAAGACAAAATGAAATAACACATTAAATTAGGACAGTAATAGAAAACACAATAAATTAGGTTAATAGGTAACAACGTCAAGTGCACCTCAATTCACATGAAATATACTAAAATACAAACTAAATACACCACTATTATTTCTTGATTGCATCACGTTATGTTAGTTCAAAAAAATATGCAACTCAATCAAACATGTATAAAATGACACTAAAAGTATTGCAATAAAATTCTATGGGCTGGTTACAATAAATTTATGAACAAAATACCTCAAAAATAGACAAAAACACGTGCAAATCATTCAAACATGCACAAAATAATATCAAAAGTATTACAATAATATTATGTTACCTAGTTACAACAAAAAGAGGATAACAACACCAAGTGCACTATAATTCAGACAAAATACACCAAGAAAAGAATGAAGAAAAGAAATGATGGTAATTAGCTTGCCGGGATAAAATGGTTTGAGTTCTTGCTGAAGCTTGCATATAAGTATGATCTCAAAATCACCAAGAACAGCGTACATGAGATTAACCTGTGAAAAGCAAATTTTCAAATGATAATTTATTATTCAGAATATATTTGTTTTAGCTTTTTTTTTTACACATTTTTTGTAAACTTTGTAAGTATTTTAATTAATTATTTTGGCCACTTCATAAAGCTCAGTTAAGCTTTTTTTTTTTTTTTTTGAAGTTTTGGAATTTGACCTATCATGGCAGTCTTAGTTGTGGCTTTTCTATTTGTCTGATATTTGGAATTATAGGAAATTATAGTCATGGAACTTATGCTTATTTCATCTGATCTATACCTTAAATTGTGTTTTTGTGTTTGGTTCTCTAAAATAGCATAATTAGCATTAAAAAAGAAGTTGATGTTATTCACTTTTGAAAACTGATTAGCAAACTTTCAAAGTACATGAGATTAACTTGTGAAAGTCCTCCTATTTCAAATTATAATTTATTATTCAGACTACATTTGTTGCGTTTTTTTATGGAATTTTTTGAATATGGAGTTTTTGAATCTAATGGATTATAATTGCTTAATTTATCATTTATTTTATTTTGTTAAGTTATTTTTTGTAAAGTTTGTTAGTATCTTAGTTAAATATTTTTATGATTTATTTTTTCAATAGAATTTCATCATAAACATGAACATCGACGACAATAAGAACTTAAGGAGTCTATCGAATGTGATGAACTGTGTTTTGGGTATGATAGTAGTTCTGATAAGGAGGAGGAGGAAGATATTATCAACAATGAGGGTAAATTTAGTGAATCCATGGAGATGTCGAATTGTAGCTATAAAATTTAAGAAGTTGAAAAGAAGTTAAACGAATTAAGCTATGATGACATGTGGGGTATTGAGTTTGACACCGTTGATCAATATTGTGATTTTTATAGAAATTATACTAGAGTGTATGGTTTTGTTGCGAGGCTTGACGAAAAAGGACAAGATTTCAATGGAAACCTTAATATGCGACAAATAGTTTGTAACAGAGAGGGTACATGTAGAAAAAATACTTGGAGATGGAGAACAGAAAAAAGGATCACAAGCCAATCACACGTGTAATGTGTCAAGCAAAGATTAGATTTCACTATGACTTGATTTTACAAAAGTGGCGGGTCACCAAATTTGAAGAGACTCACAACCATGACCTCAGCCCACCTAAGTATATCCAGTTTGTTCCGGCATATCGAACAATGACCGACGCTGATAAAGCACAGGCTGATAGTTTGTACTTTTATGGTGTTAGAACTTGTCATATAATGGGGTTCATGGTGGCACAAAAAGGAGGTCCTAACAGGACGGGATTCATAAAAAAAATCTATACAATCATTTTGATAGATCGAGGCGTGCAAAGATAAAAGATGGTGATGCACATGCAGCATTGAGTTACCTAATTTCTAAGGCAGATGAGGATCCACTATTGCAAGGAAAGTTTACTTTGAAGGATGGTAAGCTTGATAATTTAGTGTGGGTCGATGGATCTAGCATTACTGATTACCAATGTTTTGGTGATGTGTTAGCTTTCGACACGATATACCAAAAAAATAAGTATAATAGGCCGTTGGTTGTCTTCTTAGGAACAAATCATCATGGACAAACATGCATTTTTGGTTGTGATTTATTATCCGATGAGAAACGAGAAACCTATGTTTTGGTGTTGAATATGTTCATGGAGATAATGGGTAATAAACAACCTATAGCCGTGGTGACAGATGGAGATCTTGCAATGAGGGAGGCAATAAAAGAAGTTCTTCCAAATGCTGCACACCGTCTTTGTGCATGGCATCTATACCGTAATGCCTGTGAAGCTATAAAGAATTCAAAATTCTTAGATGGGTTAAAGCACCTAATGTATGGAAATTTTTTTTCTGAAGAGTTTGAGAGAAGATGGCATAACTTGATATCTGAGTATAGACTTTCTGAGAATGAATGATTGCAAAAGACATACGGGATCAAAGAAATGTGGGCTTCCTCATATTTAAATGATAAGTTTTTCGGTGGAATCAGGACTACGTCACAATGCAAAGGTATCCATTCCTTGATAAAGAATTACATTAGTAAAAAGTACTACCTTTTAGAATTGATACACAACTTTAATTAAGCATTGACGCAGTATCGGACAAATAAACTCTTATCCGATTTTAAATCATTGTTTACAACTCCTGTGTTGACCATGTGTCTTCAAGACATTGAGAAGCAAGCAGCCGATATTTTCACTAGAAGCATGTTTAAAGAGGTTCGATGTGAGATAGAAGAAGCTGGCAAGTTAAATGTTGTTACGCATTCAGTAAGCAACAATGAAGTTAAGGTGAGAATAAATAAATATAGGCAACCCGGAGGGAATGTGAAGTACAATATGATAAAGCCACTAAAAAATTTGCTTGTGATTGTCGTTTGTTTGAAAGTCGTGGCATTCCATGTTGTCATATTTTCTGTACTATGAGACATGACCACATCGATATCATTCCTGATACTTTTGTCTGCACGAGGTGGACTAAAAATGCTAAGAAGGATTATGTATGTTCAGTTACATCCGCATAAACTGACTCTGAAAATATTGCTGGTATAAGATATGGTGCTCTAGCAACACTGTGTTTCACATTATGTGAGTCGGCATAAAAAAATCGAGATGACTTTATGGAGATTAGAGATGACATTTTTGGACTAATCCAAAAGCTTAAAAAGAGACGTGATCCTGACTCCAATGTTCCTTTTCTTCATTCTTTTCTTCCTAAAATTTTAATCTACTAAATTGACAATAATTTATTGTGGATAATGTTTTAATTCTCATTGTTAACCAGAATCTTAAAATGTCAATGGATGAAAAATACGAAGACTACTTCAAGGAATGCAAAGTAGTCAGCAACCTATTTGACTAATGCAAATACTTTTCATGGAACTGGTATACACACAACCAATCATTTATTGTTTCTTCTGTAATTTAGAGTAATAATTAAAGAAGAATCCAAATAGCAATTTTAGGATTAAACAGTGAACTTATACTGGTGGTACGCGAATTGTTTGTTCCCTGGTAACGGCGCCAAAAACTTGGTGCGCGTGATGTGGTCTCAACACTTCTTCACAACTCTGTGTAACTAACCAGCAAGTGCACTGGGTCGTCCAAGTAATAAATCTTACGTGAGTAAGGGTCAATCCCACGGAGATTGTCGACTTGAAGCAAGCTATGGTCATCCTTGTAAATCTCAGTCAGGGGGATTCAAATGGTTATGAGGTTTTGATAATTAAAATATAAATAAAACATAAAATAAAATAGAGATACTTATGTAATTCATTAGTGGAAATTTCAGATAAGCGTCTGGAGATGCTTTGTTGCTTCTGAACTTCTACTTTCCTACTGCCTTCTTCCAACCATGTGTTACCTCCTTCCATGGCAAGCTGTATGATCCTCTCGGATGAAAACAAATCCATATGCGCTGTCACCGCACGGCTAATCATCTGTCGGTTCCCGCTAGCGTCGAAATAGGACCATTGTCCTTTTGCACACTGTCACTGCGTCCAACATTTGTAAGTTTGAAGCTTGTCATAGTCATCCCTTCCCAGATCCTACTCGGAATACCACAGACAAGGTTTAGACTTTTCGGATCTCAGGAATGCTGCCAATGGTTCTAGCCTATACCACGAAGATACTAATCTCGCGGACTCGGTCCGTGTATTAGATATCCAAGAGAGTATACTCCAGCTGTCGTCCAATGACTACGTTGAACATCATGTAGATCGCTTTGTGGTTGTCAGGCACGCGATCTTGGCTAAGCGAGTAACGAAGATTGGGTGATTGTCACGGGTCACCCCTTCATTCTGACTTAACTGAATTAAGTACGAGAGTATATCTTGGAGAAGAAGTAGGCGTGAATTGAAGGAAAAACAGTAGTAATTGCATTAATTCATGAAGAATAGCACAGCTCCACACCTTAATCTATGGGGTGTAGAAACTCCACCATAGAAAATACATAAGTGAAAGGTCTAGGCATGGCCGTGAGGCCAGCCTCCAAACGTGAACAATGATCTAAAGATATTCCAAAGATGATACCCAGATATAAAATAAATCACTAAAATTAGTTTTTATACTAAACTAGTAACTAGGGTTTACAGAAAATGAATAACTAAGTGCAGATAGTGCAGAAATCTACTTTCGGAGCCCACTTAGTGTGTGCTTGAGCTGAGCATTGAAGCTTTTTCGTGCTTAGGCTGTTCCTGGAGTTAAATGCCAGCTTTGGTGCCACTTTGGGCGTTTAACTCCAATTCTGGTGCCAGTTTAGGCATTTTACGCCAAGATATTTTAGGCTGACTTTGAACGACAGTTTGGGCCATCAAATCTCGGGCAAAGTATGAACTATTATATATTTCGTGAAATCTCAGGATGTCTACTTTCCAACGCAATTGAGAGCGCGCCAATTGGGCATCTGTAACTCCAGAAAATCCATTATGAGTGCAGGGAGGTCAGAATCCAACAGCATTTGCAGTCCTTTTTCAGCCTCTAAATCAGATTTTTGCTCGGGTCCCTCAATTTCAGCCAGAAAATACCTGAAATCACAAAAAAACACACAAACTCATAGTAAAGTCCAGAAATGTGATTTTTGAAAAAAATCTAATAAAAATATAATAAAAATTAATTAAAACATACTAAAAACTATGTAAAAACAATGCCAAAAAGGGTATAAATTATCCGCTCATCACAACACCAAACTTAAATTGTTGCTTGTCCCCAAGCAACTAAAAACAAAATAGGATAAAAAGAAGAGAATATACAATGAATTCCAAACTTATCAATGAAGATCAGCTTCAATTAGATGAGCGGGACTTGTAGACTTTTTACTTCTGAACAGTTTTGGCATCTCACTTTATCCTTTGAAGTTCAGAATGATTGGCATCTATAGGAACTCAGAATTTAGATAGTGCTATTGATTCTCCTAGTTCAGTATGTTGATTCTTGAACACAGCTACTTTATGAGTCTTGGCCGTGACCCTAAGCATTTTGTTTTCCAGTATTACCACCGGATACATAAATGCCACAGACACATAACTGGGTGAACCTTTTCAGATTGTGACTCAGCTTTGCTAGAGTTCCCAGTTAGAGGTGTCCAGAGCTCTTAAGCACACTCTTTTTTCTTTTGGACCACGACTTTAACCGCTCATTCTCAAGCTTTTCACTTGACACCTTCACGCCACAAGAACATGGTTAGGAACAGCTTGGTTTAGCCGCTTAGGCCAGGATTTTATTCCTTTGGGCCCTCCTATCCATTAATGCTCAAAGCCTTGGATCCTTTTTACCCTTGCCTTTTGGTTTAAAGGGCTATTGACTTTTTCTTCTTGCTTTTTCTTTTTCTTTCTTTTTTTTCGCTAATTTTTGTTCTCTTTTTTTTTGCAAGCTTTAATTTTCACTGCTTTTTCTTGCTTCAAGAATCAATTATATGATTTTTCAGATTATCAAATAACATTTCTCTTTTTTCATCATTCTTTCAAGAGCCAACAATTTTAACATTCATAAATAACAAATTCAAAAATATGCACTGTTCAAGCATTCATTCAGAAAACAAAAGGTGTTGCCACCACATCAAAATAATTAAACTAATTTCAAGATAGAATTCAAAATCATGTACTTCTTGTTCTTTTGCAATTAAAAACATTTTTTTTTTCATTTAAGAAAGGTGAAGGATTCATAGAACATTCATAGCTTTAAGACATAGACACTAGACACTAATGATCATGTAATAAAGACACAAACATAGACAAAACATAAAGCATATAATTTTTGAAAAAAAAATAAGAACAAGAAAATTAAAGAACGGGTCCACCTTAGTAATGGCGGCTAATTCTTCCTCTTGAAGATCTTATGGAGTACTTGAGCTCCTCTATGTCTCTTCCTTGCCTTTGTTGTTCCTCCCTCATGGATCTTTGGTCTTCTCTAATTTCATGGAGGAGGATGGAATGCTCTTGGTGCTCCATCCTTAGTTGTCCCATGTTGGAATTTAATTCTCCTAAGAAGGTGTTGATTTGTTCCCAATAGTTTTGTGGAGGAAAATGCATCCCTTGAGGCATCTCAGGGATTTCTAGATGAGGAATTTCCTCATGCTCTTGTTGAGGTCCATGAGTGGGCTCTCTTGTTTGCTCCATCCTTTTCTTAGTGATGGGCTTGTCCTCTTCAATGAGGATGTCTTCCTCTATGACAATTTCAGCTGAATTGCATAGGTGACAAATGAGATGAGGGAAGGCTAACCTTGCCAAAGTGGAGGGCTTGTTCGCCACCTTGTAGAGTTCTAGGGATATGATCTCATGAACTTTTACTTTCTCTCCATTCATGATACTATGGATCTTGATAGCCCGGTCTACAGTAACTTCAGACCGGTTGCTAGTAGGAATTATAGAGCATTGGATAAATTCTAACCATCTCCTAGCCACGGGTTTGAGGTCAAGCCTTCTTAGTTGAACCGGCTTGCCTCTTGAATCTCTCTTCCATTGAGCGCCTTCCACACCCTAAGTACTTGGTCCAACCTTTGATCAAAGTTGACCCTTCTAGTGAAAGGGTGAGGATCTCCTTGCATCATTGGCAAGTTGAATGCTAGCCTCACATTTTCCGGACTGAAATCCAAGTAATTTCCCCGAACCATTGTGAGCTAATTCTTTGGGTTTGGGTTCACACTTTGGTCATGGTTCTTAGTGATCCATGCATTGGCATAGAACTCTTGAACCATTAAGATCCCGACTTGTTGAATGGGGTTGGTGAGGATTTCCCAACCTCTTCTTCAAACTTCATGTCGGATCTCCAGATATTCACTCTTTTTGAGCTTGAAGGGGATCTCAGGGATCACCTTTTTCTTGGCCACAACTTCATAGAAGTGGTCTTGATGGACCTTTGAGATGAATTTCTCCATCTCCCATGACTCGGAGGTGGAAGCAATTGTCATCCCTTTTCTCTTTCTAGAGTTTTCTCCGGCCTTAGGTGCTATTAGTGGTTATGGAAAAACAAAAAGCTTAGCTTTTTCCACACCAAACTTAGAAGGTTTTCTCGTCCTCGAGCAAAAGAAGAAAGAAAGGAGTAGAAGAAGAAGAAATGGAGGAGATGGAGGGAGGTGAGTGGTTCGGCCAAAGGGGTAGTAGTGTGTATGTTGTATGAAGATAAAGGTGGTAAGGAGGGGGTATTTATAGGGTAAGGGAGAGAGAGTATTCGGCCATGTGTGGGTGGGTTTGGGAGGGAAATGGTTTGAATTTGGATGGTGAGGTAGGTGGAGTTTAATGATGGATGGATGTGAGTGGTGAAGAGAATATAGGGAAGAGGGTAGGATTTGATAGGTGAAGGGTATTTGGGGAAGAGTGTTATGGAAAGGTGTGAAGAGGAGAGAAGAAGAGGTGGGGTAGGTGGGGATCCTGTGGGGTCCACAGATCCTGAGGTGTCAAGGAATTCGAATCCCTGCATCATTCTGGCGTTCAAACGTCCATTATGTGCCAATTCTGACATTTAACGCCAGTCTGCTGTCCATTTCTGGCGTTAAACGCCAGCCAGATGCCCATCTCTGGCGTTAAACGCCAGCCAGATGCCCATCTCTGGCATTTAACGCCAGCCAGATGCCCATTTCTGGCATTTAACGCCAGCCAGATACCATTTCTGGCGTTTAACGACAGCCAGATGCCAGTCACCCCTTTCTGGCGTTAAACGCCCAGAGTGCTACCCATTCTGGCGTTTAACGCTCAGAATGCTACCCAGTTTGGGCGTTTTACGCCAAGATATTTTAGGCTGACTTTGAACGCCAATTTGGACCATCAAATCTCGGGCAAAGTATGGACTATTATATATTTCTGAAAATCCCAGAATGTCTACAGAAAATCTATTTCGAGTGCAGGGAAGTCAGAATCCAACAGCATCTGCAGTCCTTTTTCAGCCTCTGAATCAGATTTTTGCTCAGGTCCCTCAATTTCAGCCAGAAAATACCTGAAATCACAAAAAAACACACAAACTCATAGTAAAGTCCAGAAATGTGATTTTTGAATAAAAATTAATAAAAATATAATAAAAATTAATTAAAATATACTAAAAACTATGTAAAAACAATACCAAAAAGGGTATAAAAAGATAATTCCAATTAGGCGAGTGATTACTTCAGATTCCATAGTCAATCATAACATATAGTGCAATTAATCAAAAATATCAATCTATATAGTAGATATACAGCTCAAAAAATTGTATTCATGGCAGCA
Organism: Arachis ipaensis; assembly: GCF_000816755.2. Taxonomy (NCBI): domain Eukaryota; kingdom Viridiplantae; phylum Streptophyta; class Magnoliopsida; order Fabales; family Fabaceae; genus Arachis; species Arachis ipaensis. Next base: position 113,679,820 of record NC_029789.2, read on the forward strand.
AATTTGATCCATAAATAAATCAAGAAAATGAAACTCACGGTTTGAACATGCAAGCATCGAAACAAGCCCAAATAACAAAAAAAAAAAAAATGAAATTCATTGTTTGAACATAGGGTAAACACCTAACCTAATGTCAGGGGTGTGGACTTCAGAGATGGTGATGGAGAACGCGGCTACGCTGGTGGATCGGAGGCGGCGAACACAGGGGTCACAGAAGCTCGGGACGTGAGAGATGGCGGCAACACTGCTGTTGGAAGCAGAAACAGGGGGCGCTGTAATCAGGGTCACGGAGGCTAACAACGGCATAGACGGTGATGGAGATGGAGATGGAGATAGACGAAGGCGTGAGAGATAGAAAGGATCTGGCGATATCGATGAGTGGTGGCGAACGGCGGGGTGAACGGTGATGGTGGGAGAGGTTCAGATCTAAGGAGTTGGATGTTGTGACTTAGAACAAAAGACAATAACTAGTATTTTGAGAAGAGAACACTGATGGAAAAGAAAAAAGGTTTTTTATTTTAATTTTGTATTAATTTTAATAAACAAAAATAGTTAACTATAGTTAATCATATATGATTAAAGTATATACGTATTTGTATTTGTATACAAATAATATTTAATATACTTTTAAAATATATTAAATTTTAAATTTTTAAAATTATTTAATTATTAATTGACTAAAATTAATGATGTCACATATTTATATTATATTGGTTCACATATACAGTATATGAGTTTTTATCACAAATGTTAGAATATGAAAGCAATCACCTTATGAAAATTGTGAATGGTTGTATATACAACAACAATGGCTTGCTTTTGAGTTTTGAGTAAAACCAAGAGACAACAAATTGAATATGATTCCTTTTCTGCTATCAATTAATTTCATTAAGTTCATTATATTGGGAATGAAGTCATTTTTCAAACACGTTATTTACATGTTAAATATTATTAGTAAAAATTTTAAAATTTTTTGTGTTACTTAGATCATTTTCTATTAGTAATAATATAAATTTAATTATAATTAATTTTGTNTATATGTGTTTCTAATAATGAAGAGCATGCTCTCTGTGAGAATTATTTCATATCACCAATCAGTTTTGGAAAATTTAAAATTGGTGAGCGAGGCCTATTAAAGAATAAATTGTCATAAAATTATTTAATTCAAAAGCATATGTTTATAGAAAAAGGCACATAAATGTAAATGTTTTGGATTTAATAAGATTTAAATATCTATTAGATTCTCTCCTATAAAAACTTTTTTGTTTGGACTTAAGCTATGTTTAGTTGGAAGAAAAGAAATAAAATGGAAGGAAATAGAAAGGAAGGAAAGAAAAGGAAAAAAATTGAGTAAATTTTTATTTTTCTTAGATATATTTGGATGAAAGAAAAATAAAAAAAAAAGTTATAAAAAGACAATTTTATTCTCATAAGTTTATTTTTGTCTGTGCAAAAATTATGTGTCTTGTAGAGTAACCAATAATAATTAAACTTTAAATGATCTTTTGAATATAAAATTTTGATATTATATTATATAAAATTATTTATTTAACATTTTAAATTTTTGAAAAATCGCATTCTAATTGAACTAGAGTTCATTTCCTTTAAATAGGATTAATCATATTCTATTTTATTCGATGAGAATAATTAAGCTCAATTTACCATAAATTGCACCTAATTATTATTGGTTCTATATGTTTATCGTCAATTGTGATTAATAATTCCGTTTACAGTTACATAATTTTAAATAATTATTAATTATGTTTGTAATGTGTTGTTTTATTAAGTATTAATAATTGTTATATGAATTTAAAAAAAAACATTAGAAGACTATTAAAATTTGTTTTTTATTATTAAATTAGTTATTAATATTTAAAAATATAAAATAATATATATTATTAAATTATTAAATTAAAAAATTAGACTAAAAAATTAAATTAATAACTAAATAATAACAAAAAATAATAAATTTTAATAACTCCTAACGTTTCTCTTTTGAAAATAAAACTAGATTAGAGAGGTTTTGTCCGTATAAGATTCTAAAAATTTAAATGGACAAACTCATTTATTTCAAAACTCACGTACATGGAAACCTTGTTCTTTTTTTATTTTTCTCTATTCATCGAAGAACATGGTGAGAAGAGAGGGAGTTGAGCTTGCTGTCGCCACTGGTCTTCGTTTTGCTGAATGGTTGTCACTGTAGAAGAGGAGAAGGAGAGCTTGCTGCTGGCTTCACTATTTCTGCCGCTGCGGCTACCATTCTCACTGTTGCTGCTGTTGTTTGCACTTATGCTAGAGCTTTGTTAGGATGCTTCCGACAACTCGGCCTCGCTGCTGCCACCATCAACTTTTATTGCAATCAACGACGAAACCAGAAATTTGATAAGAGAAGTCAAATTAAATATAAAATTAAATAGATTAAAATATAATATAATAAAAAATTAACAAATATATTCGGACCTTAAAAAATTATTCAAAATTCTCAAACTATTCCTCGTAATCTAACAAAAAAAATAAATTAAATAAAAGCAAAATTTGGAATTTAAATTTCAAATTTCTCATATTTTCCAAATTCATGTAGCTTTTATTTTCATTTCCATTTCAATTTCAATTCAATTTTAGATTAAACTAAATTCGTTCTCCAATGTCATTTTATCGCATGAAGTTGCGACCCTAATAAAAGAGAACAAACAATCAACCACCATGGATGGAACCTCGATGGTATCGGAGAAGTCGGCGATGGCATTAATGTCTTCGACAAGCTCGTGGTCAATAAAACAGATGCTGAATAGCTCGCAAAAGTTTATTATCCAGAGTTTCTCTTTGGCAAAAGTGTTTAGGAATTGGAAAACATACACATTACGAGCGACGCTTTTTGCATCAGTGAACGATCTACTTCTGTCCTGACAGGAAGAATTCGGAGGCCGGAGGATAACTTAGCTTTACGTTTGGATGTTCATCGCTCCCGCTAACGAAGGAACAACTATGAAGACGCTTTTTGAAGGCATCATGCCTGAAGAATTCTCCGCCCTGAAATTGTTCTTATATAAAGATGATTAGATGAAATTGGAGTTTCTGAAAATTTGTGGTTTTGAGAGAATTAGTTAATTTAAATTGAAACTAAAGATTGAAACTTTTCTAAAATTGAATCCATTTGGAGCTAAATTTTGTTTTAAATTAGATTGGAGCAAAATATTTTCTTTTTCTTTGTAGCGGTGGTTGCAGGTAGGGGTGGAGTAGTGAATGGTTGGGGATAGGGGTGTGATAAAGATTAGAATTATAGTTAAGAATTTAAATTATGTGATATTAGGCTAGGTTAAGAGAGGTAATTTGGAAATTCTGAATAATTTTATAGGGTTTAGATATATTTGTCAACTGGAGTCTATTTTTTATAGGTATAATATTAATTTTATTTTTTAATAGAACATATAATAGTTTTATATCTAATATACTAAAGTATAATTAATAATAAATGATATATATATATATTGTATAAAATAATATACTGAATACATTTTTTTTTAATTTTGGACAGAATATGGCCATCTTAGACCTTCTTGGATCTGCTGTTGATTGCAACAAGTTTTTTAGCTTCACCTAGGATTGGATGATCATGTTAATGTGCAATTAGATGAATACATATGGTCATAGATTTGTTTAGTGATGATATATGACATTGCATTTGAAATTTATAACTTGATCATGAATATATGTGTTTATATCCTAACCTAAATAATTCAGAATCTGAGATTGAGTAACTCTGGGCCATTTTGAGAAAGCCCATTACGCTTGCGGATCGAATCCAATATGATCTTGGATCAACCAACCCGATGTGTTTGGAGCAGAGATTCCAATGACTCACGACTAACCGAACTTGTGCAACAAGCAAAGTCTTGTCATCCCATTACTTCATATACTTCTTCAACCATTACAACGTGGGATAATTCTTAGATACTAGGGGAGTAACTGGCCATTACCACAAGAGGAAAGAACTTGCAGTGGTGATCAAGTCATCACTTTCCCTATAAATATCTCATCAACCTCAAGTATTTCTCAATCGCAATTCACTTAAATCTACCTAAAACTCTTGCTAACGTAAGTAGCAGAGTCCCTTGCAAGTACTTCTCACCATCATCTATTCAAAGATGTCGGACAGCTTCACCACTTCGATAAACAAGTCAAAACCTTTATCCAAGGATGTCTGGACCTCACGTCTAGGCCCATTTCACTTTGGTTTCAAGTATTCCCACAAAACATTGGTGTTGTTGCTGGGGACCCAAAGATCAACCTTCAATCATAGTGGTTGCACATCTTGAAGATAGACGTACTACCTCTGACTCAGGATCACAAAGTGGAGATCATCATAACGATGATTGAACATTGTTTATACCTCAGCATTCTGAAATAAACAAAGAGGAGCAAGGAGGACAGAGAATGAGCTCCCAAATTCACATCCCAGAAGGATAAGGAACTAGAAATGTAGCAGAAATCATGGGCCATTTTCATAGTCACCAAGGACGACTCGAGCAACCAGAAATCAAATAGGAAAAATACAGAGTTAGAGCGATAGTTACAGAGGAAGTTAAGCAACTGCAAAGAATTGGAAGACAGGTGAAAGAAGCTGGAAGCTGGCTTAAAATTTAGGGGAAGTTGGGAAGAAAAGGACTCAACTCACAGGGGAAGCGATCCCTTTTTTGAGGAGATCATGCGGGCTAAAGTTCTTAGAAACTTTAAGAGCCCATACATGGACCTTTACGACGCCACAACTGATCCCCAACATCACCTCAACAACTTTAAGGGCCACATGTACTTGGCAGATGTGTTTGATACAACTCGGTATAAGGCATTCTCCAGCACATTAACCAAGGTATCCATGAAATGATTTGACGATCTACCCCAAGATCGGTAACATGTTTTGATGACTTAGCCAAAAATTTTCTCACCTATTTTTCCATTCAAAAAGATAAGACCAAGTATGTCCCAAGTCTTCTCAGGATAAAACAGGATTCAGGAGAGTCCCTTAGAGTTTACATGGAAAGGTTCAATAAAGCCTGCTTGAAAATTTAGAGCCTACTTACAAAAGCAGCCATCATGGGATTAGTGAATGGCATCAAAGATGGACCCTTTTCATAATCGATCTCGAAGAAGCACCCGACGTCCCTCCATAATGTATAAGAAAGTGTAGAGAAGTACATTAACATGGAAGAAACCGCACATCTAAGAAAGTCTCATCAGAACAAAAAAATTGGCCCGAGTGGCAGGAAAGAAGAACAGAGAAAGAACGAATACCATTAAGAGGTATCATTCCTACACTCCATTAAAAGTATTTCTAGTGATGTTTACAGTGATATTTGTCAAGTTGCAAAGCTACCATCTCCACGACCTATCTAAAATAAGAAAGGATGCAACATGTCAAAATATTGTGAATACCATCACATCTATGGTCATCACACTAATGATTGTTACGACCTCAAGAATGTCATTGAAAACCTCGCACGAGATGGTAAGATTGATAAATATCGGGAAATGAAAGGTTAGAGAAGAAGCGTGACATGGCAGAAATTGGCAGATTAAGAAATTAATATGAGAGATACGTTGCAAGTACAGTTCTTAACCAACAAAAATCCGCTTATCAATTTAGAAGGGTTGTCACAAAATTAGAATTAAAATACTGGGAGTATGAATCCTAGGTCGTCTCCCAACGAGTTGCAGAAAGATGTGCTATTTTATCAATCAGAGGTTTTCCAAAATGGTTTTAAGTTTGATAAACAGGAAATTAAATCAGAGAATTTATGTAATTTAAATAAAGATCTTGACCGGGAGTAGATTAATCGGAAGTTCTATCCTTGTTGGAGTTCTCCCAAGATCAATTGATAATTGAAGGTTGTTCTACTTAGTTATCCTTTACTAGGTAGAAGAAAGTCAAGTAAGTTGGAAGTCTACTTCTATTCACAAGTTCTAATCCTCTCCCTTGGGAAGGATTAGTGTCAGTGACTAAAGAGCCATCCAACAATAAACATAATTACAATTTTACTCTTGAGCATTCCAACTCAAGGTTCTCCTCTCAATCAACTCCCAATCAAGTTAGAGAACTACTCGCTCATCATGAATGTAAACTTCACAAAATAAAAAAGGAAAATAAAGAAAGACATGATAAATAATAATAAAAAAGACCAATTAAAAATAAAAATAGTTCTTGTATTAATAAATTCTAAAAATAATTCAATGGTAACTCTGAACAAATTAAGGATATGAAAGAGTAAGTAAAAAATTAGAGAAAACAAACTAGAGAGATGAAGTCTTGCGGAGGTAATAACTCTTCTCTATATCCCAATCTAAAAAGTAATAAAAACAAAATCCTAAGAACTATGAATGTGTAGAGAGAAAACCTAGAGGAGGAGTAAAGTCAGATCTAAAACTAAAAATTATGCCGAATGAATGTCCTTCCCCCGGTCTCTGCATGTTCCCTGGCTCTAATCTGTGTTTATGGGCCAAAAACTGGGTTGAAATGCGGCCCAGAATCCACGCCAGCGATTTCTGCAAATTCTGCAGATCGCGCACGTCACGCAATCGCGTTATCCACGCGTTCGTGTCATCCAGCATTTTTCCTTGCCACGCGTGCGCGTCGTCCACACATTCGTGTCACTCGTGCGGCTTCCAATTCACGCGTTCGCGTCAGGCACGCGAGCGCATCACTGCGATTTCCTCCATTTTGCGCGGTCGTGTGAGCCATGCGTCCGCGTCGCTTCTCGCTGGTCATCTTCTCAATTTCTTGTGTTCCTTCCATTTTTTGTCAGCTTCCTCTCCATTCTCTAAGCCATTCCTACCCTATGAAGCCTGAAACACTTAACACACAGATCACGGCATCGAGTGGTATAAAGAAGAATAAAAATATACAATTAAAAGATCTTTAGGAAGCAAGTTTTCAACCATGGAACAATTTTGGGAAGGACTTGTAATATCATGCTAATCATATGAATAAGTGGGTGATGACTTGATAAAACCACACAATTAAACACAATATAAATCATAAAATAATGGTTTTTCAACCTCCCCACACTTAAACATTAGCATGTCCTCATGCTTAGTTGAAGGAGATAAATATGAATGAATAGGGACATGTAAGACTCATGCAATGCAACCTATGTATATGAATACAACTATATGATTTTGTCTATCTGATTAAAAATAAATGAGTTCTCTAAGACAGAACATAGAGCAGATTCCACTAGTTTAAATCATACAGTAGAAGTAGGTAAATTTGTAAGAAGACAGCTCGTGAAAGCAGGGGACATGGAGTCGAGCATTGAACCCTCACTGATGGTGTGTGTGCACTCTAATCTCTCTAGTGTATAGGGTAATCACTCTATCCTTCTCTAATCATGCTTTCTAATTTTTGTTCTTCACCTAACCAATCAACAACATTTAATGTACCAATGCAAACATCATAAGGTCTTTTCAAGGTTGTAATGGGGCTAAGGTAAGGTTAAGGGTATATATGGCTAAGTGAGCTTATAAATTGAATCTTTAATTAACCCAAGCTTTCACCTAATCATATATGTATATTCTATATAACTTCAAATTTCATACCTAGCTACCCAGAATTTCCTTTTCACATTCCATACTCATGCATCAACCTTTGTTTTAATTTTCTCCCATGTGCATTGATTGTTTAATTTAGCATTGGGGCAATTTTGTCCCCTTATTTAGATTTATTATATATATATATTTATATTTATTTATTTTTATTATTTTTTTATTTTTTTTTAAAAAATAAACATAGCTTATCAATGCACGTAGATTTTTAATTTTCTTTTATGGGTTCACATGAGTAGGTACCCAAATTTCCATCATGACACATTCCTTTATTAAACATTGTTCCCATAATCTTCCCATACTCAATTAGCACACAATTTCTATCTTAAGCTAACCAAAGATTCAGTTGGGATATTTAATTATTTTTCTGCTTAAGGTTAGTAACGTGGTAAAATGTAGAACAAATGGGATTAAAACGGCTCAAAGTGGCTAACAACGGTAATTTCAAGGGTAGGCTTATTTGGGATAAGTGAGCTAAACAAATAATGGCCTCAATCATATGCATGCATATAACACATTAACATTGGACATATAGGATAAAATAAAATTCAAATTACAATCATAGAGAAGTAAACACACAAGAATAAAATAGTTACGGTTAAATAATGTAACCATGTATTTAGGCTCAAAGTCTCACAGGTTGTGTGTTTCTTAGCTTGAAAATCATGTTCTAATTACAACTTCAAAAAAATTTAACATAAAGGTTTTAATTTAAATTAGTGAAAAATTTCAGGTCTTAGGAGAAACTTATTGTCTTTTCAATCAAGTAGAACATGCATGCAATTAACCTATTACTATGCAATCTATCCTATTCTAAAAAAAAAAGAAAAACTAACTAAATATTCAATTTTATTGGTGTTAAGGAAGAGAAATTACCTCCGGAAGTCAGGTACTGACCGACCTCCCCACACTTAAGGCTTTGCACCATCCTTAGTGCCATCTGTCAGGAAAAAAGGTGGGTTGGTAGCAGTATCTCCACAGTCAGAACCGTCATGGCTCCCTGTGCTGGTAAAGGAAGTGGAGTCTGGAGTGTCTGGGTCTTTGTCAAGTCTGTGGTTGCCTGTGAGTAGCTCCTTGAGGTATTTGAAACGGCGCTGGTTGCGGCGCTCTCGTAGCTTCACTTTCTGGTCTTGCCGGTCCAACCTCTCCAGTATTTGATGGATGACTTGTTCAAGGTGCTTGTGGTGTGGAAGGGGGAATGTCTGCAGCTTGTCCTGCGGACTGGTTGGTAGTGGCTGTTGGTGGCCTGAGATATTTCCCGTTAGGGACGTATTGATCATCCCATGGAAGCATGGCTTTGGTGTCCCCAGCTCTGTAGGAGACTCCGGCCGCTGAAACAAGATCTGAGACCAAGGCAGGAAAAGGTAAGTTGCCCGTAATTTGTACGTGTCCCATGGCATTCCGGATGTGTCTTGGTAGGTTTAGAGACTGGTCTGTAAGGATGCACCATAGTAGAACGACCATGTCTGCAGTGAAGGAGGACTCATGAGTACTCGGAAAGACGTAATGGGACATAATCTGTGCCCATACGCGAGCCTCCAAGGTAAGTGCGGAAGCCGATATTCCCTTAGGTCGGGAACGATGGTATCCACAAATCCATCTGCTGCCAGGTTGTGCGATAACTCTGAGAACAGCGTCCCAGTCAAATTGGTAGGTCTGGCGCTTGAGTGCGGCCTCTTGAAATGCGTCCAGTCCTTCTGGAGCAGGGAGGAGATCCAATGCTCGTTGAATGGCCTCTTCTATAATGGGGATTTGCTTCTGACGGAGATAGACAGACTGCAGGGTTGGCAAGTGGAAATTAGAGTAGAACTCGACTACCTATGAGAGATTAACCTGTCGTGGCTGTCTTTATAGGAATCCCCAGTGTCTTTGTTTAATTCGCGGCTCAACAAATTCAGGAATACGAGTCGGGAGGATAAGCAGGTATTCGTTGTTGTAATTCCTTGCTACCAGGATGGAAAACATCTGCTCACAGTAGCGGTTGGGAAATCGCGTAGTGTCCTTTGCTGGGAAGGCTTTCTCTTTTTCATTGACCTTTATAATCCTCTTAATTCTTTTTGTTGAGGGCTTAACTGCAATGGAGGATGACTCTGCCACTAATGCTCTTTTTGTTCCTCTCCTTGCTGGTGACTTGGGAGTAGCTTTCTCTTTTTCTTTCTTGGTGGCCATCCTGAAAGGGACAGAGTAAGGATGTTAAAACTTCAAGGGTTAGAGCAAGGTAGAGAACGGGAAAGGTGGTAACCAATGCACATTAAAGACGAATGATGTTAACACATGGTCATGACTACATGTGAAAAATCATCAATGGAAATATAGCAAGGGCATATGACGACAGTTAAATACAAGGTGTTTATTAGCATGCCGGCAAAGGCAAGAGTAGCACAGATCAAGCATTCAATGTCCAAGTTAGATTACCAAGTCTGTCAAACTAACAATATGTTTATAATAACAATTATATTTAATTAATAAAATATAAAAAATATTTTGTGAAAAGCAAGCATTTAGAGTAGTAGATTAAAAAAAATCTAAAAATAGGACACAATGCCATACAGGCGTTTTCACAAACACATAGCATGCATGGTAAATAAGCTATTGAAAGTATTAAATTGAACATGCAAGCAACCCGATAAAATTAATATATAATTGTCAAATAATTCCTTAACAATCCACAAGCAAAATACAAGAAATAATGACCCAAATAAATTTCCAAAACCAATAAAAAGAAAAAGAAAGAAAAAGAAAACATGGATAGTGAAAGTAGAAAGAAAAAGAAGAATAGAACATAAAAATAAGAGGAAGAATAGAAAAGGAAGGAGGGAAGAAGAAAAGAAAAACCTTGATAAGGGTGGTGAGAGAGAGAAAGTAGAATTCGCGCGAGTGGCGCTTATATGAACCGACGCGGACGCGTGACTTGATCTGTGCTAGTTGCGCGAGGGCAGCCTCGCGCTCGCACAACTCTCTGTTCGAAACTTATTGTTGCCAAATTTCAAGGTAACGCGTTTGTGTGGTAGACGCGATCGCGTGAATGACCAAGATTGGAAAATGACGCGGATGCGTGGGGCACGCGTTCGCGTGGTAGGGCTTGTGTGTCTGGCACCATTCCAGCCCCGGTCCAGCATAACATTCTGCCATACACCTTCTCTTACGTCGATTTTCAGAGCGCGCGTTCGCGTGCTTGACGCGGACGCGTGGGAGACATTTTTCCCACATGATGCGGATGCATCGGGGACGCGGTCGCGTGGATCAAGTTGTACCAAAGGCACGCCTCCAGCCGCGCTTTCACGTGACTCTCTGTAAGATTTGCTTTTCTTCCTAGGGCCCATACGACGTGGACACGTCGGTGACGCTGTCGCGTCGCAAGCCTCTTTCCTCCTCTCTCTTTTTTTTTTATTTTGTTTTATGCAGTATGCAAATGCAAACTATATGCACTAGTACGGAGAAGAGTTATTGAAAAAGAAAACTAAGAAGAGAGAAAGGAACGATCATACCATGGTGGGTTGTCTCCCACTCAGCACTTTACTTTAACGTCCTTAAGTAGGACGCTCCACTAGCTCAGTCTTCTACTGTGGGTGGATCTTCCAAGAAGAAGATCTCTAGCTCCTTCTTATTCTTCATCTTTTCACCATGATAAAGCTTTAAGCGATGTCCATTGACTTTGATGAATGCAGAGCTTGAAGGATGACTCAGGTGAAAAACTCCGTATGGCTCAGCCTTCTCTACTCGATACGGGCCGTCCCATCTTGATCTCAACTTGCCTGACATGAGCCTCAATCGGGAGTTGTAAAGGAGGACTAAGTCCCCCGGTTGGAACTCTCTCCTCTTGATGTGATTATCATGCACAGCCTTTATTTTTTCCTTGTAAAGCCTGGAGTTCTCATAAGCTTCTAGGCGAAGGCTCTCTAATTCCAGCAGTTGCAACTTCCTTTTAGCTCCAGCCTTCTCAAATCCCATGTTGCACTCCTTCACTGCCCAAAAGGCTTTGTGCTCTACCTCAACTGGGAGGTGATAGGCTTTTCCATAAACTAAGCGGAAGGGACTCATCCCAATGGCTGTCTTGTATGCCGTTCTGTATGCCCAGAATGCATCTTGTAGTCTGGTGCTCCAGTCTCTTCTATGAGGTTTGACTATCTTCTGCAATATACACTTTATCTCTCTGTTAGACACCTCGGCTTGCCCATTAGTCTGGGGACGGTAGGCTGTTGCCACTTTGTGAATTATCCCATGCTTCTTCAATAATCCTGTTAGTCTCCTGTTACAAAAATGGGTGCCTTGATCGCTCACGATTGCTCGTGGTGATCCAAAGCGACAGATGATATGGTTTCTAACAAAGGAAACAACAGTGTTAGCATCATCGATGCGGGTAGGAATCGCTTCCACCCATTTAAAAACGTAATCTACAGCTAGCAATATATAAAAGTAACCATTAGAATTTGGAAATGGACCCATGAAGTCAATGCCCCAAACATAAAAAATTTCACAGAAAAGCATAATCTGTTGAGGCATCTCATCCCTCTTGGATATATTACCAAACTTTTGGCATGGGAAACAAGATTTTCAAAAATCAGCAGTGTCTTTAAAAAGAGTAGGCCACCAGAATACACAGTCTAAAATTTTTCTAGCTGTTCTTTGAGGACCGAAATGTCCTCCACTCTCAGATGAGTGGCAGGCCTCTAAAATAGAATGGAATTCTAATTGAGGCACACATCGTCTAATTACCTGGTCAGCACCACACCTCCATAAATATGGGTCATCCCATATATAATATTTGGACTCGCTTTTCAGCTTGTCTCTTTGATGCTTAGTAAAGTCTGGAGTAAAATGCGGCTAACTAGATAATTAGCTACAGACGCATACCAAGGGACTACTTCAGATACTGCTTGTAAGTTGTCAAATGTGAAATTATCATTTATAGGAGTGGATGCATCCTTAATGTGCTCAAGGCGACTCAAATGGTCTGCCACTAGATTCTGGTTACCACTCCTATCCTTAATTTCTAAATCAAATTCTTGTAGTAGCAGTATCCAACGTATAAGCCTTGGTTTGGACTCCTTTTTAGCTAATAAGTACTTTAGAGCTGCGTGGTCTGAGTACACTACTACTTTAGTACCAAGTAAATAGGCTCGAAATTTATCCAGAGTGAACACAATAGCTAAGAGCTCTTTTTCAGTAGTAGTGTAATTAGATTGAGCAGCGTCTAAAGTTTTAGATGCATAAGCAATGACGAAAGGGTCCTTACCTTCGTGCTGAGCCAGCGCTGCTCCTACTGCATGATTGGAAGCATCGCACATGATTTCAAATGGCTGGCTCCAGTCTGGTCCTCTCACAATTGGAGCTTGAGTCAGGGCGGTCTTCAGCTTATCAAAAGCTTGCTCACAATCTTCACTGAACTCAAACTCGATATCTTTCTGCAGCAATCTGGATAAAGGTAATGCGACCTTACTGAAGTCCTTAATGAATCTCCTGTAAAAACCTGCATGGCCAAGGAACGAACGGACTTTCCTCACGGAGGAGGGATAAGGTAAACTAGAAATAACATTCACCTTTACTGGGTCTACAGAGATACCAGTATCAGAAACAACATGCCCTATAACAATTCCTTGTTTCACCATAAAATGACACTTTTCAAAATTTAAAACAAGGTTTGAACTAACACACCTGTCCAATACTCTAGATAAACTATCCAAGCAAAGGCTAAATGAATCACCATATACGCTAAAGTCATCCATAAAGACTTCCATACAAGTCTCAATAAGGTCAGAGAAAAGACTCATCATGCACCTTTGGAAAGTAGCTGGTGCATTGCATAAACCAAAGGGCATTCTCTTATAAGCATAAGTTCCAAAAGGACATGTAAAAGTAGTCTTTTCCTGATCCTCAGGGGCTATATGAATTTGAAAGTAGCCTGTATAACCATCTAAAAAGCAGTAACGGGATTTACCTGACAGGCGATCAAGCATCTGATCAATGAATGGCAAGGGGTAATGATCCTTGCGAGTGGCTTGGTTGAGACGCCTATAGTCAATGCAAACTCTCCATGAATTCTGCACTCTATTTGTCAGAAGCTCTCCTTGCTCATTTCTTACTGTTGTGACTCCAGACTTCTTGGGCACCACTTGTACTGGGCTGACCCATTTGCTATCTGAGATGGGATAAATGATATCTGCTTCAAGTAGCCTGGTCACTTCCTTCTTGATAACTTCTAAGATGGTGGGATTCAATCTCCTTTGAGGTTGACGGACAGGTTTCGCTCCCTCTTCTGAAAATATTCCGTGCTCACAAACTTGAGGGTTGATACCCACTATATCCGCCAAGCTCCATCCAATCGCTTTCTTATGTTTTCTCAGTACACTGAGTAGCTGTTCTTCTTGTTGGGAAGTGAGCTCCCTCGCAATAATAACTGGAAACTTCTGCTTGTCCTCAAGGTAAGCATACTTGAGGTGTGGAGGGAGGGGTTTTAATTCTAATTTCTGCTCATGGCCAAGCTCTGGATTATCCGGAGCTGGTGATAATGGTAAAGTGCTCTCATTGTCCTCTGAGAATGTCCCCACACTTGGACCTTGCCCTATGTACTTCTTTCTAATTCTTCCTGGTGAACTTCAGCTACGGTTTCATCAATGATGTCACACTAGGAGATAGAATGATCTTCCGGAGGGTGCTTCATAGCTTCATTTAAACTGAATTTCACTATTCTGCCATCTATTTCAAAAGAATAAGTTTCTGAAAATGCGTCCAGCTTGAACTTTAAAGTCTTCAGGAATGGTCTTCCAAGAAGGATTGATGATGGCCTCCCGGAGTCATTAGGGGACATTTCCAGGATATATAGAAATCAATGGGAAACATGAGCTCCTTGATGCTCACTAATACATCTTCAGCAACTCCAATCTCTGTAATAATGCTTTTATCTGCCAACACAAAATGAGCTGCCAACTATTTTAAGGGAGGGAGTCTTAAAGCATTATATATAGACAAAGGCATTATACTAACACACGCTCCTAAATCACACATGCAGTCAGAAAATATCACACCTCCAATAGTACAGTTAACCATACATGGACCTGGATTACTACATTTTTCAGGTATACCTCCCATTAAAGCAGAGATAGAACTACCTAAAGAAATGGTTTCTAATTTATTAATTTTATCCTTATGTATACACAAATCCTTTAGAAACTTCGCATATTTAGGGACCTATTGAATAACATCAAAAAGAGGAACGGTTACCTCAACCTTTTTGAATATTTCTACCATTTTGGGATCGAGTTCCATCTGCTTCTTGGGCTTCCTTGTGAGTTGTAGAAAGGGGACAAGACAGGTATTATTAGTAGTTTCGACATTCTTTGGTGCTTCACCCTGTGGTTGAGTTTCCTCTTCTTCAACTATGTCCTGTATGTCATCTTCCTCTTCATCATCTTCCATTTCCACTGCATCTTCAGCTGGGGTGTGTTCTGGTGGACTTGGCTCCTCTTGGTTCCTCTCTTGCAGTGTGGTTCCGGATCTCAGAGTAATGGCATTGATGCCACCCTTGGGATTAGGTAAGGGTTGAGAAGGAATTCCACCGGAGCTTGAAGGTTGGTTTGTGGAGTTATTTAGTGATCCAATCTGTGAGACAAGAGCTTGTAAGGTAGAGTTCAGACCATTTAGAGTAGAAGTAAGGTTGTTTTCCATAGCCTGCTATCTCCGATCAATAGAGTGTAATAACTCATCATTAGGAGATGAGGAGGGATAAGTGATCTGAGGGGTCTGCTGAGATGCTTGAGGCTGCCTTAGATGAGGTGCTCTGTAGGCCTGATTCTGATTCTGCTGTCTGATGTTGTTATTGTTATTCCATCTCTGGTTTTCATTGTTATCTCTTCCTCCTCTGTTATGATTGTCCCTCCAACCCTGGTTGGAATTATCTCTCCAACCTTGGTTGGAATTGTCCTGCCATCCATGGTTGTAGCTGCCACCTTGATTGTATCCTTGATTGAGGCGGTCATAGAAGTTATGAGTGGTTGTCACAGTGTTGTCTTCCTGCTGGAGCTACGGACATTCATCAGTATAATGACTATAATCAGCATAGATCTCGCATAATCTTTGTGGAACCAACTGTTGGCTTTGCTGTGGTGGAGAAGGCTGAGCTTGTTGTTGACTCAACTGCATCTGCTTCAGTAAGTTGGTCATTTTACAGATACTCTGAGTTAGAGCAGTAGTCTCTCTGCTAGAGAATACCTCTGCAACAGCTCTTGACCAGCTTTGTTTCTGCCTGTGATTCCGAATAGATTAAGCTAAGTCGCTGATCAATTGCCATGCCTCATCAGTGATTTTGTACTTTTTCATAGACCCATTGCTAGCACCTTCCAATGTGGTCTTATCTTGAGGCTTTATGCCCTGTGTGACGTAGCCGAGCAACACTATCTTGTCAATCATATGGTGGGGACATGCTTCCAGAAGATTGTTGAAGCGCTCCTAGTATTCGTAGAGAGTCTCAGATTCGTCCTGAACAATCATGGAAATGTCTTTCCTCAGTTTATCGATAACTTCAGCTGGAAAGAATTTTTCCAAAAATTCTCTTCTAAGCGTATCCCAGTTAGAAACAGTTGCTCCGGGTTGAGTGTAGTACCACTCTCTTGCCTTTCCCTCAAGAGAGAATAGGAAGGCTTTTAACAGAATAGAAGTTTCATCAGCACCATCACGCTTAACAGTAGAACAAGCTGTCTAGAAATCCCTAAGATGCTTGATAGGCTCTTGAGCAGGTAAGCCATGAAACTTGGGTATCAAGTTGAGTAGTGCAGTCTTTATTTCAAAATCTACAGCCACTGCTGGGTGATGCACTTGAAATGGCTGCAGTGTGAAATCTGGGGCTCCAGCTTCCTGAATAGTAACTCTCCTAGGTGCTGCCATGTTACCTGCATGTGAATCAACTGAATCAGTAGGAAGGGAGCTTGTTTCTTCCTTAAGTGACGTTTCAGATTCGTCCTCGGAGAGGACTAACCGACGCCGAGCTTGCCTTATACGTGAAATAGTTCTTTCAATCTCAGGATCAAATACTGGCAAGCTTGGATCAGGAAGTGAACGCGTCATTCAATGGAAGAGACATATAGCTCATGATAACAAAAACAAAATAAAATAAAATGCAAATAAATAAATTCCAATCAATAAATTAAAACTCTATTGCACCTCCTCGGCAACGGTGCCAAAAATTGACATGGCGGAAATTGGTAGATTAAGAAATTAATATGAGAGATACGTTGCAAGTACAGTTCTTAACCAACAAAAATCCGCTTATCAATTTAGAAGGGTTGTCACAAAATTAGAATTAAAATACTGGGAGTATGAATCCCAGGTCGTCTCCCAACGAGTTGTGGAAAGATGTGCTATTTTATTAATCAGATGTTTTCCAACGTCAACCATCAAGTGGCAATACCTTGTCAACTTTATAGCGGAATATGCTAGTCAAGAATTTGGAGAAGTGCCAATAACTTGAAAACTCTACGTTGATGGATCCTCCAACAAGGTTGGCAGTGGGATAGGAGTAATCTTGGAAAATGACAAAGGCACCATAATAGAACTGTCTTTGAAATTCAATTTTAAATCATTTAATAACCAAGTAGAATATGAAGTGATTTGCTAGTAGGATTACGACTGGCTCAAGAAGTAGGAGCAACCAAAGTACTTTCTTCAGTGATTCTCAGATTGTCACATCACAAATAAATGGAAATTATTAGGAAAAAGACAACATGAAGCAATATTTGCAAAAAATCCTAAACTTGCTTTCCGAGTTCCAGGAGCTGAGGTCCAACACATGGTAAGAGAGAAAAACAGCCGAGCTGATGCTCTATCAAAACTTGCAAGCACAAAGGCAGGAGGGAATAACAAGAGCCTAATACACGAAAATCTCCAAGTTCCTTTTATCACAAAAAACTTATACGCAATACTCATGGTAATAAGATTAGATATGAATTGGATGAATCCTATCCTAGAATACCTCAAGTTTGATATCCTTTCCATTGATCAAAGAGAAGCCAGAAGGCTCATTCGAGAAGCCAATACTACACATTGTTATGAGGGACCCTATACACAAGGAAAATTTTTACACCTCTACTCAAGTGCATCTCGATTTCCAAAGTTGAGGAAGCATTAGAAGAAATCCATTCAGGAATCTGTGAAAACTATCTTGGAGCTTAGTCACTAGCCAAAAAAATGCTTTGAGCTGGGTTTTATTGGCCTACTCTACAAAAAGATGCCACCAAGTACGTGAAGAAATGTCTGACTTATCAACTCCATTCTAACTTTCATGTAGCACCACCCGAAGAGCTCATCACTTTGATCCTTTGCAAAATGGGGGAATGGATCCACTCAGACAATTCCCTGGACAAGTAAAATACTATTGTAGCAGTGGATTACTTCACAAAATGGATAGAGGCAAAATCCTTAGCTTCAATCACTGCTCGGCAAAGTAAAAGGTCCTTACTTAGAAATATCATCACTAGGTTTGGAATTTCAACCTCTATCATGACAGACAATGAAACCCCAATTCAAAGATGCCACCTTCAGAAAGCTAGTGTTCAACCTTAAAATCAAATATGAATTCACTGGCGTGGAACATCTCCAAGGTAATAGAAATGCAGAAATAGCAAACAAGGTCATTCTTGAAAGATTGAAGAAAAGATTAGACATGGAAAAAGGAGCTTGAGCTAAGCAATTACCATATGTTCTTTGGTCATATCAGACAATAACTCAATTAACTATTGGAGAATCACCCTTTTGACTTGGAGTAAAAGCCATGATTCTAGTATAAGTGAATGAAGAAAGCCTGTATTTTTCATTTTTATGATGAGGTTAGAAATATAAAGGCTTGCAAAGAGGAGCTTAAGTTATTGCTAGAGGTCTGAGAAGAAGCTAAGATTAAAGAGGAAGCCATGAAGCAAAAGAATGACAATCAGATTCAACAGGAAAGTCAAAATGATCTTATCCTAATCTGAAATGACGTTAGAGCATCCGCCTCTGAGGAAGGAATGCTTGCAGCCAATTGAAAAGGACCTTACAATATTAAACAAGTCCTCAGGAAAGGTTATTATAAAATCTCCAAACTACAAGGCAATGAGCTTTCAAGATCATATCATGCTTTCAAGCCTAGGAGATACTATAGCTAGATGGAAAATCATGCTCCATGATTTTCTTGTTTTACCGAATTCACATTTTTTTCCTTTGGATTTTACTGAGGGTGATTTTATTGAGGCATCAAAGCAAGAGCTACGAGTGAAAACTTGTAAAAACTCTTAGTAGCAACTAGTGGATATCTTATAAAATTGATTCATCAATAGAAAAACAAGTTCATTCAACTACTTCATCACCCCAATCAAGCTAAAAAAATTACAAAAGTTGTGACCGATCTCTTATGGTCAGCACAACAAAGCGACGAGGCCCGAATTAGGATGTACGAGTTGTATACTCAATACGAGCTATAATCAAAATTGCAAAAATAACTTACAATCTAAGTTATATATACAACAAATAAAAGCAACTTAGAACAACAAAGTAATAGACAATAAACATGCGATTAGCAAAGTCCTCAAAAAAGAGAGTTGAAAATGGTGCTTCACTATTACAAATAAAATGTTTAAAAACCCATAACTTGGGCTATTAAATCTACAAGATGCTAAAAAACTAAGTAGATACAGGAGCAGCTTCATCTTTAGCAAGCTTAGAGGCCTCATTAGTTGGATTAGGACCAGAAAAAGATGTCTTGGGATGATCTAGCCTAGGCTCCTCTAGAATAAGGATGATCTGAACATGAACCACGATCTTGTCAAGATCTATGACTGAGATATCGACCTTAGGACTGCGTTTGTTTACAGGGACGGGACACTGAGATAGGGACACAGAGATGCAAAATCGTATTTGGCAGATGAGACATGGATAGAGACATTGTGTCTAGAGACACTGAATTAGTGTATTTTGTGTCCATCCTGACAGGAAGGACACAGAGATACTAACAAGGGACACAACTTATTTTTTATTTTTTCTTTCATTATTCTTGTTAATTTTTTATAATTATCTTTTTTATTATTATATTTTATTCTGAAATTTTTTGGATTAAAAAAATGAGAATAAATTAGATTTTCATAATTTGTTCTAGTTTATCACTAAACAGAATATAAAAACACAAAATTTTGTGTCTTGTTTTCAGTATTTTGTCTTGTCATGTTCTCAGAAACAAACACAGCCATGGAGGCCTCTTGTTCTCAGTATCTGACATGTGACTTTATTAAAAAGTCATGTGGCTCGCAATTTTGAAGGCCTTTTGGCCTAATTTTGGAGGTTCTGAAGCTAAAATGAAGGCTATATCAAAATGGCAACATCCCATAACAATGGGGATCGCTTTTACACACCTTAGAGATAGTTTTAGTTAGTTTTAGGTTAGTTTTCTTAGGTTTTCTCTCAATTCTCTTTTAGGGTTTAATTAGGATTTAGAATAGATTAGCTCATCTACATTTTTTATCTTGGATATTTGCTTGTCTTTATTATAAGTAGCCTTTAATTCTCTCTTTAATTACACTACTCTTGCTACACTTTCTTATAGTTGAAGTTACTTTGTTAATATATCTAATTTTTTTTCTTGAGTCTTTTGTTGATGAATTTGATGTTTTATAATTTATATATGCTTGATTGAGTTTCTATTGTTGATTTTGGTCATAGATTAATCATAGTTTTCAGTATCTTTTGCAATTTGTCAAGTTTTACTTTTATACCCACCAAGTGTTTGTGAAAATGTCAATTATGAATATTGAGTAGATTTTCACCTCTTGGCTTGGGAAATGAGTAACTAGGATACTAGAATCATAATGTTCGACAGTTAGTGGTGATTTTGGGTTGTTAGTTGCTCTTGTTTCGACTAACACTAGCTTTTTACTAAGTTAATTTGTAAAGTAGCTAGGATTTGTGGATTAAGGCTAATTATGCTCGCTTGACTTATCCTCAATGTTAGGGTTGACGAAGTGAGATTAACTCATTGTAATTGCCATAGTTATGGTTATAACAAGGATAGGATTCCTTAACTCTCATTTCCAGGTCAAGGTTCTTTTATGTACTAAATCGCATTTTCACTAGTTTTGATCTTGTTTTGTTCTAATTTGCATTAATTATCTTTTGATCCATTGTTAGTTCATTTATTCTTTAGTTCTTTTAAATTTCCATTCCATGCTTGAAAACCCCCTTATTTCTCAACCAAAAGTGTGCACTCAATTGCTAGTCCGAGAGAAGATGACCCGGGATTTTAAACTTCCGGTTATTTTGTTTTAATTGTGATATCTTTATTTTAAACTTTGATTGTGAGGGTTGATCGTTGGCCTAGGCTATGCTTGCAACAAAGAGATTCTTTTATTGAGAGATTTCTAGTCTCATCACTTTTCAACCATTGATCCAAGAACAAAAAGAGCTTCAAGCTATCATCAAAGAGGGAGATGAGTAACTGAATCACCTCAAAAAATTGATGGACCAGATTGCTACAAGTCTACCCACCCTCTCTTCTCTTGCACCACCATTAGACGTATGTGCAAAAATAGAGTCAACCGAAGAGAGGGGTATGGAAGAAAGATTAGAACCTCAAGTAAAAGAAGAGGAGTTGATATGTGAATTGCAATAAGAGAAAGAAGAGTGCTTTGAATTGGAAGGAGTAGTTGGAAAATTAGGAAGAGTTGTACAAGAGATGGATTCCATTATTGAGGATGATCCGCACCAACTAGTGACGTTAATGAGCTTGTTAAACCTTCTTCCGTTGGGTGTGAAAGCGGTGTTGAGGAGGAATGTGCACAACCTCCAATACATACTCTGAGCAATGAAGAATATGTGGAAGAAGTCGATAACCAAAAGGTGAAAGTCGTCGTGGAAGAATATAAGAGAATGACACCGTTCCGAATATAAATTGAGTGGATAAATCTTTCTTTCATAAATTTTATTGGCCTACATGAATATGCTCTCTTGGAGACAGATGACCAACTTATGATTCTTCATGGAATATTAAATAGTGGAGCATTGGATGTTGATTTGCAAAAAGGGTCAAGGTTCATAAAAAGCGGCAACTCAAACTTAGGAGTTCAAAGATATGATGTAAAGTCCCATACAAAGGAATCAAGGCTAAGAGATGGAGTTTAAGAAAGAGTTTAGGGTCTTGTCCACTCTAAGGGAAGCATAATGAGACATAAGAAGGTGGATTACATCACAGAATTTGGGATCCCGGAATATATGTCAATCATTAGCAATTTTAGGAGCTTTTTGCTTGTTTAAAAATTCTTCACAGCTTGGAACACATAACTTGGGATACCGGAGAATATATGAAGTCCAAGTATTGGTGGGAATTCAAGGACGCATTCAAGCACAAGCCTCCATGGCAAGAGATTCACCTATGTCCAACTTAAGGACAATAAATAAAAGTGTTAGGTAGGAGATATCTCATCATATGATAAAACTTTTCTAAACTCATTTCTTTTTATTGTTCTTATACATATTATTGGCATAATTTTGTAGATTTTTATTATGAATTACATGTTTGAATAGTTGAAATAGTTTTTAGAAGTTAAAAGTCTTGTTAATTTGGAATTAATTTGCTTTTAGAATGTAAATATTTAAGTTAAGAAGCCTTGTTTATGCTTAGGTTGTTTATGTTAAAAAAAAATAGATATTGTTCATCGTTTTCTTTCTATATTTTGATTGTTCTTTTTTTTATTGTATTTGTTAAGTTTTCGGTTAATTTGCTTAACTTGGAGTTGAATTTCAGTTTTTAGAATATAAAAATCTAGTTTAGAAAATCCTTTTTAGGCATGATATGCTAAAAAAAATAGGATAGGTGCGCATGATGAGCGGATAATTTATACCCTTTTTGGCATTGTTTTTACATAGTTTTTAGTATGTTTTAGTTACTTTTTATTATATTTTTATTAGTTTTTATGCAAAAATAACATTTCTAGACTTTACTATGAGTTTGTGTATTTTTCTGTAATTTCAGGTATTTTCTGGCTGAAATTGAGGGACCTGAGCAAAAATCTGATTCAGAGGCTGAGAAAGGACTGCAGATGCTGTTGGATTCTGATCCTCCTGCACTCGAAGTGGATTTTCTGGAGCTACAGAAGCCCAATTGGCGCGCTCTCAATTGCGTTGAAATTAGACATCTTGGGCTTTCCATAAATGTATAATAGTCCATACTTTGCCTGAGATTTGATGGCCCAAACTGGCGTTCAAACGCCCATCAGAGACCCTTTTCTGGCGTAAAACGCCAGAACTGGCACCAGAACTGGAGTTAAACGCCCAAACTGGCATCCAAGCTGGTGTTTAACTCTAGAAATGGCCTATGCACGTATAAAACTCAATGCTCAGCCCAACCACACACCAAGTGGGCCCTGGAAGTGGATTTCTGC
Organism: Arachis ipaensis; assembly: GCF_000816755.2. Taxonomy (NCBI): domain Eukaryota; kingdom Viridiplantae; phylum Streptophyta; class Magnoliopsida; order Fabales; family Fabaceae; genus Arachis; species Arachis ipaensis. The sequence continues at coordinate 113,702,808 of NC_029789.2, forward strand.
ACTATCTACACTTAGTTACTTATTTTCTGTAATCCTTAGTAACTAGTTTAGTATAAATAGCACTTTTTACTATTGTATTCACATATCTAGGATCTTTGGACTTTGAGGCTGGCTATTCTGCCATGCCTAGGTTATTTTTTCTTATGTATTTTCTACGGTGGAGTTTCTACACCTCATAGATTAAGGTGCGGAGCTCTGCTGTTCTTCATGAATTAATGCAAGTACTATTGTTTCTCTTTCAATTCACGCTTACTTCTTCTTTAATATATACTCTTGTACTTAATTCAGTTAAGTCAGAATGAAGGGGTGATCCGTGACAATCACCCACTATCTTCGTTACTCGCTTAGCCAAGATCCGCGTGCCTGACAACCACAAGCAGTCTACATGATGTTCAACGTAGTCATTGGACGACAGCCGGAGTATATTCTCTTGGGTCTCTAATCCACGGACCAAGTCCGTGAGATTAGAACCTTCGTGGTAGAGGCTAGAACCAATTGGCAGTATTTCTGAGATCCGGAAAGTCTAAACTTTGTCTGTGGTATTCCGAGTAGGATCTGGGACGGGATGACTGTGACGAGCTTCAAACTCACGAATGTTGGGCACAGTGATAGTGTACAAAAGGACAGAGAGATCCTATTCCGACAAGTGGGAACCGACAGATGATTAGCCATGCGGTAGCTGTGCCTGGTATTTTTCATCCGAGACGAAAAATCTGACAGTTGATTAGTCGTGCAGAAACCGTACCTGGTATTTTTCATCCGAGAGGATCATACAGCTTGCCATGGAAGGGAGCATGATTGGAAGAAGACAATAGGAAAGCAGAGGTTCAGAAGCAACAAAGCATCTCCAAACGCTTATCTGAAATTCCTACCAATGAATTACATAAGTATCTTATTTTATTTTATGTTTTATTTATCTTTTAATTATCAAAATCCCATAACCATTTGAATCCGCCTAACTAAGATTTACAAGATGACCATAGCTTGCTTCAAGCCGACAATCTCTGTGGGATCGACCCTTACTCGTGTAAGGTTTTATTACTTGGACGACCTAGTGCACTTGCTGGTTAGTTGTGCAGAGTTGTGAAAAGTGTGATCACAATTCCGTGCACCAAGTTTTTGGCGTCGTTGTCGGGGATTGTTCGAGTTTGGACAACTGGCGGTTTATCTTGTTGCTTAGATTGGGTAATTTTATTTTATGTTTAAGCTTTTTATTTTAATTTTCAAAAAAAAAATTTGTTCTTCAGAATTTTTAAGAATGAATTCTAGAGCTTCTTGAGATATGTTGAAGCCTGGCTGGCTGTTAAGCCATGTCTAATCTTTTGGACCGAGGTTTCCACTTTTCATTGTAGAAGTCCAAACCTTCAGACAAAAGGAAGGTGAATCCCTCTATGAAGCTTGGGAAAGATACAAGCAATTGATCAGAAGGTGTCCCTCTGACATGCTTTCAGAATGGAGCATCTTATGTATATTCTATGATGGTCTGTCTGAATTGTCCAAGATGTCATTGGACCACTCTGCTGGTGGATCTCTTCATCTGAAGAAAACACCTGTAGAAGCCCAGGAACTCATTGAGATGGTTGCAAATAACCAGTTCATGTATACTTCTGAAAGAAATCCTGTGAATAATGGGATGACTCAGAAGAAAGGAGTTCTTGAGATTGATACTCTAAATGCCATATTAACTCAGAATAAAATATTGATCAGCAAGTCAATACGATTTCTCAGAATCTGACTGGAATGCAAGCTGCATCCGGCAGTACTAAAGAAGCCTCCTCTGAAGGAGAAGTTTATGACCCTGAGAATCTTGGAATGGATGAAGTGAATTACATGGGAGAATCCTATGGAAACACCTACAATCCTTCATGGAGAAATCATCCTAATTTCTCATGGAAGGATCAGCAGAAGCCTAATCAAGGCTTCAATAATAATAATGGTGGGAGAAATAGGTTTGGCAATAGCAAGCCTTTTCCATCATCTTCTCAGCAACAGACAGAGAATTCTAAGCAGAGTCTCTCTAACTTAGCAACCATAGTCTCTGATCTATCTAAGACCACTCTTAGTTTCATGACTGAAACAAGGTCCTCCATCAGAAATTTTGAGGCACAAGTAGGTCAGCTAAGTAAAAGAGTTACTGAAATCCCTCCTAGTACTCTCCCAAGCAATACAGAAGAGAATCCAAAGAGAGAGTGCGAGGCCATCAATATACCCAAAGTGGCCGAACCTATAGAGGAGGAAGAGGCAGTGATCTCCAGTGAGGAAGACCTCAATGGACGTCCACTAACCAATAAGGAGTTCCCTATTGAGGAACCAAAGGAATCTGAGGCTCATACAGAGACCATAGAGATTTCACTGAAATTACTGTTGCCATTCATGAGCTCTGATGAGTATTTCTCCTCTGAAGAGGATGAAGATATTGTTGAAGAGCAAGTTGCTCAGTATCTAGAAGCAATCATGAAACTGAATGCCTTGGTTCAACAGAAGTTACCTCAGAAGAAATCGGATCCCGGAAGGTTCTTAATACCTTGTACCATAGACACCATGACCTTTGAAAAGGCTCTGTATGACCTGGGGTTAGGAATAAACCTCCTGCCACTCTCTGTAATAGAGAAACTAGGGATATTTGAGGTACAAGCTTCAAGATTCTCACTAGAGATGGTAGACAAATCAATGAAACAGGCTTATGGACTTATAGAGGATGTCTTAGTGAAGGTTGAAGGCCTGTACATCCCTGCTGACTTCATAATCCTAGACACTGGGAAGGATGTGGATGAATCTATTATCCTTGGAAGACTCTTCCTGGCCACAGCAAGGGCTATGATTGATGTGGACAGAGGAGAGTTAGTCCTTCAATTGAATGAGGACTACCTTGTGTTTAAGGCTCAAGGATGTTCTTCTGTAACCATGGAGAGGAAGCATGAAAAGCTTCTCTCAATACAGAGTCAAACAGAGCCCCCACACTCAACTTCTAAGTTTGGTGTTGGGAGGCCACCATTAAGCTCTGAGTCTCTGTGAAGCTCTCTAAGAGCTCACTGTCAAGCTATTGACATTAAAGAAGCGCTTATTGGGAGGCAACCCAATGTTATTTAATTATATTTATTTTTTTTATAGACATTTGTTTTCCATTGCCATGTTATGTTTTCTTTAGGTTGATGATCATGTGGAATCATAAAAATAGCTGCAGAATTAAAGCAAAATAAAAAACAGCACACCTTGGAGGACAGGCTTACTGGCGTTAAAACGCCAGTAAGGATAGCAGAATGGATGTTTAACGCCCATGCAGGTAGCATTCTGGGCGTTAACCGCCAGAATGGGCAGCATTCTGGGTGTTCAGAAAAACGCCCAGTAAAGAAGGATTCCTGGCGTTTAACGCCAGTCAGGGTATCTGGCTGGGCGTTAAACGCCCAAAGAGGTAGTTAAGTGGGCGTTAAACGCCAGGATGACACAAGGGAGGTAATTTTGTTTCCAATTCGATTTTTTTTAATTTTTCATGTTTTAATTCATAATTTTTTGCATCAAACATATTTTAAACGTTCATCTTTCAATTTCTATTTTCAATTATTAATAACCTTTCCAATTCTTTTTAATTCTTCTTTTTTCAATTCTTTTCAACTCCTTCCAAAATATTTTTAAAACTTACATATCTCTTCAAATTCTTTTCAACTCTTTTTAATTTTTCTTGTATACAGTAATAAGTTTTCAAAATTAATTGCATCATTCTTCTTCTACTCCCTTCTATCTTATTTTTGCTCGAGGACGAGCAAACCTTTTAAGTTTGGTGTGGAAAAAAAGCTCTGCTTTTTTTTTCATAACTATTAATGGCACCTAAGGCTGGAGAAACCTCTAGGAAGAGGAAAGGGAAGGCAGTTGCTTCCAACTCCGAGTCATGGAAGATGGAGAGATTCATCTCAAAAGCCCATCACTAGAAAGAGGATGGAGCAAACAAGAGAGTCCACTCATGTACCTCAACAAGAGCCATGAGGGAAGAGCAACAAAGGTAAGGAAGAGATATTGAGAAGCTCAAGAACTCCATAGGATCTTCAAGAGGAAGAACTAGCCGCCATCACTAAGGTGGACCCGTTCTTTAATTTTCATGTTCTTATTTTTCAGTTTTTCGGCTTCTATGCCTTATGTTCTGTCTATGTTTTTTTTTTATTACATGATCATTAATGTTTAGTGTCTATGTCTTAAAGCTATGAATGATTCCATGAATCTTTCACCTTTCTTAAATGAAAAATGTTTTCTGAAAAAGAAAAAGAAGTACATGAATTTCGAATTCTATCTTGAAAATAGTTTAATTGTTTTGATGTGGTGCCAATACTTTCTGTTTTCTGAATGAATGTTTGAACAGTGCATATTTTTTATAGTGAAGTTTATGAATGTTAAAATTGTTGGCTCTTGAAAGAATAATGAAAAAAAGAGAAATGTTATTGATAATCTGAAAAAATTACAAAATTGATTCTTGAAGCAAGAAAAAGCAATGAAAAACAAAGCTTGCAAAAAAAAATGGCGAAAAAAAAGAAAGAAAAAGAAAAAGCAAGCAAAAAAAGCCAGTAATCCTTTAAACTAAAAGGCAAGGGTAAAAAGGATCCAAGGCTTTAAGCATTAATGGATAGGAGGTCCCAAAGGAATAAAATCCTGGCCTAAGCGGCTAAATCAAGCCGTCCCTAACCATGTGCTTGTGTCATGAAGGTCCAAGTGAAAAGCTTGAGACTGAGTGGTTAAAGTCATGGTCCAAAGCAAAAAGAGTGTGCTTAAGAGCTCTGGGCACCTATAACTGGGGACTCTAGCAAAGCTGAGTCACAATCTGAAAAGATTCACCCAGTTATGTGTCTGTGGCATTTATGTATCCGGTGGTAATACTGGAAAATAAAATGCTTAGGGTCACGGCCAAGACTCATAAAGTAGTTGTGTTCAAGAATCAACATACTGAATTAAGAGAATCAATAACACTATCTGAATTCTGAGTTCCAATGGATGCCAATCATTCTGAACTTCAAAGGATAAAGTGAGATGCCAAAACTGTTCAGAAGCAAAAAGCTACTAGTCCCGCTCATCTAATTGAAACTAATCTTCATTGATATTTTTGAAATTTATTGTATTTTCTCTTCTTTTTATCCTATTTTGTTTTTAGTTTCTTGGGGACAAGAAACAATTTAAGTTTGGTGTTGTGATGAGCGAATAATTTATACCCTTTTTGGCATTATTTTTACATAGTTTTTATTATGTTTTAGTTACTTTTCATTATATTTTTATTAGTTTTTATGCAAAAATCACATTTCTGGACTTTACTATGAGTTTGTGTGTTTTTCTGTAGTTTCAGGTATTTTCTGGCTGAAATTAAGGGACCTGAGCAAAAATCTGATTCAGAGGCTGAGAAAGGACTGTAGATGCTGTTGGATTCTGACCCTCCTGCACTCGAAGTGGATTTTCTAGAGCTACAGAAGCCCAATTGGTGCACTCTCAATTGCGTTGGAAATTAGACATCTTGAGATTTCCAGTAATGTATAATAGTCCATACTTTGCTCGAGATTTGATGGCCCAAACTGGCTTTCAAACGCCCACCAGAGACCCTTTTCTGGCGTAAAACGCCAGAACTGGCACCAGAACTGGAGTTAAATGCCCAAACTGGCATCCAAGCTGACGTTTAACTCTAAAAATGACCTATGCACGTGTAAAGCTCAATGCTCAGCCCAAGAACACACCAAGTGGGCCCCGGAAGTGAATTTCTACACTATCTGCACTTAGTTACTTATTTTCTGTAATCCTTAGTAACTAGTTTAGTATAAATAGTACTTTTTACTATTGTATTTGCATATCTAGGATCTTTGGACTTGGAGGCTGGCCATTCGGCCATGCCTAGGTTATTTTCTCTTATGTATTTTCTACGGTGGAGTTTCTACACCTCATAGATTAAGGTATGGAGCTCTGCTGTTCTTCATGAATTAATGCAAGTACTATTGTTTCTCTTTCAATTCACGCTTACTTCTTCTCCAAGATATACTCTCATACTTAATTTACTTAAGTCAGAATGAAGGGGTGACCCGTGACAATCACCCACTATCTTTGTTACTCGCTTAGCTAAGATCCGCGTGCCTGACAACCACAAGCGGTCTACATGATGTTCAACATAGTCATTGGACGACAGCCGGAGTATATTTTCTTGGGTCTCTAATCCACGGACCAAGTCCGTGAGATTAGAACCTTCGTGGTAGAGGCTAGAACCAATTGGCAGCATTCCTGAGATCCGGAAAGTCTAAACCTTGTCTGTGGTATTCCGAGTAGGATCTGGGACGGGATGACTGTGACGAGCTTCAAACTCACGAATGTTGGGCGCAGTGACGGTGTGCAAAAGGATAGAGAGATCCTATTCCGACACAAGTGGGAACCAACAGATGATTAGTCGTGCGGTAGCTGTGCCTGGTATTTTTCATCCGAGACGAGAAATCCGACAGTTGATTAGCCGTGCAGAAATCATACCTGGTATTTTTCATCCGAGAGGATCATACAGCTTGCCATGGAAGGGAGCACACATGATTGGCAGAAGACGATAGGAAAGCAGAGGTTTAAAAGCAACAAAGCATCTCCAAACGCTTATCTGAAATTCCTACCAATGAATTACATAAGTATCTTATTTTATTTTATGTTTTATTTATCTTTTAATTATCAAAACCCCATAACCATTTGAATCCGTCTGACTAAGATTTACAAGATGACCATAGCTTGCTTCAAGCCGACAATCTCTGTGGGATCGACCCTTACTCGCGTAAGGTTTTATTACTTGGACGACCCAGTGCACTTGCTGGTTAGTTGTGCGGAGTTGTGAAAAGTGTGATCACAATTCCGTGCACAGCGCACACACTGAGTTGTGTGTGCACATCAAAGCTTGCAATCTCTTTAACTTGTGCGCGAACACAGCTCTGTAGGTGTATATCAGTTGCGTTTTGAACATGGATTTAAAAAAAATCATAATCCTATCTCACTCATTTATTTTTGTTTTTTATATATTTTTTTTTATCTTTTTTTTGTTTTTCCTTTTTTTGTTTATTTTATTCTTCTTCTTTTATATTTTTTTTAAAAAGAAAGAAGGAAAAAAAAAAGAAAGAGAAGGACATAGAGGAGAAGAAAAAGACATAAAGAAGAAAGAAAGAGAGAATAAAAAACAATAAAATAGAAAAAAAATTCAGAAAATAAAAATTGAGAGAGTGTAAGTAACAAATATATATATATAGTTAGAGATGCTTGGACGAACTTGCTTATAAATATTATTAGTTCGTGCATCATTTAAAAAAAAAACATATTATATTTAGTTAAAATTTCTAAGACAATAGCAAAAGCATACCACAAATAAAAATTTTACAAAAGAAAGAAATCTTTATATCACTAAGATTCGTATTTTGTGAAACTGAATTAAATCAAGCATCCATTTACACAAACGCAAACACACAACACGTCGCTTAAAGTTGATGTGTTACAAAATTGCTTCCATCACATGGCAAATTTACACTTTTAAAACCATTTTTGCTTCTGAACATCTTTAACAAACCTATAGTCGTTCGATTTGATCTCGAGTCAAAGGATACTCCACTTATATCCTCACTAAATCTAAACAACACCTTTGAGAAGCTCACCGGGACATATTATATTTGAGATAGATCAATTAATGAAAAAATATTGTAATTATATAATTGAGTGTTAATATTGGTCTTTGATTTTTATATTTTCATCAAGGAGATCGATAAATCTTTGAGGAGTTTTGGTGGACTCTCTAAGTGGAAAACGTGCGTTCTCTAGCTAAAAAAAACTTGAATGGTAAACTTGGGTTATCTTTCTCAGATCTCTTCTATTATGGCTGCATATACGATACGTGTAAGGATATATTTATCAAAATAATGGTGGAAATATTCTGAAACCAAGGTCAAAATGGCAACCATTGCCTTTTTGCATCAACTTATGTTTCAAATAATAATAACTGGATATAGGAAAATGAGCTATGATTAGTAACTTAATTGAATAAAAAACTTTCCATACTCACGTAAGGTTAAAGTCATATGTAGTTTATCTCCTAATCTCTTGCTTTAGAAGTTCTTGGAGTTATGTTTATTGTTGGGTATGCGATTAGTTTGGAACTATTTTTTCAGTATATACGAAAGTTTCTTACTTCTACTGTGTATATTATTATTTGCAGATTTAACCACTATTGAATGTATAAAGAATAGACCAAGTATGGAGAAGAAATTAACAAGAAAATTGATATACATTTTTGACATGAGAATTTTTGACATGAGAAATTATAGGGAGCCAATGACCTAAGCGTACAATGTGTACAATGAAGGTTTAGAAAGTATTAGAGATATGGTTATTAGTGTTACATTATCTTGTCAAGTTACGCTTTTGGGATGAGTGGTTTCAGGACATGGTACTAGAGTTCCAGATCTGGAAGGTCAAGAGTTTGAATTTTGGTGAACCCAAAATTAACTTTTTATAACATGAGATGTTTATTATCCCTGGTATCCAGATGATTATCCCTGGTATCCGGATGGTTATTCTGGATAGTATATAGGTGATGTTCATTTTATTCATAAACCAAATATTTAGCCCATTGTACACATTGTACGTTTAGGCCATTGGCTCCCTAGCACTACTCTTTTGACATACATAAATTATTATTTTTTATGTGAATTATTGGCGCGCGCACACACGCACGTACATATATATATTTTGAAACCTTGAGTCCTTGATCATTATAATATGAGTGAATACTATTTTTGGACTCTAACTATTTGTTTGTGGGATATGTCGCATCATCCTTAAATCTCATCCAGACTTCCATCTATCAATGAAAATAGATAAATCGACTCCTGTAATTGGATGACAACTGGTTGTCCATCTGACATGTCAGATTAAGTGAGATGTTTTAATTGCCAGTGTCACGTGTCAATTGTAAATGATTGCGGGGACTAAAAAACTCTTATCTATCTCCTCTTCTTCTTCTTCTTTCTTCTCCCTTCTTTTTCCTCTGTTGAGTTTAGAAAACTCTAATTTGATCTTATGATGAACAAACATTATTAACTTAATTAAAATTACAAAATTATCAATTTGATTCTTATTTCATATGTATTAATTGATAATTTTGTTATGAAGGATATATGTACTCTGATAAAAAGGCCAAACTATATTAAGAAAGTATTTTCAGCCTTGTGCATTATTGATATATTTATTGGCTGAGATATGATCATGTTGATTGGGCCGAATAAGAAAGAAAAGATCCGAAGCCCAGTGTGAATTCAAAATTTCAGCCTTATGCAATATTATAATATGAATGTTGGCTGAATTGTTTAGTTGGGCCAGAATTTAACCATTACTATGAGCCTAAATAATTTTGCTAGAAACTAGCTTGCTTGGTCCGAAAATAAGAAAGAGAGAAAGCAAGAAATGCTTCCAACGGATCCCATTTTCATCATGTGGTGGATTTCAAAATTCTCTTTGCTTGAGTTAATTGCCTTGGAAACATGAAAGAGAAAATGTCAAAGTGATTTGATGGCATTAAGTGTAGCTTACACGCTACTTCACAAGCATGGAGAGTTGATCCTAATTAATTTATTTGTGATAACACTAATAGCTTTGCCGTTTTCTTTCTTCTCTCTCTACTCTGTCTTCTCTTTCGGTCATTTCAACAGAGAAAGCATGGAAGCTAAAGCTAGCTACCGAAAGGAAGAAGAAGCAAGCAACAAGACCATTGTAATTATGGCAAGAAAAAGAAAACAAAAAGTATGTTGTGGCTGAGATCTTCAACCAAGAAAGGTAAGATATGGTGAAGTAAGCTCAGCCTCTCCATACCAAAAATGGATGATGAAGATTTCGGTCAGAGGAGGAAGATTCTTGAGGGATGGCTTGTCTCTGATTTTGCTCAACCACCACAGGAGGTAGCTACAGTGGCTACGTGATGGAGGAGGCAGAAGTTGGAGCAGATGAAGTTGTCATCATCAATAACTCATCAAGCGCTAGGAATCCTTCTTGGAGTGCAAGACAAGATGGAAGGCTCGGATTGATGAAGATTGGTGACCAAAGAAGAACCAGAGCTAATTGCATGTTGGGTTTTGCATTCGATTATCTCTTCTCTCTCTGGCCGAACAGGTTTTGCTTGAAGAAGAAGTTTAGCTTGGTTTATTTGGTTTCAACCGTGGAGGCTTCCCCCTATAAGTAAGGGAGAATAGCCAGGGCTTGAAGCAAGGAGTGAGAATGCAAGGCACATAGTTCTCATAGCTACCTAAGCTAACAGAAGTTCTTCTCCTTCAATGTTCTTCATTTTGTAATTTTCTGTTTAATTTTGTCTGTCTTGAGTCTCATGGAAAAAGGCAAACAGTGAGGTTTGTAAGAAAAAGCCATAGAGCGAAAAAAGGCAGAGAATGCAAAATTAAAAGAAAAAGTCATAGATGTCCTTAGAAGTTCCTTGTCCATCTGTGTTGTGTTTCATGATTCTGTGGGAATCTCCTTGCAAGTTGGGTTAGCACTTAGCAGTTGAAAGCTTGGCAGTGATCAAGTCAAGTTCAGGATTGGGGTTTAGATTCTGGACTTGTCCGGGATAGGAAGGGTAGTTCCTAGGGAGAATTGGTGTTTGTAATCAAGGATGATTATAGTGAAATTCCATCATTGTTGTGATGTAGACTGGATGTAGGCTGCATTGCACTTGCCAGCTGAACCAGGATATATCTTGGTGTGATTCTCTCTCTTTCTTCTACTCCATTTTTGTTTCTGCTGCATAGGAGATAAAACTAAAAATATCTCGTGCCGGGTGACGAGATAAAAAAAAAAGTCTCGTGGCTGGGTACGAGACAAAAATCAAAAAGTCTCCAAAAGTTGATTCAAGGACCAGCAAGTTTTAATAAACAAAAAGGGAGCTAAGATTCTACCCCCTTCTCTTAGCCACTGAAAACCATCATCCTCTACTTCATAAATAACCATCATCAATGACTATCCACAAATAATGGCTTAGAACAGAGAACAAAACAAACACAAACCATTGTAGTTTAAAATATTGGTGCATTCTGTACCTTTATTATGCCGCAAAATAGTATGGGGCATGATTCTTCCAAGTCCTTCATGGTCTTAACATGGAAATCATAGTTTTCATACAACCTGAACTATTTAGCTGAGATTTTTTAGTTATTCAACAGCAAATAATTTTTAAACAATTCATCCACAAAAAATCAATAAATTAATTCTCTTTATTTTGAGTATGGTGGTAAGGTAGAAGCTCAAAAAATAAGAATTGATTTAAAGCAAAAGATCTGATTTCTCTATCATTTGTTTAGGCTTTTATGATACTGTTTTATGAAAGAAATATACTACCCACAAATAATAAGTGAACTCTATGCCTCTAGTGATACCCCTTCAGCTCCGTGATATTGACCTTACAACCAAGAACTTAGCAACGAACTGCCAAGGGTGTGCCACGCACGGCGAAAGCGGTGCGCACGCGCTTTTTGCCGAGGAGAACCTCGTTCTCGAGCTGAGCATTCAGGGGCGGAGCTACATACTGCGAAAGGGGGGGGGGCAACGCCCCCCTAATTTTATTTTTTACATGTAAGTTATATGTAAATTTCAGTTTTGTCCCCCTCAAAAATTTATTTTAATATTATTTTATTGTGTAAATATTTTTAGCCCACTCTAATGTTTCTTCTAGCTCCGCCCCTGTGAGCATTGATCTTGGGGCACACGTATAGAACCTGGCCGCAAAGAGGAAAATGAATATTGTGAGGATCGGGAGGAGTTGGAGGATCGAAATCCAACAGTTGAGATGGTGGGTGAAGGTCAAGGGGTAAAGGGATTTGGTCGTTATCGATGTTGAAATCGAGAAGGTAAGTAAGGTCCTAGATTGAAAAAGAATCGTCCATGTTGTTTGGGAGGGGGGAGGGAAGGAAGAGAAGGATGGGGCTCCATTGATAAAGTAACTGAACTCTAATTGAATTGTTGAGAGTGAAGAAGTCGTTTTGGTTCGCGGATAGAAAGTAAGATACGGTGGTGACGGTTTTTTTACTTTAAGACACGATTTTTTATGTCACATTTAAAAATTGTGATCATAAATAGGCTATGGTCACGGTCTTTTGAATTCTGACTTTAGAAGATAGTTTTTTGTCATATAATTTTTTGAAATGTGACAATTATGTTAAAGGTCACGGTTTTAAATTTTGACATTTTTAATGGAGTTTTAGGTTATCATTTTTTCATGTCACATTTAAAAATCATAACCTAAAAGTGCCTATAGTTACTGTTTTTAGAAATCATGATTAAAAAAGATCTTTAGTCATGATTTTGACTTATGTTATGTGTATAGAGGTAAAGGAACAAAATTGTGTGTTTTTCTTACTATTGACTATGTTGTGGGATACGGTGGCCCAATCCACCCAACCTAGACCTCGTCGTGGCCCAATAACACGAAGCAGATACCAAGCAAACAACTCAAGTATAGATCACCCAAATCACAATCCTCGTACCGCCAAGAGAATTTCACCTTTCTCTGCTGGTTACATGCTGGCCAAAATTCAATAAAATTGTTGGCCCCCTAAACTTTTTCAAATAAGCATATTGTCAATTGCTACGATAGTTGCAGACTAAAGAAAACTCTAATACTATGTTCATATTAAGAATATCATATTGATAAATATGTGGTAATTATAACAATTAAAAATTCTTATAATGAGTCAATTTAATGGTCATACCTCTATATGCACCATCTATATATATATATAACTTAATAATGAGATATATTAATCTTCATCCATGAAGACCATTATATATATTGATGTATCAAAAATTTTAATATCCTTTTTAATATTCCTATGACTAAGAACAATTTAGACTAAATTATAAAAGATTTATTTCTTAATATTATATCCCTAGAATAAAAATAAATCTATAATTTTAGTCAACAATATTATTATATTAATTCTTCAATTGAATAATATATATAATAATAATAACATATTATTCGTCACAGAATAGATTAAATTGTGGTCATATTATTTATTCTAAACTATCACAACAACTAATTTATATTATGGAGTTTGCATGATCCTCCATGGGATTTTTATGGCGCGTGTACCTCAAAATTGATACCACGACCCTCTTCGTGGTGCATGTATGTGTGTGTGTTGTAAAAGCTAGCATTTTTGTATCCTAATAAGGTTCTTAGATTTGGTTGTAGTATAATATTAATTAAGGCTTAGTTTAGAAAAGTTTGAGAAAAGAATATCCATTATACACTTATTCTCCTAGTTAAACTCTCAAGATTTCTTAAAAATTATTGGACATAGAAATTTGAGGTCAAACTAATATATATCGTGTGTGTATGTCTTCTAAAATCTTATCTTTCTTATCTTGAGTTTATTACTTATACTTAGTTTAGAAGTTACCTTTCATACTTGCATATTAAATACAGATACCTCAAAAACAATTTACAAAGCTATCTGAACTGTTAAGATCTCATCAAGGAATGTTATGAAAAATAAAATGATAAGAAAGTAAATGTTAGATGTTAGTCTTGTTAGAGAGTTAGTGAAAAAGTGAAGTGGTGGAAGTTTAAGAAGAAATTTAACTCCTCATATTACAAAAAAATTTAAAGAATTAAATGTAAATGAGAAGAGTAATTTTTTTTTTATCTAAATTACATGTCCTAATGGCTGGATTTGCTTTCCTTTATATAGAAAAACTTTACCATGAAAAATTTGAAATATATACCCTTTGCTAAAGTCATTGCTCAAATCATATACATTAATTTGTTGCTCATTTTTTAGTGTTATTTTTTTCAAAATCTTACTAATCTTTCTGGATCAAAGTTATAGATATCTATCTTCATTAAATTTAGAAGCAAAATTTGCTTTAATCTAATAAAAAAATGAGAGAGATATTCATCATTTACGGTAACATGGTTTTTGGCGCCGTTTCCGGGGATTGATTAGATTGACAATGATTAAGTGAGGTGGTAATTTAGATCAAGCACTTTTTCTTTAATTTTGACTAACCCACTAACTGTTTGAAGTTTTGTCCCAACCCGCTACATCCAATTTTCAAGAGAATCACTGTGTTTTCTATTGATTGATTTATATGTCACAGGGAAGAAGGAGTTTCTGAGAAAGAAGAACATCACAACATGAAGCCACAACTCATTACACTAATAGAGAATAATTGTTCCTATGGTGGAAATCCCTTGGAGGACTCTGAACAGCACCTATCCATTTTTCTGAAAACTTGTGGTGCTGTCAATCTCAATGGTGTAGACCATGATACCATTAAGCTCTTGTTATTTCCCTTCTCACTGAAGGATGAAGCGGCACAATGGCTTGAAACCTTTCCCCAAGGAAGTATAACTAGTTGGGATGAATTGGTTGCCAAGTTTCTAGCCAAATTCTCCTCACCCCAGCAACACATCAAAGTGAAAGAAGGAGTACATCCATTCATACAAAGAGAGGAAGAACCACTGTTCAAAGCATGGGAGAGATACAAGAAATCAAATGACAAGGTGGATTTTCGAGCGTTCTATGAAGGATTAACCTCCGAAACAAGAAAAGCAGTAGATTACTTCTCAGATGGCCTACTCAAGGCAACAGCAACCATCCAAGGAACTGCAGAGTTCAGTGACAAAAGAGCCAATAACCAACACTCATTTGAGACGCCACGGAATGCAATTTCAGAAAAGGAAGTAATGAATCTTGAAGGAGTGAGAGCAATCATGAATCAAAACAAGCAGCTACACCAGCACACTCAGCAGCACTTGGAATCAATAGCTAGACAAATTGATTCTCTACATTCTGCCACAGTGAATGCACAATTTCCACCATGGAAACCACATTCTTATTTAAGAATGAGGGAATCTCAGTATCAGGAACAAAGGGACTTCAACTATAATAACCCCAACTTCCCAAACCTACAAAAACATCACCATACCAACAAAAATCACTACACACCACCCCAATATACACACCTCCAACCCTACCCTACCTCACCACCTGCCCAAAATGACTTACATCAATCACCACAATTAACACAGTCACAACCAATCCTAAACTTCCAAAAACTCTATGTTCTAGAAATGATGATGGAGAGGTTTATGAAAATTCAAGAAATGACATTAATAGAGCAGGAGGACATAAGGAAAAACCAAGAGGCATATCTCAAGAGAATTGAAAGGTACATGGAACAAATGGTTCAAAATCCTGCTAAACTGGGTGAGAGAGAGGGAAATATATCCCTAAAAGCCACTGAAGATGACTCAAAGAACAATGAAAAAGCTGCTGAGTTGAAAGGGAAAGCAGTTTTGGAAAACAAGGAGAAGCCTACGGTAAGAGGAGGAAACCAAAGGCAACAGAGACCTCAATTTCCATAATCAGAGGATGAAGGATGTCAAGCTAGTGACAATAAAAGAGCGCTTGTTGGGAGGCAACCCAACCTGAGGTAGTTTTCTTTTCATAGCAATTTTAATAAAACGGTTAATTAGTTTTATCTATAATGCAAGAAGCTAAGTTTGGTGTTGCACACCAAAACAATCTAAGGGAGAATGAAGGATTCTAAGTTTGGTGTTCCACCAAAATCTCATCATAAAAATACACTCTCACCTTCTGCATAATGCTGGCTTCAAGCATGTTGGATAAACTAGTTAACTATTCTGCTGTTTCCTAGTTTTCAGTTTTATTGCTTTTGAAAAAGAAGAAAAAGAGTTTCACACATGGTTAATCTAATGCATTGGCAAGGTACTAAGTTTGGTATTCCCACACCAAAGTAAGTACAAAGGCCCACAAATAAATCATGCAAGCTAACCATTTTTCAAGTGCTTGGGAAACAAGCAACTTTCTATATCATTGCAGAGGTCCATACAAGCTGTTAGAAGGATTAAGCATCATCAACCAAAGAAACAAAAGATGAACCTAAAGGCCAGCAATGATGATGATGAGAAGAAGGAAAGCAAGTAAACTTCAACAGGTTGTATTGTTAAGTCATTATTTTACATCAAATATTGTTGTAATTGAAAGTTGGATTGTATTCTGATCTGCCCTGCCTATCTGCATAGCATAGTTTTTATTTACCCCTGCCTGCATAGCATAGTCTTTCTTTATAATTCAATAAGCAAGGTGTCTGATCATTCACAACATTCTTATCTTCAAAACTTGTTTGCACTCAATTCCCAAGAAATGCATCACATGAAAGTTCTTTGAAAAGAAGGATTGAGGAATTAAACAATTTTGAGGTAAGCAAAAGATTAGGAGAAGTGGTGGTCCTAGTTGTATGATAATGTATTGAGGTTGCATGCTTGTGAAAACTTGCATGGGAGCTCATAGGCGGGACATGAAGTTCAAAGAAGTATTGTGGAGATTCTCAAAAATCTATTGATCCAAGAAGCAGCAAACAAAACAAAAGAAAGAAAAGACAATACAAAAACAAAAAGAACATGGTCCAAGGCTCTGAGCATCAATTACTAGGCAGAAAAAGAAAGAAAGAAACAAAAACTCAAAGAGTTGTTATCCTAGTAAATGCTTGTGGTTGAAGTGTGTCAAGGAAAGAGGCTTGAGCAAGTAAATCCTTAGGGGTGCTTTAACACCTAATACCTTAAAACCAACTGGTTTAGGAGTATTGATTGAAAGCTTATCTAAAGAGCCGCTTTGAGACATGATACTTAGAGTCGAGGCCAAAGCACAGAAACTATAAGCTGCTTCAAGGTGATTACATATAAAGAGATCTCCATGGTACCATTTGGATGAAAATCCTAAGACCTACGACTCCCAATATATAAGGACTAGTGAGCACTGAAGCCCTTGCATGAGCATATGATTTAGAGTTCACCCCGCTGATACTTGATCACTTCACTCACTGCACTTTACAAGTGTTCCTCAATCCATCTTAATTGAAAGAACCTTGGAGCATAAATCTATTTCTTGCTTGGGGACAAGCAAGGTTTAAGTTTGGTGTTGTGATGACAAGTCATCCTAGCCCATTTTAACTGGTCTTTTTCTTTTGTTTTCATTAGAATTATGCACTTTCTTGAGCTACAAGCAAGCTAATTGAGTAGATTTTCATGTTTCCCTTAATTGAACCAACCATATATGAATTCATGCCATTTCATGAGGTCATCAATAACCAATTACAACCATATATGATGAAAATGCTAAATTTTAAGATTCTAAATCTTTAATTATTGGGTGAAGAAAGAGATGCAGGAGAGAATGATGATGGTGAGCAATCTCCCGAAGAGTGATAATTATTTATTCATAGTAGCATCATAAGCTAGTTAGTAATTAAGACATTTGAATGATTACATGATTAGTCATACAAACATCACTCTTGCTTATTCTATGCATGCATTATGAATGTTTTTCAATTTTTTTTATGAAAAATGGATCTATCTTTAATTGTTTTATATTTTGATGAATTATAAGTGTATTTGAAAATCAAGTTTTAATAATGGTATATGTGTGAAATTTAGCTAAGATGGTCAAGTATTAATAACTAATTTAACGAAAAAAATTACAAGTGGTTATCATTAGTGACTGATTTTTGTAACAGATAAAATGGTCGTAAGTTAGTCACCAACTTTAACAATCGATTTAATAAAAGATTTAGCAACCAAAAATATTAATTATTATTTAATGATGACCGATTTAGTTTGTCATTGGTTTGGTAGCTCTTAGTTAAAAATCGGTCACTAATTATAATTTAGTGACTTTTAGCAACATAACCACCCAAATTGATCTCTAAATCAGTCGTTGTTACAATAGTTTTTTGTAACGTGTGTTTGTGTTTTTTTTTTTTTTGGGAAAAGAAAAAAGATGTTAGCTTCACGGGATCTCAAAAAGAATTTTGATAATCAACACAAATATAATCACTACATCATTAATATGTTATCTAACGTTTGCCAAGTGTGATATGTATAGAAAATGTAAGAAGTGCACGGAAATGGAGGGTTGAATCGTGCTTTACTTTTTTTATATGAAATAAGAAATTAAAAGCTTGTCAAGTCTTTAGACTTGTATGCAACTTATATATGTTAGCATCTTCATAAGGCAAGCTTACTTTATGTTCTTTTTAAAAGAATACTGGAAGTTAATTTCAAAAGGCACCTCCTAAGATCTCTAATAGACTTGAGATATCTTTATAAATAGTTTTTCAAATATCTCAGGTGAAAGTTAGATTGTTTCTGAAATAAAATAATTTAATGAACAATAAATGCAAGAGGTAAAGTTCACAAGAAGTTCACAAATGGTAGGAAACAAATAAAATAATTTAATGAATAATAATTGTGTACTAATTTCAAGAAGTACACAAGAAGTACACAATCACATTGTCTCATTTCTAGTTGTGAAATTGCTAAAGACGCGAAACTGCTTACCTTAGAAATCCATAAAGGATAGGATTTGTGTTTTAATATTTAGATTATAATATTTAATATATGATCCCTCGGTAAGGGAAGGTGATCGCCAAAACGTTCGGGATAAGAACCTTCAATAAGGGAAGGGGACTCCCATCTTTATACCGGTTTGAGTTCAATACCTTCCATAAAAGCTACGAGAAAAAGTAATGAAAAGTACAATGAAAAGTGTGATCATGATTATTGTTCTTCTTCTAAGTTTTTTTTGTTTGATTTATGATTATGTTTATTATTTCATTCAAAGATCCTTCTTTTATCCAAAGTTCCTTTTTATTTGACTTATGATATTGGTTAAGATCTTTATTTTATTCAGATCTATTCTGTTTGACTTATCTATGCCAATGTTACTATTCTTCTCTTATTTATTATTTATTTTGCCTTGCTTTATGGCGTATGAGAATATCAAACCAAGGTTTATGAGTTTGTATTTTATATGTTTTAACGCTATAGGCATTTTGTATGCGTCACACATGTCATAACATAAGTAAATGAGAAGCATCTAAAAGTCACACCACTCTGATTAATAAAGACTTTTGAAAATAATAATTGAACAACATTACATCATCACTGTTTTTATTTTAAAACTCGGAGGGGCTGGGGATGGATACGATGACACCACATAGATAAACTACTGAGAAACTTTTGTTTCTCACTGACGTTAGGATTTTTGCCAGTAAAGAATTTTATAAAAACAGTCGCATTGTAGATATAGTCTCTAAACCAACAGAAATCCCTTCGTACAAACGTTTTGGTTGTCACAAGTAACAAACCCCTAAATAAATTGATAACCGAAGTATTCAAACCTCGGGTCGTCTTCTCAAGGAACTGCAGGGAAGTATGTTCTTATTATTGGTTATGGAGATTGTAAATTGGGGTTTTGAGAATGAGGAGCGAATAATCTAATTAGCAATTAAAGTAAATGAAGAACAAGCAAATTAAATGGCAAGTAAAATAAATAAATGACTGTAAATAAACTTTTGGCAAGGTATGAGAAATTAGAGGTCCTATCCTAGCTATCCTTATCAATGATGATGAAAATTAAATCTTAATTCCACTTTGTTAACCTTTACTAAGATAAAGGAAGGTCAAGGGATTAATTGGTTTGATCTTCGGATCCTATTTATTTCCTAAGAAAAGATTGGGATTATTAAAGTTCAGTTTAATTAACAAAAATAACAATTATCAATCATGTTTGAGTTTGATAACTCCTGAGTTACTGATTTCTTAACCAAGACCAAAAGGAGAAAAATAAATCTACTGGAATAAAAATGTCTTCATATGGGAATAACAATAACATAAATAAAAGAAAGCAATATTAAACTGAAATACCTCAATTAACATTAATTCAAAAGAGTAATCTGTAACATGGAAGAATTCATAAATTAAATTGCAACATCAAATAACCAACTAAAGTAATGGAATGAATAAAAAGTAAAAGGGAAGCTTAAAGTAAAGGAACATTGAACCTGGGATCGAGAGTCACTCCTAAAACTAAGAGAAATCCTAAATCCTAATCCTAAGAGAGAAGAGAGCGGAGAGAACCTCTCTCTAAACTAAATCTAAATCATGAAAACTAACTAAAAGTGGAGACTCTCCTTGAATGGATTCATTCCCCACTTCATAACATCTGGTCTATGCCTCCTGGACTTGGATTTGGGCCAAAAAGGGCTTCAGAATTCGCTGGGAGCGTTTTCTACAATTTCTGGTGCGTGGCCTCTGTCACGCGTCCGTGTGGGTTACGCGGTCGCGTCATTTGGAGTTTTTCTTGTCACGCGGTCGCGTCAGTCATGCGGCCGCGTCGCTGCTTCTTCGTGCTTGGCAAGCGGCCGCGTCGCCCATGTGATCGCGTGGCTGCCAGTTTCTCCAAAAACTCTATTTTGTGTTTTCCTTCCATTTTTGTATGTTTCCTTTTCATCCTTTAAGTCACTCCTGCCTTAGAAGATCTGAAACTACTCAACACACGAATCACAGCATCGAATGGAAATAAAGGTAATTAAAATAATTAATTTTAAAGCCTAGGAAACATGTTTTTCACATACATCACATAATAAGGAAGGAAAAGTAAAACCATGCAATTAATATGAATAAGTGGGTGAAGGATTGAATAAATAACTCAAACTAAGCACAAAATATATCATAAAATATGGGTTTATCAACCTCCCCACACTTAAACAATAGCATGTCCTCATGATTTGCCCTTGCATCAATCCAACAACCTTTTGATTCGCATGACTAAGACCTGCAAGATAACCATAGCTTGCTTCAAACCACAATCCTCGTGGGATCGACCCTGACTCACTCAGGTATTACTTGGACGACCCAGTGCACTTGCTGGTACAACTGTATGAAAATGTGGGGATTCGTGCACCAGATTGCAATTGTGACTATGATGTTTCTTTTTTTATTATTATTTGGTATGAGTAAAGCTTGTCATTTTTTGTGCCTTCATAGTTTAGCACGCCCGTTTTTCATGTTAGTACCTCCAGATCCACTTATATTTTTCAACTAGTAACTATTCTAATAAAAATTAGTTATTCAATATTTTTACATATATAAATTATTTTATATAAAGATTTCATATTATTTTAAAAATTTTTGCAAGGTTTCGAATATCAACGACCAATATAATCTAAATAAGACTTAACCCAGTTTAAAAGCATTAGGGTGTTACATTTTGGTATCAGAGCAATTTGATCCCATAGGGCCATATTCTATGCTTGCAAGATTAATTTAGTATCATTTAGTTATAGTTAGTGTCATACAATGAAATCTTTTTTATGTGATGAAATTAGATTAGAAATATGTGATCATCTAATAGTAAATATTATTGTGCTCCTAAATATTTTGTTTGAGTCTTATCGCCGTAATTATTTGATCAAAATGTGCATGTGTTAATGTCAAAACATAAATCATCTAGGAACACTCTACTCATAGTTAAAGGTATAGCTAAATACACATGAGACATTCTTAAAAAAAAGGGAAAAAAAAGAAAAAAGAGTTAGGAAATTATGTTTTTGTAACTTTATATGCTTGGCATGCGTTATGTTTATTTTCTCATTTTCATGTTGTTGTTATATGATGCCCTTGTTCTGTTATCATGATTATTGTTTTATGCATTATTCCTTCTTTTGTACGCATACATTTATGTAAATCATCCAAGTTCTTCCATATGTAAAATCCATCATCGTTAAGTCTTTGTAATCAAGAGTACATGCATATCCTTATGTTTTTTTTTATAAATGCTATTACTACTACCTTGCAAGCTATTTAAGTCAAGAGTACATGTATTTTTATGAACTCTATATGATTATTTAATATGTCCCGATATTATGAAATTCTCTTAAACATGTGATGTTACATGATTTTTTTTATGTATATCATTTATGTTACTATTACTACCTCTTTGATTAGAAGAAAAAAATGTGAAGGAATTGACTTGTATGTTAAAGAAAACTAATTCTTTGATTAGCTTTTCTTTAAAAATAAACTCTTCTCTCTTGTCTGACCAACATCCGAAGTGAACTGAGCAGAAAATTAGGTTGTCAATCTTTTCTAAATACAATCTTGGTTCTGTAGTACATATCCATGGTAGCAACCAGTCTTATGTCAAGTTTTCGAATTTCAACTTTCCGAACTTCCACATCGACAGCTGTGTCCTAAAGAACTAAAGTATCGCTTGCTATATATGGGAATCGCACGTGACATTGAAACAAATACGAGTTTGCTTAAAAGGATTCAAAACTTAGACAGAAAAGAGCAAACATCACAGATGGTGATCGCAAGAATTCGGGAAGATGCATAGGATCGCAACTAAACAAGGATATACAAAAACAGTGAAGCATGCCAAAAAGAGAATCAATCGCATCTTAGCAAGGAAATCTGCATCAAGAAACTTCGATAGAACATTAAAAGAAAAAATGGTGTATGAAGTCAAAACAAGTTTATGTTGGATCAAAGAAGTACGAAGTTCACAAGAGATGGCTACTAAAATCAACGGTAATATTCACAAAGATTTAAGAGAATGACTAGGAACACAATTAATGCTAGGAGAGAAATCGCGAATCGGAACCAAAATTGAAACCCTTGCAAAAACACATTCGAGAAAATCTACCAAAGAATATGTCAAGATTGGGTACAAAAGGATAGGAGTAGTAAGAAGCGGCAGAGGACGCATGCTCTCAATAATCAAAAGAGAACAATGACATAGAGGACAAACAGGACATTCCTATAGGCCTTTGATAGTGCCACAATTTGTACAAATAGGCGCGCTTCTATTTATACAATTGTGATCCTACCATAGGACACTTACTCCATATTACACAGATTAAACCTAAGCTCTGATACCACTTTGTCACAGCCCAAAATGAGCCATGACTGGCGCTTAGGAAAGTAGTTCCCCAGCAAGCCTAACTGATTCGAATATAAGATAAATAAGAAGGTTACACATATTTTTGATAAATTTACAATTTTTTTTGAATAAATGATTACATATTTTTAACAAAAATAAAATAAATAAATATAAATAGATCCTGCCTGTGACATATGGAGCAGATGACGCCTAAGAACTCAACAAGGAATAGATACCCATTGCAGATCATTACTCTTAAATAAAAATACTCACATAATCAAATATTTATTCCTGAAAAATATTTTTAGAAAAACGGAGTGAGTTTTGCAACCCAGTGACTAGACAGTACATCTATAATTCACATGAGACCATATAAACATTATTATAAAAAATAATTTTATTTAGAAAATAACAATTTATATGAATGAGTGAATCAATAAGGGAGTTCTCATACAGAAATAAAATCAAATAGTCCACACTTGGGCGGCTCCACCTCTAAGGGTAGCCCTTTCCTCTCGTGTGTCCGTACGGAATAACAGATCCAACGTGTGGCCTACACGTTAGGCTAGCAACGCCCCTTCGCACAGCAAGTGACAAGAGCCTTCCGTCTAGCCTCTATTGTTCCGTCATAACTACCAGCACTAACATTATCATCAATCTTCTTAATCTCTTCCTCAAACTTCTTTATCCTCTTGTCCATGTCCCCAAAATTGTCCTTATGCCATCTCCTTAGCGGTACTGTCAAAGCCTTCAGCTTATTTATGAACTGATCATCACCCAAGTTCTTCCACTAATCCTTTACCATCCTCAGAAACCCTTCATGTATAAACTAGGAATCCAAACTAGGAAACGGTCTTAGACCCATCCAAAGTCTTGTATCTTTTAGAATCAACGGGCATTGATCTGATAGGCCTCTCGGACCCCCTTTCAATCGAGTATCTGGAAACTCTTCAAGCCACTCCAAGCTGACCAGAATCCTATCAATGCGGCTATAAGATTGACCTCGAAACCACGTGAATTTCCGATCAGCAGTAAATTTACGAGCTGTAAATCTTGCACCCACTCCTTAAAATCCTCAGCAGACACTACAACAAATAAGGGTTTTCGCAACGATCAAAAACCGTTGCCGTAGATTGAAAAACCATTCCTAAAACTTTAAGCAATGCTTTGGCAACGGTTTTTGACCTGTGGTATATGCGGCCGTTGCCAATGATCAAAGGCAACGGTTTTTTACCTAAGGCAACGGTAACAAAAAAACCGTTGCCAAAGTTACTGGCATAGACAACGGTTTTGAAAGAAAATTTTAAACAACGGTTTCGAACCGTTACTCGATAAGCAACGGTTTTAAACTGTTCTCTTTCATGATCCAACGGTTTAAAACCATAACTGAATAGGCAACGGTTTTAAACTGTTATAGTTTTATTATTCACAAAGCCAACGGTCTTAAAGCATTACCGTTGGTGTCATTTTTTGGCAACGGTTTTAATACCATTACCATTTTATAGTCTTCTAAGACAACGGTTTTAAAGCGTTACCATTGGTGTCGTTTTTGGCAACGGTTTTAATTTCAATTTTTTTTAATTATTTAATGTCAATAAATAATCTAAACTACTTGAATAAAGTCACTAAAGAAAAATAATTGAACATTTCCATCAAATTTGACTTATAAAAATTGTTGTAAGATCCACAATCACATATTATTTGCTAATAAGAATAAAATGTGTACATTTTCTTAAGTTTCTAAAAGAAACAAGACTAATATTCTCACTTGAACATATTCCCAAATAGCTTCTTTATCTTTAATCCCCTTCCAGTTTGTGAAAATTAATGGACAAACATATGAATTCCTTGCCACTATGCCCAATTTGCTCAAGTTGTTTACAGCTTCATCAGTAGGACCAATTCTCTCTCCTTCAATATTTAGAGTAATTTCTTCTCTATCTTCCAACTATCTTGCAGCATGAATCTACCATTGTGTAGATCCTCATGTTTTCTTCACGGTTGTCTCTATTCAAAGAGAATAATTAAAATTACCATAATATATTCAAAGAGACTAAAACATTAATTTTTTTAGCATTATATACCATCCCTCTTATCGATTCATATACATTTAATTGAAAAAAAAATAGCTTCATCCATTTAGCCAGATGAATAAAAATTCCATAATTTCACTATTGCTAATGATTTATTCCAGCTGCGTAGAGAGAGTTATTTATAGAAAAATCACAGCAATTACAACTCAATGACATAGAGAGAGTTATTTATAGCCTAGTGCACCAAGTAAAAGTCACAGACTCTCACAACTGCTATAAGAAAACTAACTATTTAACACTTGAGTCTTGATTTTCTTGTTCGGGTTTTGCTATTTAACACTTGAGTCTTGATTTTATTGAAAGCCTAGCTCAAATTAATCAATTCAAGTAAATTAATCGTGCTTATTAATGAAAGCTTGGCAGTGATCAAGTCAAGTTCAGGATTGGGGTTTAGATTCTGGACTTGTCCCGGATAGGAAGGGTAGTTCCTAGGGAGAATTGGTGTTTGTAATCAAGGATGATTATAGTGAAATTCCATCATTGTTGTGATGTAGAATGGATGTAGGCTGCATTGCACTTGCCAGCTGAACCAGGATATATCTTGGTGTGATTCTCTCTCTTTCTTCTACTCCATTTCTGTTTCTGCTGCATAGGAGATAAAACTAAAAATATCTCGTGCTGGGTGACGAGATAAAAAAAAAAGTCTCGTGGCTGGGTACGAGACAAAAATCAAAAAGTCTCCAAAAGTTGATTCAAGGACCAGCAAGTTTTAATAAGCAAAAAGGGAGCTAAGATTCTACCCCCTTCTCTTAGCCACTGAAAACCATCATCCTCTACTTCATAAATAACCATCATCAATGACTATCCACAAATAATGGCTTAGAACAGAGAACAAAACAAACACAAACCATTGTAGTTTAAAATATTGGTGCATTCTGTACCTCTATTATGCCGCAAAATAGTATGGGGCATGATTCTTCCAAGTCCTTCATGGTCTTAACATGGAAATCATAGTTTTCATACAACCTGAACTATTTAGCTGAGATTTTTTAGTTATTCAACAGCAAATAATTTTTAAACAATTCATCCACAAAAAATCAATAAATTAATTCTCTTTATTTTGAGTATGGTGGTAAGGTAGAAGCTCAAAAAATAAGAATTGATTTAAAGCAAAAGATCTGATTTCTCTATCATTTGTTTAGGCTTTTATGATACTGTTTTATGAAAGAAATATACTACCCACAAATAATAAGTGAACTCTATGCCTCTAGTGATACCCCTTCAGCTCCGTGATATTGACCTTACAACCAAGAACTTAGCAACGAACTGCCAAGGGTGTGCCACGCACGGCGAAAGTGGTGCGCACGCGCTTTTTGCCGAGGAGAACCTCGTTCTCGAGCTGAGCATTCAGGGGCGGAGCTACATACTGCGAAAGGGGAGGCAACGCCCCTCCTAATTTTAATTTTTTACATGTAAGTTATATGTAAATTTCAGTTTTGCCCCCCTCAAAAATTTATTTTAATATTATTTTATTGTGTAAATATTTTTAGCCCCCTCTAATGTTTCTTCTAGCTCCGCCCCTGTGAGCATTGATCTTGGGGCACACGTATAGAACCTGGCCACAAAGAGGAAAATGAATATTGTGAGGATCGGGAGGAGTTGGAGGATCGAAATCCAACAGTTGAGATGGTGGGTGAAGGTCANCAAAGAGGAAAATGAATATTGTGAGGATCGGGAGGAGTTGGAGGATCGAAATCCAACAGTTGAGATGGTGGGTGAAGGTCAAGGGGTAAAGGGATTTGGTCGTTATCGATGTTGAAATCGAGAAGGTAAGTAAGGTCCTAGATTGAAAAAGAATCGTCCATGTTGTTTGGGAGGGGGGAGGGAAGGAAGAGAAGGATGGGGCTCCATTGATAAAGTAACTGAACTCTAATTGAATTGTTGAGAGTGAAGAAGTCGTTTTGGTTCGCGGATAGAAAGTAAGATACGGTGGTGACGGTTGAATTTAGTTTGTGTTTGTTTTGTTCTTTATTGTTTTAAGTCATTGTTTGTGGGTAGCCATTGATAATGGATTTGAAGTAGAAGAAAAAGGAGAAAAAGAAGAAAAAGAGATAGACAAGGGCTTTTTAATCTCTGCAACCATTTAAAATTGATACATGACACTGGCAATTGACATATCAAAATTAACCTGATATATCATACGGTCGCAATCGGAGTCAATTTGTCCATTTTTATTGATAGATGAACGTCTGAATGAAATTTTAAGATGATCAAAGTACAATATATCCCACAAACAAATAATTAGAAATTAGAAAGGATCTTCACTCTTATAATATCTATCTTAATTAATTAGTAGAACTTTAATTTATTAATAAGAATGTTTTGCACAAATTAATTGAATGATTAAATGATTGTACTTATAAATAATCTATATTATAGTAAAAACAAGCAGTGCTTCTAGAGCAACTTGTGCCTATTTTATTCTATAGTTAACACATTTAAAGTCTTTTCCTTCTTTGATTCAGTGGCCAACCTCTTCGGACTTGTATGGTTTGTATTTTTTTTATCAATAATTATTTTTTATTTCTCAAATTGTGTGAAGAAAATAAAAAAATAATAAAATTCAGTTTTTTTTTTTCCACAAAACAATGAAAAAAAAAAGTTGAAAATGAAACCGAACAATAACTCTTCATCTTCTAGAAGCATAACTTGTCGTAGCTTGAGAGAGGCAGACATAGACGGCGAAGCACAGTGCCGATTGCGTGAAGCAAAGAATATTAGAATGAGGGTTTGGGTTGCCATCTAAACAATTTCTTCCTAACCAAAAATGACGTGTTTTCGTGCTTGGTTGGCCAGAACAATCATGTTATTTATACATTAAAAATTAATTATTAAATTAATTATTTATATAAAATATATATTAAAATATAAAATATATGTTATTTTTGTTTTTTATTTACCGCCGCTTGTTCAAAATATAGTTACGCGTCTTTAATTATGTGCACACTAATATAAGAAAATTCAAATCATGAAGACTAAATAATTGTTGACTTACTAATATAACCTTATTTAACTAATTATTTATAGTTTCTTTGTTATTGATCTTATTATTACGTGAATGGTAAACATAAAAAAAAAAAAACACATTAATGTTACATTATTATTATTGAAATGTGAATATATATATATTCTATGGATTTGGATCCTCTAAAATTTGAATTCCACTTTAGAGAGTAAAGTGTGATCTTTTACTATTGATTTCATAGGTGGGACCAAGAATAAATATGAAAGAGAAATTGTTTAAGGGTAGAAGATCACACTTTACTTTTTAAAGTCAAATTCAAACTTTAGAGGATCTAAATCGATATTCTATATCTGTTTTAACTAATCTGGCCCATTCCAAACCAATTGGAATTTTATAATATCTGCTTAGTTCTAATAATTTTTATATTGAATGAAGTAATATAATTAACTTTTTTTTATCAATATCCTTAATTTGTAAATAAATTATCAGTTTCATATAATTATTCATATATGACCAATTTTGAATGCATATACCTTTGGAGTTTTGTAATGAAAATGAACTTACTGCTCTTTAATATGTATACTTCTTTTTTTTTAATGTAATTATTTAAACAAAAGGGTATAGTGAAAGAATTTTTTTTCCAAAATAATATGAAGTGTTATACAAGAGTTCCACTTCTACCATTCTCTTAATAATGATGAAAAAAAAAAAAGAGACAAGAACATACGAGATGATCCATTTTAATGCGGACTAATAATAATATTTTTAAGCTGCACATGCATTGTGACTTTTCTTAAATTAAATTTGCATATTTCAGTCGTTATATTGTGATTTTTTTAATTTTTCCCTTATAATTGTTAGAGTGTTTTTCAAAAACGGCACAATTTCTAAAATAACGCTTAAAATTACATTGTTTTTTGGAACCGTCGTAATAACTTAAAAATCGCCATAAGTACTGGCAATTTGTTTTTTTGTAGTGATGCTCACACCGTTGCTGCCAGTGTGACCTATATATGACGACTCTGGTGCCGCCAATTACAATTACTTTTCAATCAAATAATGCGAAGTGAAATCACAAAATGTAATTACGATTTTGGACCGCAGTTTGGAATACTGGGACCAATTAATTAGCTGTGACCGCACTCACTGAAAAATATGGAGCTAATGAGAGGAGCATCACGCTTGTCCATTTTAAACAGCACGTGAGTTTGAAAGTTGATCTTAGCTTTGAAATTGAGATGATTAGATGAATGTGCTGTAATGCTTTCAACCATGCATTGGAACTTGTGGACCTTCTTTCAGAAAATTTTGGTCTGTGACAAAGACAATATCGTTGCATTTTTAGCAGATGAAGTCATTCTCTTCTAGTAAGTGTCATATCAAAAAATCATATGATATATATTAGATTGTCATTTTTAGTTGTATGCTTTAGAGAACAGAATCTTTCACTTTTTATTTTTAATTTGTTGGTGCCGAGGAATATATTATATGAGTAAATATTATATGTACAAATATTTTTGTAATCAAGTTTAATTAAGTTGGTGTGAGTTTATTGAAAAAAAAAATGGGGATATACGTTGGATATACATACTATTTTTTTTTTTTTTGCATTTTTTACAGCATATAAATTTTTGTTGGAGAGCACAAAAACTTATTAGTATAGCACACAAATTTTTAAAATATAGCACATAGATTTTGCACATAATATAAATTTTTTCACATAGCACACAAATTTTTGCTGCGAATATATTTTGTTAGTTGGGTGACTCAATATTCTAGGTATATCGTCCTCCAAAAATTTTTGTGTTGCACATCAAAATATATGTGTTATGCACCAAGATTTTTTTCTGTACACCAAAATTTATGTATTGTGCGTATTTCATTGGTATAGTATATAGTTTATAAATTTTTACATAGAGCACATAAATATTTGTATATAACACATAAATTTTTGCACACAACACATGAATTTTTACACATCGCACACAAACTTTGCTTTGAATGTATTTATTTTTTGGGTGAGTCAATGTTTTAAAAATATAGTCCTCCAAAAATTTGTGTGCTGCACATCAAAATTTCTGTACTATGTACTAAGATTTTGGTACTGTACATTAAAATTTATGTATTGTGCATATTTTATTGGTATAACATACAAATTTTTGCATATAACACATAAATATTTGCATATAGCACAAAAATTTTTAATCATAGTACAAAAAATTGTACACATAACACACAGACCATGCTGCGTATGTATTTTGTTTGTTGGGTGAGTCAATATTCTGAATATATAGTTCTAAAAAAATTTGTGTGCTGCACATCAAATTTTTTATGCTATGTACTAAGATTTTTGTACTATACACCAAAATTTATGTGCTGTGCATATTTCATTGGTTGGGTGTGAAGTTTTGGGCATGTGGTCCTTCAAAAATTTGTGATATATACTAAACTTTATGTACTATGCACCAAAATTTATGTGTTATGCGTCAAAATTTTGTGCTCTAACCTTTAAAATTTTTGTGTTGTGTACTAAAATTTGTGTTATGCATCAAAATTTTCGTCTTCCAATTTTCTTAATATTTATAGGAGAAGAAAAAGATGAACACGATGAGAATGATGATAATGATAATAAAAGATGATGAGAAGAAAAAAAAGAGAAGAAAAAATTAAATAACAACATCAAGAAGAATAAGAAGAAGAAATAGAAGACAGAGGTGGCGATGATGAAGGTGGTGGCAGTGGCTACAATGGCAACGATATTGAAAAAAGAGGCATGCAAAAGAAGAAGATGACGGTGATGATAATGAAAGAGGAGGAGGAAGAAGAGGAAGAAGAAGAAGAAGTACCCGTGTGTATACGGAAAAGAAGAAGCGTGCAGATTTGGTTGAAAACTGGTTCAAAAAATATTTGGACGTCTAATATTTCTCTTATCCAAATAAGATAGATTAGATGCAAATACCTAAGCACGCTAGTAAATTAGTTTTCTCCTTCAATAATGTGAAGGCACTATCTTTATCCACATTGAGATTAATTAATTCTTACTGCTAACTCTTTGACCAATAAACTTAATTGAAAAATCTCTTGTAACTTCTTGCACTAAAAAATTCTTTTTCAAGAATTATATTGCACTACAACATTTNTATAGTTACTGTTTTTAGAAATCATGATTAAAAAAGATCTTTAGTCATGATTTTGACTTATGTTATGTGTATAGAGGTAAAGGAACAAAATTGTGTGTTTTTCTTACTATTGACTATGTTGTGGGATACGGTGGCCCAATCCACCCAACCTAGACCTCGTCGTGGCCCAATAACACGAAGCAGATACCAAGCAAACAACTCAAGTATAGATCACCCAAATCACAATCCTCGTACCGCCAAGAGAATCTCCCCAAATAGAAAACATCTGAATACCATCAAAAGAAAAATCCTTTCCCGATTACCTGACGCATGCTCTATACAATGGGGAGCTCCACAGATCCCCCAGGTAGCACATCTCTGATTCTTTTTGTTTGAGCATCAGAATGTCTTTGCAGATACAACTTTTACCTTCTCATGTTGAAAAATCTTTTATCCATCCATATGCCAGGTACTCATCTTTGCCCCTTTACATCCATCCATTAAGATACATTTAGTACAACATACATATATATAGTATGAGATTTGTTAATGATTTTAAATTTGAATCTTATTTCAAATTTAAATATTATCTTATTTCAAACTTGAATTTTATCTTATTTGAAATTAAAATCTTATGAATC
The DNA here is from genome assembly GCF_000816755.2 of Arachis ipaensis. NCBI lineage: Eukaryota > Viridiplantae > Streptophyta > Magnoliopsida > Fabales > Fabaceae > Arachis > Arachis ipaensis. Next base: position 113,734,392 of record NC_029789.2, read on the forward strand.
AAATAACCATTCAATTTGAAATAGATTCAGTTAGGATCTTATCTATATTTTAAAATTCAAATTTAAAAAGAAAATAATTAATTACTCTCAATTCTCATTTAATATTATCAATTATCATATTATTTTATTCTTAGTGCTAGCAAAAAATATAATAATATTCTATTCGAATCATATAATTATCTATTTGGTTAAATTAAAATAATAATTAAATATTTTTTAGCAAAGATTAGAACACTCGTTAGTGTATGACCCATATGTTCAATACTAACCGAGTAGTAAATTAGTCATACTAAATTTACGGATCAAGGTTGGCCTCTAGCATGAATCCTCATTGATTCGATAGTATGAAGTAATATTTTTTACTAAGAACTCGAGAAAAAATAAAGTATAATTTCTTCCATCTTTTCAGATCTTAGTTAATTCTTAAAGTATAGTTTAATTGTCAAAGTATAACTTGTTATCATTATTATAATAAACTGTGAATGACTTATGAAATTTTTCTCTCCATTCATTCAATCTCCTTGGTCAAAGTTTTATTTATTTCAATCATTATAAACATAGAGTCTAAACTCTTTACCGATAGTTGATGAATTCTTTGTTAGCTAATCATTAATTCTTCATGTATTTAAATCTTATTCAATATCCATTTAACTAGCACTCTAGGACATTAGGTGTCTGAAATCAAAGTAAAATAAATAGAGCAATGCTAGATGACCAGCAACTTTTGTGATTGGTAGCCATCAAATAGCCATCAATGATGATTTAATGGTGTGAGATTGGTGTAAGATTTCAT
>NC_029789.2:113735965-113736942 GCF_000816755.2 Arachis ipaensis
TAATATCGGGTCGTCCACAATTTAGTAGTTATAAAATAATTTATCCATTAAAATTCGTAGTAATAGTGACAATACAAGTCGTCTCTCAAGAAAAGCTTTTATACATTGATTATTTTTTAATAGTTTGTATTGTGACAGGAGAGCAAAACGATGATAATGATTTAATAGGAACTAAAATACTAGCTCTTAGGATTCATGTTATAGGTAAATCTATCATCGACTCATTGAAAATTGGATTATAATTTGCGATTAGGTTACTAGTACAACTGTTTCTAATAACCATGTAATTTGAAAATTACTTAAAAACCTCCAAGTGAAATTGACATATAAATCATTTAAAATATTAAAATCTCAACTTTTAAATGTTATATATCGATTTAAAATTCTAGTTACAACAATCTAAATCTTAAACCTATGATTCAAAGTTGACATCTTTTACCAATATACCATATATCAATTAACCAACCAACATAAGTAATTAGCATTCAATTCTTTAACCATCATATCAATACGTACCATTTAATGAAAGTTGAAAAGAATCATTAAATTAAGACATCAAATAAGCAAACCATAATAACTAGAATATAATAAGAGTTTCTAGATATGTTACCTACCTAAAATCCCTTGAGCTAGAATGAGATTATGCTTCCATATTCATCAAATTAACAAAGCTTCAAAAGAAAATATTCAAGTATATAATTACACAAATAAATAATATTAGATTCACACTTTAAGAGGTTTTCCACTCTTAAAGGAGTAAAAATACAAATAACAAGTAAATTAAAGTGACAAACTCAGATGGTAAACCGATCACTAGAGAATAGAAATAATAAATCACAAGAAAATTAAGCTAACAATTCTATAGACGATTGAGCCAATCATCAAGGAATGTTATGAAAAATAAAATGATAAGAAAGTAAATGTTAGATGTTAGTCTTGTTAGAGAGTTAGTGAAAAAGTGAAGTGGTGGAAGTTTA
>NC_029789.2:113736956-113738641 GCF_000816755.2 Arachis ipaensis
AAATATATACCCTTTGCTAAAGTCATTGCTCAAATCATATACATTAATTTGTTGCTCATTTTTTAGTGTTATTTTTTTCAAAATCTTACTAATCTTTCTGGATCAAAGTTATAGATATCTATCTTCATTAAATTTAGAAGCAAAATTTGCTTTAATCTAATAAAAAAATGAGAGAGATATTCATCATTTACGGTAACATGCTAAAATCATTACAAAAATTATATTATTTTATTGCGAAACTGTTAACTTCATCTAGAGGACGAATTAGCTCTAATCATAGAAGAAAAAGTTGTAGATCATTCAATTCTCTTCAATTTGTACATAAGATTTGAAGACTTTGAGTATGAAAATAGGTTAGAAATTATCCTTTCTTTCTGTTCAGAATTTCAACAGGAGCTTGACATGTTTAACTTTAAATTTCATCATATTTTATTAGCTCATTTTACATATTAGATGTACGAATGAAGTTTTGATGTCAAGAGACAATTTATAAATATGTTATTCATAATTTAAATTCCACTGATTTCACCTCCAAACAATATTTCTAACTCAATTTATGAGCCAAACACTAGGCATCGCCCAAATCCATATTATTGAACATCTGGTCTGTCTTTTAATTAAGATAATTTTATCCTTCTAAACATCATATTTTGCAATGGTTAATTTCAGCAATAATTGTAGAGTTTTCTCTTAGCTTTTCTAGCATATAAAATATGTAGAATTTAGAGATCTATAAAAAAAGATACATTCGAAATACAATTACAGATTTGGATACAAACATGCAAGTATTTCACTTAGGGTCCAAAATAATGCCTTAACAAAATATAATAATGTAAATTTATATAATTTAAAAATTAATTTGATATTTTACAATATTAAGGACTTTAAAAAAATATTCATACAATATTCATACATTTATGCACAAATGGATACTAAAATTTTAAGTATTTGAAATAAAATATATCAATATTTTTACTCTTATTAGTTATCTTAAAAATTATTTTAAAAAACTTAAAACAAACTTTTTCCAATATTATAAATGCTAACATATTTCGCTGCATGCAAAACCCAATACTTGAATAGCTTTTTAAGTTATTTGTTTCAAATATTTGAGAAAAAGAAAAGGATAATTCAAACTGCTTTTTCGTAAACTTTTTCCTATTTTACTTCTATCATAGATTTTGAAGAGCAAAGCTTAGCTTTAATATTCTCCGATAAGATTCTATAACTTGCTTTTCAAGTTGAGCTACTTGAGTCTTGGGACATTCTTTTCATACTTAGAATAATCATAAGATTCCTAGTCATTTAGTTATTGTTCTATCCTTTTTTCTTTTAGCCATATGCTTGACTCTTTCTCTGCATGGAACTCTTAGTCTAAGGAGTTGTTCATCAGAGGATGGTGGTTGAACTTAATACTATTATAATAAAATCTGTTAACTAATTGTAAGTATTTTATATTTTTATTTTATTGGTTAGGTATGGGCCCAAGGTCCATTTTGTGAGATTTTATCATGTGTGTCATTTTCTGTGGACTGGACCTAGAGAGTGATTAAATTATAGGATTTTAGTGGAGACTTAGTTGGAAGCAACAAATTTGTTCATGAAACAACAACAACAACAACAACAACAACAACAACAATAATAATAATAATAATAATAATAATAATAATAATAATAATAATAAT
>NC_029789.2:113740003-113740282 GCF_000816755.2 Arachis ipaensis
CCATCTTTATACCGGTTTGAGTTCAATACCTTCCATAAAAGCTACGAGAAAAAGTAATGAAAAGTACAATGAAAAGTGTGATCATGATTATTGTTCTTCTTCTAAGTTTTTTTTGTTTGATTTATGATTATGTTTATTATTTCATTCAAAGATCCTTCTTTTATCCAAAGTTCCTTTTTATTTGACTTATGATATTGGTTAAGATCTTTATTTTATTCAGATCTATTCTGTTTGACTTATCTATGCCAATGTTACTATTCTTCTCTTATTTATTATTTA